>NW_026783394.1:0-300000 GCF_949774975.1 Lagenorhynchus albirostris | reverse complement strand
GTCTTCATTTGCTCACCGAACCTCTCCAATCCTATCACTGCTGCGTTTATGCCCCTGTACACACACTTGATTCTCTTTCAGAGACATAGCAATCCATAGGTTTTAAGATACTTCCTAGTCAGGTACACTCTTAGGCATTTAATATGGGGTGTTGAGTCCATTTCGTTGAGCAAGGAGTAGCTCTTGTCTATTCCATATTTGGCTTAAGGAACTTTATCTGTGCTCATTTCAATCTCTGGTTTTATGCAGCACCCCAACTCACCTTTCCCCTTAAGCAAGCATAAGTTGGGTTTCTAAATTTGAGACCCTGTTCTGTTTTGTAATTCAGTTCCTGTGTAGCCAAGGTTACATTCCGTGTATTAGTGATATCTTATGATGTTTCTTTTCCTGTGTGACTTATTTCAGTTAGAATCATCATACCTGAATCCACTCATTATGGTGCTACGGGCCTGATGACATAGATTTCATTGCTGAGTGATACTGCATTGTACGTAAGTACCACAACTTCTTTATCCATTTTTCACTTTCTGCGATATTGAACTTGTACCGTAAACCAGGTTCTTGTAAACAGAGCCGTCCCAACCTTTGGGGTGGCTGTGTCTTTTTTATTTTAATTTCCCTAAGCTATAGGACCATAAGTGGAAGTGCCCTAGGCTCTGTTGCTTTGTTTTTTAGATGTTTCAGGAAACACCATACACTTCTCCCTAGTGGCTGTTGGCAATTGACATCCCGCCCATCAGCATAACAAGGCTCCCAGTTCTCCATGGCCTGTCCTGCCTTTCTGGATTTTACACTTTTTTCAGATGGCCCTTTTGACCGGGGGGAAGTGAGACTTCATTGTAGTGCAGATTTCCTTTGCAAGCTTGCTTGGTTGGCCAAAAAGGGCGTATGCGTTTTTTCCTGAATATATTCAGGAAAAAACGCATACGCCCTTTTTGGCCAAGTGCATCATTGTGGACGTTCTGCCTCTTTTCCTATGCTTTAAATGCAATTCCAGTCTACCTCCTGAAATCGGTTTCCTGCAATTCTGCCCCGCTTTCAAGTCCTCTTGGCAGCCTTACTTCAGTATATTTTTGGACGATAGCTGTCATTTATAACTCTGCAGGTTTGTGAATTACAGTGCCCCTGAGCTCCTTTCTTCAACTCGCTTTCTCGTGAGCTGGCCGCAACACCGCAGGATGGCTTCAGACCCTAATCTGGTTCCGGCACGGCACGCTGAGCCTTTGGTTAATTCCTCTTCCTGGTGGGAAATGAGAGTTAAATTTGCCCGTCCAGACACCTCCAGCTAGTCTGTCATTGGTTCTCCCTATTCCTGTTCATCTTCCGCAGAAATTGCAAACTGGGCCAAACAGGAGGTTAAAGGCACTGACTCTCCAAGTCGGGAGAGTGTTAGTAAAGCGTCTGGAATGTTGCACCCGAGTACCAGGGGACGAAAACTGACACATATTGGAACACGTCTCCCGATCACACGGTTGATCATACTCTGGGTTCCACATGCATGTTTTAGCTGAAGGAAGAATACCTTAAACCTGGAGAGTTGAGACCCGTGGAATGGGTACCATGCAATATGACTTCAAAGGGTCTTCATTTGCTCACCGAACCTCTCCAATCCTATCACTGCTGCGTTTATGCCCCTGTACACACACTTGATTCTCTTTCAGAGACATAGCAATCCATAGGTTTTAAGATACTTCCTAGTCAGGTACACTCTTAGGCATTTAATATGGGGTGTTGAGTCCATTTCGTTGAGCAAGGAGTAGCTCTTGTCTATTCCATATTTGGCTTAAGGAACTTTATCTGTGCTCATTTCAATCTCTGGTTTTATGCAGCACCCCAACTCACCTTTCCCCTTAAGCAAGCATAAGTTGGGTTTCTAAATTTGAGACCCTGTTCTGTTTTGTAATTCAGTTCCTGTGTAGCCAAGGTTACATTCCGTGTATTAGTGATATCTTATGATGTTTCTTTTCCTGTGTGACTTATTTCAGTTAGAATCATCATACCTGAATCCACTCATTATGGTGCTACGGGCCTGATGACATAGATTTCATTGCTGAGTGATACTGCATTGTACGTAAGTACCACAACTTCTTTATCCATTTTTCACTTTCTGCGATATTGAACTTGTACCGTAAACCAGGTTCTTGTAAACAGAGCCGTCCCAACCTTTGGGGTGGCTGTGTCTTTTTGATTTTAATTTCCCTAAGCTATAGGACCATAAGTGGAAGTGCCCTAGGCTCTGTTGCTTTGTTTTTTAGATGTTTCAGGAAACACCATACACTTCTCCCTAGTGGCTGTTGGCAATTGACATCCCGCCCATCAGCATAACAAGGCTCCCAGTTCTCCATGGCCTGTCCTGCCTTTCTGGATTTTACACTTTTTTCAGATGGCCCTTTTGACCGGGGGGAAGTGAGACTTCATTGTAGTGCAGATTTCCTTTGCAAGCTTGCTTGGTTGGCCAAAAAGGGCGTATGCGTTTTTTCCTGAATATATTCAGGAAAAAACGCATACGCCCTTTTTGGCCAAGTGCATCATTGTGGACGTTCTGCCTCTTTTCCTATGCTTTAAATGCAATTCCAGTCTACCTCCTGAAATCGGTTTCCTGCAATTCTGCCCCGCTTTCAAGTCCTCTTGGCAGCCTTACTTCAGTATATTTTTGGACGATAGCTGTCATTTATAACTCTGCAGGTTTGTGAATTACAGTGCCCCTGAGCTCCTTTCTTCAACTCGCTTTCTCGTGAGCTGGCCGCAACACCGCAGGATGGCTTCAGACCCTAATCTGGTTCCGGCACGGCACGCTGAGCCTTTGGTTAATTCCTCTTCCTGGTGGGAAATGAGAGTTAAATTTGCCCGTCCAGACACCTCCAGCTAGTCTGTCATTGGTTCTCCCTATTCCTGTTCATCTTCCGCAGAAATTGCAAACTGGGCCAAACAGGAGGTTAAAGGCACTGACTCTCCAAGTCGGGAGAGTGTTAGTAAAGCGTCTGGAATGTTGCACCCGAGTACCAGGGGACGAAAACTGACACATATTGGAACACGTCTCCCGATCACACGGTTGATCATACTCTGGGTTCCACATGCATGTTTTAGCTGAAGGAAGAATACCTTAAACCTGGAGAGTTGAGACCCGTGGAATGGGTACCATGCAATATGACTTCAAAGGGTCTTCATTTGCTCACCGAACCTCTCCAATCCTATCACTGCTGCGTTTATGCCCCTGTACACACACTTGATTCTCTTTCAGAGACATAGCAATCCATAGGTTTTAAGATACTTCCTAGTCAGGTACACTCTTAGGCATTTAATATGGGGTGTTGAGTCCATTTCGTTGAGCAAGGAGTAGCTCTTGTCTATTCCATATTTGGCTTAAGGAACTTTATCTGTGCTCATTTCAATCTCTGGTTTTATGCAGCACCCCAACTCACCTTTCCCCTTAAGCAAGCATAAGTTGGGTTTCTAAATTTGAGACCCTGTTCTGTTTTGTAATTCAGTTCCTGTGTAGCCAAGGTTACATTCCGTGTATTAGTGATATCTTATGATGTTTCTTTTCCTGTGTGACTTATTTCAGTTAGAATCATCATACCTGAATCCACTCATTATGGTGCTACGGGCCTGATGACATAGATTTCATTGCTGAGTGATACTGCATTGTACGTAAGTACCACAACTTCTTTATCCATTTTTCACTTTCTGCGATATTGAACTTGTACCGTAAACCAGGTTCTTGTAAACAGAGCCGTCCCAACCTTTGGGGTGGCTGTGTCTTTTTGATTTTAATTTCCCTAAGCTATAGGACCATAAGTGGAAGTGCCCTAGGCTCTGTTGCTTTGTTTTTTAGATGTTTCAGGAAACACCATACACTTCTCCCGAGTGGCTGTTGGCAATTTACATCCCGCCCATCAGCATAACAAGGCTCCCAGTTCTCCATGGCCTGTCCTGCCTTTCTGGATTTTACACTTTTTTCAGATGGCCCTTTTGACCGGGGGGAAGTGAGACTTCATTGTAGTGCAGATTTCCTTTGCAAGCTTGCTTGGTTGGCCAAAAAGGGTGTATGCGTTTTTTCCTGAATATATTCAGGAAAAAACGCATACACCCTTTTTGGCCAAGTGCATCATTGTGGACGTTCTGCCTCTTTTCCTATGCTTTAAATGCAATTCCAGTCTACCTCCTGAAATCGGTTTCCTGCAATTCTGCCCCGCTTTCAAGTCCTCTTGGCAGCCTTACTTCAGTATATTTTTGGACGATAGCTGTCATTTATAACTCTGCAGGTTTGTGAATTACAGTGCCCCTGAGCTCCTTTCTTCAACTCGCTTTCTCGTGAGCTGGCCGCAACACTGCAGGATGGCTTCAGGCCCTAATCTGGTTCCGGCACGGCACGCTGAGCCTTTGGTTAATTCCTCTTCCTGGTGGGAAATGAGAGTTAAATTTGCCCGTCCAGACACCTCCAGCTAGTCTGTCATTGGTTCTCCCTATTCCTGTTCATCTTCCGCAGAAATTGCAAACTGGGCCAAACAGGAGGTTAAAGGCACTGACTCTCCAAGTCGGGAGAGTGTTAGTAAAGCGTCTGGAATGTTGCACCCGAGTACCAGGGGACGAAAACTGAGACATATTGGAACACGTCTCCCGATCACACGGTTGATCATACTCTGGGTTCCACATGCATGTTTTAGCTGAAGGAAGAATACCTTAAACCTGGAGAGTTGAGACCCGTGGAATGGGTACCATGCAATATGACTTCAAAGGGTCTTCATTTGCTCACCGAACCTCTCCAATCCTATCACTGCTGCGTTTATGCCCCTGTACACACACTTGATTCTCTTTCAGAGACATAGCAATCCATAGGTTTTAAGATACTTCCTAGTCAGGTACACTCTTAGGCATTTAATATGGGGTGTTGAGTCCATTTCGTTGAGCAAGGAGTAGCTCTTGTCTATTCCATATTTGGCTTAAGGAACTTTATCTGTGCTCATTTCAATCTCTGGTTTTATGCAGCACCCCAACTCACCTTTCCCCTTAAGCAAGCATAAGTTGGGTTTCTAAATTTGAGACCCTGTTCTGTTTTGTAATTCAGTTCCTGTGTAGCCAAGGTTACATTCCGTGTATTAGTGATATCTTATGATGTTTCTTTTCCTGTGTGACTTATTTCAGTTAGAATCATCATACCTGAATCCACTCATTATGGTGCTACGGGCCTGATGACATAGATTTCATTGCTGAGTGATACTGCATTGTACGTAAGTACCACAACTTCTTTATCCATTTTTCACTTTCTGCGATATTGAACTTGTACCGTAAACCAGGTTCTTGTAAACAGAGCCGTCCCAACCTTTGGGGTGGCTGTGTCTTTTTGATTTTAATTTCCCTAAGCTATAGGACCATAAGTGGAAGTGCCCTAGGCTCTGTTGCTTTGTTTTTTAGATGTTTCAGGAAACACCATACACTTCTCCCTAGTGGCTGTTGGCAATTGACATCCCGCCCATCAGCATAACAAGGCTCCCAGTTCTCCATGGCCTGTCCTGCCTTTCTGGATTTTACACTTTTTTCAGATGGCCCTTTTGACCGGGGGGAAGTGAGACTTCATTGTAGTGCAGATTTCCTTTGCAAGCTTGCTTGGTTGGCCAAAAAGGGCGTATGCGTTTTTTCCTGAATATATTCAGGAAAAAACGCATACGCCCTTTTTGGCCAAGTGCATCATTGTGGACGTTCTGCCTCTTTTCCTATGCTTTAAATGCAATTCCAGTCTACCTCCTGAAATCGGTTTCCTGCAATTCTGCCCCGCTTTCAAGTCCTCTTGGCAGCCTTACTTCAGTATATTTTTGGACGATAGCTGTCATTTATAACTCTGCAGGTTTGTGAATTACAGTGCCCCTGAGCTCCTTTCTTCAACTCGCTTTCTCGTGAGCTGGCCGCAACACCGCAGGATGGCTTCAGGCCCTAATCTGGTTCCGGCACGGCACGCTGAGCCTTTGGTTAATTCCTCTTCCTGGTGGGAAATGAGAGTTAAATTTGCCCGTCCAGACACCTCCAGCTAGTCTGTCATTGGTTCTCCCTATTCCTGTTCATCTTCCGCAGAAATTGCAAACTGGGCCAAACAGGAGGTTAAAGGCACTGACTCTCCAAGTCGGGAGAGTGTTAGTAAAGCGTCTGGAATGTTGCACCCGAGTACCAGGGGACGAAAACTGAGACATATTGGAACACGTCTCCCGATCACACGGTTGATCATACTCTGGGTTCCACATGCATGTTTTAGCTGAAGGAAGAATACCTTAAACCTGGAGAGTTGAGACCCGTGGAATGGGTACCATGCAATATGACTTCAAAGGGTCTTCATTTGCTCACCGAACCTCTCCAATCCTATCACTGCTGCGTTTATGCCCCTGTACACACACTTGATTCTCTTTCAGAGACATAGCAATCCATAGGTTTTAAGATACTTCCTAGTCAGGTACACTCTTAGGCATTTAATATGGGGTGTTGAGTCCATTTCGTTGAGCAAGGAGTAGCTCTTGTCTATTCCATATTTGGCTTAAGGAACTTTATCTGTGCTCATTTCAATCTCTGGTTTTATGCAGCACCCCAACTCACCTTTCCCCTTAAGCAAGCATAAGTTGGGTTTCTAAATTTGAGACCCTGTTCTGTTTTGGAATTCAGTTCCTGTGTAGCCAAGGTTACATTCCGTGTATTAGTGATATCTTATGATGTTTCTTTTCCTGTGTGACTTATTTCAGTTAGAATCATCATACCTGAATCCACTCATTATGGTGCTACGGGCCTGATGACATAGATTTCATTGCTGAGTGATACTGCATTGTACGTAAGTACCACAACTTCTTTATCCATTTTTCACTTTCTGCGATATTGAACTTGTACCGTAAACCAGGTTCTTGTAAACAGAGCCGTCCCAACCTTTGGGGTGGCTGTGTCTTTTTTATTTTAATTTCCCTAAGCTATAGGACCATAAGTGGAAGTGCCCTAGGCTCTGTTGCTTTGTTTTTTAGATGTTTCAGGAAACACCATACACTTCTCCCGAGTGGCTGTTGGCAATTTACATCCCGCCCATCAGCATAACAAGGCTCCCAGTTCTCCATGGCCTGTCCTGCCTTTCTGGATTTTACACTTTTTTCAGATGGCCCTTTTGACCGGGGGGAAGTGAGACTTCATTGTAGTGCAGATTTCCTTTGCAAGCTTGCTTGGTTGGCCAAAAAGGGCGTATGCGTTTTTTCCTGAATATATTCAGGAAAAAACGCATACGCCCTTTTTGGCCAAGTGCATCATTGTGGACGTTCTGCCTCTTTTCCTATGCTTTAAATGCAATTCCAGTCTACCTCCTGAAATCGGTTTCCTGCAATTCTGCCCCGCTTTCAAGTCCTCTTGGCAGCCTTACTTCAGTATATTTTTGGACGATAGCTGTCATTTATAACTCTGCAGGTTTGTGAATTACAGTGCCCCTGAGCTCCTTTCTTCAACTCGCTTTCTCGTGAGCTGGCCGCAACACCGCAGGATGGCTTCAGACCCTAATCTGGTTCCGGCACGGCACGCTGAGCCTTTGGTTAATTCCTCTTCCTGGTGGGAAATGAGAGTTAAATTTGCCCGTCCAGACACCTCCAGCTAGTCTGTCATTGGTTCTCCCTATTCCTGTTCATCTTCCGCAGAAATTGCAAACTGGGCCAAACAGGAGGTTAAAGGCACTGACTCTCCAAGTCGGGAGAGTGTTAGTAAAGCGTCTGGAATGTTGCACCCGAGTACCAGGGGACGAAAACTGACACATATTGGAACACGTCTCCCGATCACACGGTTGATCATACTCTGGGTTCCACATGCATGTTTTAGCTGAAGGAAGAATACCTTAAACCTGGAGAGTTGAGACCCGTGGAATGGGTACCATGCAATATGACTTCAAAGGGTCTTCATTTGCTCACCGAACCTCTCCAATCCTATCACTGCTGCGTTTATGCCCCTGTACACACACTTGATTCTCTTTCAGAGACATAGCAATCCATAGGTTTTAAGATACTTCCTAGTCAGGTACACTCTTAGGCATTTAATATGGGGTGTTGAGTCCATTTCGTTGAGCAAGGAGTAGCTCTTGTCTATTCCATATTTGGCTTAAGGAACTTTATCTGTGCTCATTTCAATCTCTGGTTTTATGCAGCACCCCAACTCACCTTTCCCCTTAAGCAAGCATAAGTTGGGTTTCTAAATTTGAGACCCTGTTCTGTTTTGTAATTCAGTTCCTGTGTAGCCAAGGTTACATTCCGTGTATTAGTGATATCTTATGATGTTTCTTTTCCTGTGTGACTTATTTCAGTTAGAATCATCATACCTGAATCCACTCATTATGGTGCTACGGGCCTGATGACATAGATTTCATTGCTGAGTGATACTGCATTGTACGTAAGTACCACAACTTCTTTATCCATTTTTCACTTTCTGCGATATTGAACTTGTACCGTAAACCAGGTTCTTGTAAACAGAGCCGTCCCAACCTTTGGGGTGGCTGTGTCTTTTTTATTTTAATTTCCCTAAGCTATAGGACCATAAGTGGAAGTGCCCTAGGCTCTGTTGCTTTGTTTTTTAGATGTTTCAGGAAACACCATACACTTCTCCCTAGTGGCTGTTGGCAATTGACATCCCGCCCATCAGCATAACAAGGCTCCCAGTTCTCCATGGCCTGTCCTGCCTTTCTGGATTTTACACTTTTTTCAGATGGCCCTTTTGACCGGGGGGAAGTGAGACTTCATTGTAGTGCAGATTTCCTTTGCAAGCTTGCTTGGTTGGCCAAAAAGGGCGTATGCGTTTTTTCCTGAATATATTCAGGAAAAAACGCATACGCCCTTTTTGGCCAAGTGCATCATTGTGGACGTTCTGCCTCTTTTCCTATGCTTTAAATGCAATTCCAGTCTACCTCCTGAAATCGGTTTCCTGCAATTCTGCCCCGCTTTCAAGTCCTCTTGGCAGCCTTACTTCAGTATATTTTTGGACGATAGCTGTCATTTATAACTCTGCAGGTTTGTGAATTACAGTGCCCCTGAGCTCCTTTCTTCAACTCGCTTTCTCGTGAGCTGGCCGCAACACCGCAGGATGGCTTCAGACCCTAATCTGGTTCCGGCACGGCACGCTGAGCCTTTGGTTAATTCCTCTTCCTGGTGGGAAATGAGAGTTAAATTTGCCCGTCCAGACACCTCCAGCTAGTCTGTCATTGGTTCTCCCTATTCCTGTTCATCTTCCGCAGAAATTGCAAACTGGGCCAAACAGGAGGTTAAAGGCACTGACTCTCCAAGTCGGGAGAGTGTTAGTAAAGCGTCTGGAATGTTGCACCCGAGTACCAGGGGACGAAAACTGACACATATTGGAACACGTCTCCCGATCACACGGTTGATCATACTCTGGGTTCCACATGCATGTTTTAGCTGAAGGAAGAATACCTTAAACCTGGAGAGTTGAGACCCGTGGAATGGGTACCATGCAATATGACTTCAAAGGGTCTTCATTTGCTCACCGAACCTCTCCAATCCTATCACTGCTGCGTTTATGCCCCTGTACACACACTTGATTCTCTTTCAGAGACATAGCAATCCATAGGTTTTAAGATACTTCCTAGTCAGGTACACTCTTAGGCATTTAATATGGGGTGTTGAGTCCATTTCGTTGAGCAAGGAGTAGCTCTTGTCTATTCCATATTTGGCTTAAGGAACTTTATCTGTGCTCATTTCAATCTCTGGTTTTATGCAGCACCCCAACTCACCTTTCCCCTTAAGCAAGCATAAGTTGGGTTTCTAAATTTGAGACCCTGTTCTGTTTTGGAATTCAGTTCCTGTGTAGCCAAGGTTACATTCCGTGTATTAGTGATATCTTATGATGTTTCTTTTCCTGTGTGACTTATTTCAGTTAGAATCATCATACCTGAATCCACTCATTATGGTGCTACGGGCCTGATGACATAGATTTCATTGCTGAGTGATACTGCATTGTACGTAAGTACCACAACTTCTTTATCCATTTTTCACTTTCTGCGATATTGAACTTGTACCGTAAACCAGGTTCTTGTAAACAGAGCCGTCCCAACCTTTGGGGTGGCTGTGTCTTTTTGATTTTAATTTCCCTAAGCTATAGGACCATAAGTGGAAGTGCCCTAGGCTCTGTTGCTTTGTTTTTTAGATGTTTCAGGAAACACCATACACTTCTCCCTAGTGGCTGTTGGCAATTGACATCCCGCCCATCAGCATAACAAGGCTCCCAGTTCTCCATGGCCTGTCCTGCCTTTCTGGATTTTACACTTTTTTCAGATGGCCCTTTTGACCGGGGGGAAGTGAGACTTCATTGTAGTGCAGATTTCCTTTGCAAGCTTGCTTGGTTGGCCAAAAAGGGCGTATGCGTTTTTTCCTGAATATATTCAGGAAAAAACGCATACGCCCTTTTTGGCCAAGTGCATCATTGTGGACGTTCTGCCTCTTTTCCTATGCTTTAAATGCAATTCCAGTCTACCTCCTGAAATCGGTTTCCTGCAATTCTGCCCCGCTTTCAAGTCCTCTTGGCAGCCTTACTTCAGTATATTTTTGGACGATAGCTGTCATTTATAACTCTGCAGGTTTGTGAATTACAGTGCCCCTGAGCTCCTTTCTTCAACTCGCTTTCTCGTGAGCTGGCCGCAACACCGCAGGATGGCTTCAGACCCTAATCTGGTTCCGGCACGGCACGCTGAGCCTTTGGTTAATTCCTCTTCCTGGTGGGAAATGAGAGTTAAATTTGCCCGTCCAGACACCTCCAGCTAGTCTGTCATTGGTTCTCCCTATTCCTGTTCATCTTCCGCAGAAATTGCAAACTGGGCCAAACAGGAGGTTAAAGGCACTGACTCTCCAAGTCGGGAGAGTGTTAGTAAAGCGTCTGGAATGTTGCACCCGAGTACCAGGGGACGAAAACTGACACATATTGGAACACGTCTCCCGATCACACGGTTGATCATACTCTGGGTTCCACAGGCATGTTTTAGCTGAAGGAAGAATACCTTAAACCTGGAGAGTTGAGACCCGTGGAATGGGTACCATGCAATATGACTTCAAAGGGTCTTCATTTGCTCACCGAACCTCTCCAATCCTATCACTGCTGCGTTTATGCCCCTGTACACACACTTGATTCTCTTTCAGAGACATAGCAATCCATAGGTTTTAAGATACTTCCTAGTCAGGTACACTCTTAGGCATTTAATATGGGGTGTTGAGTCCATTTCGTTGAGCAAGGAGTAGCTCTTGTCTATTCCATATTTGGCTTAAGGAACTTTATCTGTGCTCATTTCAATCTCTGGTTTTATGCAGCACCCCAACTCACCTTTCCCCTTAAGCAAGCATAAGTTGGGTTTCTAAATTTGAGACCCTGTTCTGTTTTGTAATTCAGTTCCTGTGTAGCCAAGGTTACATTCCGTGTATTAGTGATATCTTATGATGTTTCTTTTCCTGTGTGACTTATTTCAGTTAGAATCATCATACCTGAATCCACTCATTATGGTGCTACGGGCCTGATGACATAGATTTCATTGCTGAGTGATACTGCATTGTACGTAAGTACCACAACTTCTTTATCCATTTTTCACTTTCTGCGATATTGAACTTGTACCGTAAACCAGGTTCTTGTAAACAGAGCCGTCCCAACCTTTGGGGTGGCTGTGTCTTTTTGATTTTAATTTCCCTAAGCTATAGGACCATAAGTGGAAGTGCCCTAGGCTCTGTTGCTTTGTTTTTTAGATGTTTCAGGAAACACCATACACTTCTCCCTAGTGGCTGTTGGCAATTGACATCCCGCCCATCAGCATAACAAGGCTCCCAGTTCTCCATGGCCTGTCCTGCCTTTCTGGATTTTACACTTTTTTCAGATGGCCCTTTTGACCGGGGGGAAGTGAGACTTCATTGTAGTGCAGATTTCCTTTGCAAGCTTGCTTGGTTGGCCAAAAAGGGCGTATGCGTTTTTTCCTGAATATATTCAGGAAAAAACGCATACGCCCTTTTTGGCCAAGTGCATCATTGTGGACGTTCTGCCTCTTTTCCTATGCTTTCAATGCAATTCCAGTCTACCTCCTGAAATCGGTTTCCTGCAATTCTGCCCCGCTTTCAAGTCCTCTTGGCAGCCTTACTTCAGTATATTTTTGGACGATAGCTGTCATTTATAACTCTGCAGGTTTGTGAATTACAGTGCCCCTGAGCTCCTTTCTTCAACTCGCTTTCTCGTGAGCTGGCCGCAACACCGCAGGATGGCTTCAGGCCCTAATCTGGTTCCGGCACGGCACGCTGAGCCTTTGGTTAATTCCTCTTCCTGGTGGGAAATGAGAGTTAAATTTGCCCGTCCAGACACCTCCAGCTAGTCTGTCATTGGTTCTCCCTATTCCTGTTCATCTTCCGCAGAAATTGCAAACTGGGCCAAACAGGAGGTTAAAGGCACTGACTCTCCAAGTCGGGAGAGTGTTAGTAAAGCGTCTGGAATGTTGCACCCGAGTACCAGGGGACGAAAACTGAGACATATTGGAACACGTCTCCCGATCACACGGTTGATCATACTCTGGGTTCCACATGCATGTTTTAGCTGAAGGAAGAATACCTTAAACCTGGAGAGTTGAGACCCGTGGAATGGGTACCATGCAATATGACTTCAAAGGGTCTTCATTTGCTCACCGAACCTCTCCAATCCTATCACTGCTGCGTTTATGCCCCTGTACACACACTTGATTCTCTTTCAGAGACATAGCAATCCATAGGTTTTAAGATACTTCCTAGTCAGGTACACTCTTAGGCATTTAATATGGGGTGTTGAGTCCATTTCGTTGAGCAAGGAGTAGCTCTTGTCTATTCCATATTTGGCTTAAGGAACTTTATCTGTGCTCATTTCAATCTCTGGTTTTATGCAGCACCCCAACTCACCTTTCCCCTTAAGCAAGCATAAGTTGGGTTTCTAAATTTGAGACCCTGTTCTGTTTTGGAATTCAGTTCCTGTGTAGCCAAGGTTACATTCCGTGTATTAGTGATATCTTATGATGTTTCTTTTCCTGTGTGACTTATTTCAGTTAGAATCATCATACCTGAATCCACTCATTATGGTGCTACGGGCCTGATGACATAGATTTCATTGCTGAGTGATACTGCATTGTACGTAAGTACCACAACTTCTTTATCCATTTTTCACTTTCTGCGATATTGAACTTGTACCGTAAACCAGGTTCTTGTAAACAGAGCCGTCCCAACCTTTGGGGTGGCTGTGTCTTTTTTATTTTAATTTCCCTAAGCTATAGGACCATAAGTGGAAGTGCCCTAGGCTCTGTTGCTTTGTTTTTTAGATGTTTCAGGAAACACCATACACTTCTCCCGAGTGGCTGTTGGCAATTTACATCCCGCCCATCAGCATAACAAGGCTCCCAGTTCTCCATGGCCTGTCCTGCCTTTCTGGATTTTACACTTTTTTCAGATGGCCCTTTTGACCGGGGGGAAGTGAGACTTCATTGTAGTGCAGATTTCCTTTGCAAGCTTGCTTGGTTGGCCAAAAAGGGCGTATGCGTTTTTTCCTGAATATATTCAGGAAAAAACGCATACGCCCTTTTTGGCCAAGTGCATCATTGTGGACGTTCTGCCTCTTTTCCTATGCTTTAAATGCAATTCCAGTCTACCTCCTGAAATCGGTTTCCTGCAATTCTGCCCCGCTTTCAAGTCCTCTTGGCAGCCTTACTTCAGTATATTTTTGGACGATAGCTGTCATTTATAACTCTGCAGGTTTGTGAATTACAGTGCTCCTGAGCTCCTTTCTTCAACTCGCTTTCTCGTGAGCTGGCCGCAACACCGCAGGATGGCTTCAGGCCCTAATCTGGTTCCGGCACGGCACGCTGAGCCTTTGGTTAATTCCTCTTCCTGGTGGGAAATGAGAGTTAAATTTGCCCGTCCAGACACCTCCAGCTAGTCTGTCATTGGTTCTCCCTATTCCTGTTCATCTTCCGCAGAAATTGCAAACTGGGCCAAACAGGAGGTTAAAGGCACTGACTCTCCAAGTCGGGAGAGTGTTAGTAAAGCGTCTGGAATGTTGCACCCGAGTACCAGGGGACGAAAACTGAGACATATTGGAACACGTCTCCCGATCACACGGTTGATCATACTCTGGGTTCCACATGCATGTTTTAGCTGAAGGAAGAATACCTTAAACCTGGAGAGTTGAGACCCGTGGAATGGGTACCATGCAATATGACTTCAAAGGGTCTTCATTTGCTCACCGAACCTCTCCAATCCTATCACTGCTGCGTTTATGCCCCTGTACACACACTTGATTCTCTTTCAGAGACATAGCAATCCATAGGTTTTAAGATACTTCCTAGTCAGGTACACTCTTAGGCATTTAATATGGGGTGTTGAGTCCATTTCGTTGAGCAAGGAGTAGCTCTTGTCTATTCCATATTTGGCTTAAGGAACTTTATCTGTGCTCATTTCAATCTCTGGTTTTATGCAGCACCCCAACTCACCTTTCCCCTTAAGCAAGCATAAGTTGGGTTTCTAAATTTGAGACCCTGTTCTGTTTTGTAATTCAGTTCCTGTGTAGCCAAGGTTACATTCCGTGTATTAGTGATATCTTATGATGTTTCTTTTCCTGTGTGACTTATTTCAGTTAGAATCATCGTACCTGAATCCACTCATTATGCTGCTACGGGCCTGATGACATAGATTTCATTGCTGAGTGATACTGCATTGTACGTAAGTACCACAACTTCTTTATCCATTTTTCACTTTCTGCGATATTGAACTTGTACCGTAAACCAGGTTCTTGTAAACAGAGCCGTCCCAACCTTTGGGGTGGCTGTGTCTTTTTGATTTTAATTTCCCTAAGCTATAGGACCATAAGTGGAAGTGCCCTAGGCTCTGTTGCTTTGTTTTTTAGATGTTTCAGGAAACACCATACACTTCTCCCGAGTGGCTGTTGGCAATTGACATCCCGCCCATCAGCATAACAAGGCTCCCAGTTCTCCATGGCCTGTCCTGCCTTTCTGGATTTTACACTTTTTTCAGATGGCCCTTTTGACCGGGGGGAAGTGAGACTTCATTGTAGTGCAGATTTCCTTTGCAAGCTTGCTTGGTTGGCCAAAAAGGGCGTATGCGTTTTTTCCTGAATATATTCAGGAAAAAACGCATACGCCCTTTTTGGCCAAGTGCATCATTGTGGACGTTCTGCCTCTTTTCCTATGCTTTAAATGCAATTCCAGTCTACCTCCTGAAATCGGTTTCCTGCAATTCTGCCCCGCTTTCAAGTCCTCTTGGCAGCCTTACTTCAGTATATTTTTGGACGATAGCTGTCATTTATAACTCTGCAGGTTTGTGAATTACAGTGCCCCTGAGCTCCTTTCTTCAACTCGCTTTCTCGTGAGCTGGCCGCAACACCGCAGGATGGCTTCAGGCCCTAATCTGGTTCCGGCACGGCACGCTGAGCCTTTGGTTAATTCCTCTTCCTGGTGGGAAATGAGAGTTAAATTTGCCCGTCCAGACACCTCCAGCTAGTCTGTCATTGGTTCTCCCTATTCCTGTTCATCTTCCGCAGAAATTGCAAACTGGGCCAAACAGGAGGTTAAAGGCACTGACTCTCCAAGTCGGGAGAGTGTTAGTAAAGCGTCTGGAATGTTGCACCCGAGTACCAGGGGACGAAAACTGACACATATTGGAACACGTCTCCCGATCACACGGTTGATCATACTCTGGGTTCCACATGCATGTTTTAGCTGAAGGAAGAATACCTTAAACCTGGAGAGTTGAGACCCGTGGAATGGGTACCATGCAATATGACTTCAAAGGGTCTTCATTTGCTCACCGAACCTCTCCAATCCTATCACTGCTGCGTTTATGCCCCTGTACACACACTTGATTCTCTTTCAGAGACATAGCAATCCATAGGTTTTAAGATACTTCCTAGTCAGGTACACTCTTAGGCATTTAATATGGGGTGTTGAGTCCATTTCGTTGAGCAAGGAGTAGCTCTTGTCTATTCCATATTTGGCTTAAGGAACTTTATCTGTGCTCATTTCAATCTCTGGTTTTATGCAGCACCCCAACTCACCTTTCCCCTTAAGCAAGCATAAGTTGGGTGTCTAAATTTGAGACCCTGTTCTGTTTTGTAATTCAGTTCCTGTGTAGCCAAGTTTACATTCCATGTATTAGTGATATCTTATGATGTTTCTTTTCCTGTGTGACTTATTTCAGTTAGAATCATCGTACCTGAATCCACTCATTATGCTGCTACGGGCCTGATGACATAGATTTCATTGCTGAGTGATACTGCATTGTACGTAAGTACCACAACTTCTTTATCCATTTTTCACTTTCTGCAATATTGAACTTGTACCGTAAACCAGGTTCTTGTAAACAGAGCCGTCCCAACCTTTGGGGTGGCTGTGTCTTTTGATTTTAATTTCCCTAAGCTATAGGACCATAAGTGGAAGTGCCCTAGGCTCTGTTGCTTTGTTTTTTAGATGTTTCAGGAAACACCATACACTTCTCCCGAGTGGCTGTTGGCAATTGACATCCCGCCCATCAGCATAACAAGGCTCCCAGTTCTCCATGGCCTGTCCTGCCTTTCTGGATTTTACACTTTTTTCAGATGGCCCTTTTGACCGGGGGGAAGTGAGACTTCATTGTAGTGCAGATTTCCTTTGCAAGCTTGCTTGGTTGGCCAAAAAGGGCGTATGCGTTTTTTCCTGAATATATTCAGGAAAAAACGCATACGCCCTTTTTGGCCAAGTGCATCATTGTGGACGTTCTGCCTCTTTTCCTATGCTTTAAATGCAATTCCAGTCTACCTCCTGAAATCGGTTTCCTGCAATTCTGCCCCGCTTTCAAGTCCTCTTGGCAGCCTTACTTCAGTATATTTTTGGACGATAGCTGTCATTTATAACTCTGCAGGTTTGTGAATTACAGTGCTCCTGAGCTCCTTTCTTCAACTCGCTTTCTCGTGAGCTGGCCGCAACACCGCAGGATGGCTTCAGGCCCTAATCTGGTTCCGGCACGGCACGCTGAGCCTTTGGTTAATTCCTCTTCCTGGTGGGAAATGAGAGTTAAATTTGCCCGTCCAGACACCTCCAGCTAGTCTGTCATTGGTTCTCCCTATTCCTGTTCATCTTCCGCAGAAATTGCAAACTGGGCCAAACAGGAGGTTAAAGGCACTGACTCTCCAAGTCGGGAGAGTGTTAGTAAAGCGTCTGGAATGTTGCACCCGAGTACCAGGGGACGAAAACTGAGACATATTGGAACACGTCTCCCGATCACACGGTTGATCATACTCTGGGTTCCACATGCATGTTTTAGCTGAAGGAAGAATACCTTAAACCTGGAGAGTTGAGACCCGTGGAATGGGTACCATGCAATATGACTTCAAAGGGTCTTCATTTGCTCACCGAACCTCTCCAATCCTATCACTGCTGCGTTTATGCCCCTGTACACACACTTGATTCTCTTTCAGAGACATAGCAATCCATAGGTTTTAAGATACTTCCTAGTCAGGTACACTCTTAGGCATTTAATATGGGGTGTTGAGTCCATTTCGTTGAGCAAGGAGTAGCTCTTGTCTATTCCATATTTGGCTTAAGGAACTTTATCTGTGCTCATTTCAATCTCTGGTTTTATGCAGCACCCCAACTCACCTTTCCCCTTAAGCAAGCATAAGTTGGGTTTCTAAATTTGAGACCCTGTTCTGTTTTGTAATTCAGTTCCTGTGTAGCCAAGGTTACATTCCGTGTATTAGTGATATCTTATGATGTTTCTTTTCCTGTGTGACTTATTTCAGTTAGAATCATCGTACCTGAATCCACTCATTATGCTGCTACGGGCCTGATGACATAGATTTCATTGCTGAGTGATACTGCATTGTACGTAAGTACCACAACTTCTTTATCCATTTTTCACTTTCTGCGATATTGAACTTGTACCGTAAACCAGGTTCTTGTAAACAGAGCCGTCCCAACCTTTGGGGTGGCTGTGTCTTTTTGATTTTAATTTCCCTAAGCTATAGGACCATAAGTGGAAGTGCCCTAGGCTCTGTTGCTTTGTTTTTTAGATGTTTCAGGAAACACCATACACTTCTCCCGAGTGGCTGTTGGCAATTGACATCCCGCCCATCAGCATAACAAGGCTCCCAGTTCTCCATGGCCTGTCCTGCCTTTCTGGATTTTACACTTTTTTCAGATGGCCCTTTTGACCGGGGGGAAGTGAGACTTCATTGTAGTGCAGATTTCCTTTGCAAGCTTGCTTGGTTGGCCAAAAAGGGCGTATGCGTTTTTTCCTGAATATATTCAGGAAAAAACGCATACGCCCTTTTTGGCCAAGTGCATCATTGTGGACGTTCTGCCTCTTTTCCTATGCTTTAAATGCAATTCCAGTCTACCTCCTGAAATCGGTTTCCTGCAATTCTGCCCCGCTTTCAAGTCCTCTTGGCAGCCTTACTTCAGTATATTTTTGGACGATAGCTGTCATTTATAACTCTGCAGGTTTGTGAATTACAGTGCCCCTGAGCTCCTTTCTTCAACTCGCTTTCTCGTGAGCTGGCCGCAACACCGCAGGATGGCTTCAGGCCCTAATCTGGTTCCGGCACGGCACGCTGAGCCTTTGGTTAATTCCTCTTCCTGGTGGGAAATGAGAGTTAAATTTGCCCGTCCAGACACCTCCAGCTAGTCTGTCATTGGTTCTCCCTATTCCTGTTCATCTTCCGCAGAAATTGCAAACTGGGCCAAACAGGAGGTTAAAGGCACTGACTCTCCAAGTCGGGAGAGTGTTAGTAAAGCGTCTGGAATGTTGCACCCGAGTACCAGGGGACGAAAACTGACACATATTGGAACACGTCTCCCGATCACACGGTTGATCATACTCTGGGTTCCACATGCATGTTTTAGCTGAAGGAAGAATACCTTAAACCTGGAGAGTTGAGACCCGTGGAATGGGTACCATGCAATATGACTTCAAAGGGTCTTCATTTGCTCACCGAACCTCTCCAATCCTATCACTGCTGCGTTTATGCCCCTGTACACACACTTGATTCTCTTTCAGAGACATAGCAATCCATAGGTTTTAAGATACTTCCTAGTCAGGTACACTCTTAGGCATTTAATATGGGGTGTTGAGTCCATTTCGTTGAGCAAGGAGTAGCTCTTGTCTATTCCATATTTGGCTTAAGGAACTTTATCTGTGCTCATTTCAATCTCTGGTTTTATGCAGCACCCCAACTCACCTTTCCCCTTAAGCAAGCATAAGTTGGGTGTCTAAATTTGAGACCCTGTTCTGTTTTGTAATTCAGTTCCTGTGTAGCCAAGTTTACATTCCATGTATTAGTGATATCTTATGATGTTTCTTTTCCTGTGTGACTTATTTCAGTTAGAATCATCGTACCTGAATCCACTCATTATGCTGCTACGGGCCTGATGACATAGATTTCATTGCTGAGTGATACTGCATTGTACGTAAGTACCACAACTTCTTTATCCATTTTTCACTTTCTGCGATATTGAACTTGTACCGTAAACCAGGTTCTTGTAAACAGAGCCGTCCCAACCTTTGGGGTGGCTGTGTCTTTTGATTTTAATTTCCCTAAGCTATAGGACCATAAGTGGAAGTGCCCTAGGCTCTGTTGCTTTGTTTTTTAGATGTTTCAGGAAACACCATACACTTCTCCCGAGTGGCTGTTGGCAATTTACATCCCGCCCATCAGCATAACAAGGCTCCCAGTTCTCCATGGCCTGTCCTGCCTTTCTGGATTTTACACTTTTTTCAGATGGCCCTTTTGACCGGGGGGAAGTGAGACTTCATTGTAGTGCAGATTTCCTTTGCAAGCTTGCTTGGTTGGCCAAAAAGGGCGTATGCGTTTTTTCCTGAATATATTCAGGAAAAAACGCATACGCCCTTTTTGGCCAAGTGCATCATTGTGGACGTTCTGCCTCTTTTCCTATGCTTTAAATGCAATTCCAGTCTACCTCCTGAAATCGGTTTCCTGCAATTCTGCCCCGCTTTCAAGTCCTCTTGGCAGCCTTACTTCAGTATATTTTTGGACGATAGCTGTCATTTATAACTCTGCAGGTTTGTGAATTACAGTGCTCCTGAGCTCCTTTCTTCAACTCGCTTTCTCGTGAGCTGGCCGCAACACCGCAGGATGGCTTCAGGCCCTAATCTGGTTCCGGCACGGCACGCTGAGCCTTTGGTTAATTCCTCTTCCTGGTGGGAAATGAGAGTTAAATTTGCCCGTCCAGACACCTCCAGCTAGTCTGTCATTGGTTCTCCCTATTCCTGTTCATCTTCCGCAGAAATTGCAAACTGGGCCAAACAGGAGGTTAAAGGCACTGACTCTCCAAGTCGGGAGAGTGTTAGTAAAGCGTCTGGAATGTTGCACCCGAGTACCAGGGGACGAAAACTGAGACATATTGGAACACGTCTCCCGATCACACGGTTGATCATACTCTGGGTTCCACATGCATGTTTTAGCTGAAGGAAGAATACCTTAAACCTGGAGAGTTGAGACCCGTGGAATGGGTACCATGCAATATGACTTCAAAGGGTCTTCATTTGCTCACCGAACCTCTCCAATCCTATCACTGCTGCGTTTATGCCCCTGTACACACACTTCATTCTCTTTCAGAGACATAGCAATCCATAGGTTTTAAGATACTTCCTAGTCAGGTACACTCTTAGGCATTTAATATGGGGTGTTGAGTCCATTTCGTTGAGCAAGGAGTAGCTCTTGTCTATTCCATATTTGGCTTAAGGAACTTTATCTGTGCTCATTTCAATCTCTGGTTTTATGCAGCACCCCAACTCACCTTTCCCCTTAAGCAAGCATAAGTTGGGTTTCTAAATTTGAGACCCTGTTCTGTTTTGTAATTCAGTTCCTGTGTAGCCAAGTTTACATTCCGTGTATTAGTGATATCTTATGATGTTTCTATTTCTGTGTGACTTATTTCAGTTAGAATCATCGTACCTGAATCCACTCATTATGCTGCTACGGGCCTGATGACATAGATTTCATTGCTGAGTGATACTGCATTGTACGTAAGTACCACAACTTCTTTATCCATTTTTCACTTTCTGCGATATTGAACTTGTACCGTAAACCAGGTTCTTGTAAACAGAGCCGTCCCAACCTTTGGGGTGGCTGTGTCTTTTTGATTTTAATTTCCCTAAGCTATAGGACCATAAGTGGAAGTGCCCTAGGCTCTGTTGCTTTGTTTTTTAGATGTTTCAGGAAACACCATACACTTCTCCCGAGTGGCTGTTGGCAATTGACATCCCGCCCATCAGCATAACAAGGCTCCCAGTTCTCCATGGCCTGTCCTGCCTTTCTGGATTTTACACTTTTTTCAGATGGCCCTTTTGACCGGGGGGAAGTGAGACTTCATTGTAGTGCAGATTTCCTTTGCAAGCTTGCTTGGTTGGCCAAAAAGGGCGTATGCGTTTTTTCCTGAATATATTCAGGAAAAAACGCATACGCCCTTTTTGGCCAAGTGCATCATTGTGGACGTTCTGCCTCTTTTCCTATGCTTTCAATGCAATTCCAGTCTACCTCCTGAAATCGGTTTCCTGCAATTCTGCCCCGCTTTCAAGTCCTCTTGGCAGCCTTACTTCAGTATATTTTTGGACGATAGCTGTCATTTATAACTCTGCAGGTTTGTGAATTACAGTGCCCCTGAGCTCCTTTCTTCAACTCGCTTTCTCGTGAGCTGGCCGCAACACCGCAGGATGGCTTCAGGCCCTAATCTGGTTCCGGCACGGCACGCTGAGCCTTTGGTTAATTCCTCTTCCTGGTGGGAAATGAGAGTTAAATTTGCCCGTCCAGACACCTCCAGCTAGTCTGTCATTGGTTCTCCCTATTCCTGTTCATCTTCCGCAGAAATTGCAAACTGGGCCAAACAGGAGGTTAAAGGCACTGACTCTCCAAGTCGGGAGAGTGTTAGTAAAGCGTCTGGAATGTTGCACCCGAGTACCAGGGGACGAAAACTGACACATATTGGAACACGTCTCCCGATCACACGGTTGATCATACTCTGGGTTCCACATGCATGTTTTAGCTGAAGGAAGAATACCTTAAACCTGGAGAGTTGAGACCCGTGGAATGGGTACCATGCAATATGACTTCAAAGGGTCTTCATTTGCTCACCGAACCTCTCCAATCCTATCACTGCTGCGTTTATGCCCCTGTACACACACTTGATTCTCTTTCAGAGACATAGCAATCCATAGGTTTTAAGATACTTCCTAGTCAGGTACACTCTTAGGCATTTAATATGGGGTGTTGAGTCCATTTCGTTGAGCAAGGAGTAGCTCTTGTCTATTCCATATTTGGCTTAAGGAACTTTATCTGTGCTCATTTCAATCTCTGGTTTTATGCAGCACCCCAACTCACCTTTCCCCTTAAGCAAGCATAAGTTGGGTGTCTAAATTTGAGACCCTGTTCTGTTTTGTAATTCAGTTCCTGTGTAGCCAAGTTTACATTCCATGTATTAGTGATATCTTATGATGTTTCTTTTCCTGTGTGACTTATTTCAGTTAGAATCATCGTACCTGAATCCACTCATTATGCTGCTACGGGCCTGATGACATAGATTTCATTGCTGAGTGATACTGCATTGTACGTAAGTACCACAACTTCTTTATCCATTTTTCACTTTCTGCGATATTGAACTTGTACCGTAAACCAGGTTCTTGTAAACAGAGCCGTCCCAACTTTTGGGGTGGCTGTGTCTTTTTGATTTTAATTTCCCTAAGCTATAGGACCATAAGTGGAAGTGCCCTAGGCTCTGTTGCTTTGTTTTTTAGATGTTTCAGGAAACACCATACACTTCTCCCGAGTGGCTGTTGGCAATTGACATCCCGCCCATCAGCATAACAAGGCTCCCAGTTCTCCATAGCCTGTCCTGCCTTTCTGGATTTTACACTTTTTTCAGATGGCCCTTTTGACCGGGGGGAAGTGAGACTTCATTGTAGTGCAGATTTCCTTTGCAAGCTTGAGGTTGGCCAAAAAGGGCGTATGCGTTTTTTCCTGAATATATTCAGGAAAAAACGCATACGCCCTTTTTGGCCAAGTGCATCATTGTGGACGTTCTGCCTCTTTTCCTATGCTTTCAATGCAATTCCAGTCTACCTCCTGAAATCGGTTTCCTGCAATTCTGCCCCGCTTTCAAGTCCTCTTGGCAGCCTTACTTCAGTATATTTTTGGACGATAGCTGTCATTTATAACTCTGCAGGTTTGTGAATTACAGTGCCCCTGAGCTCCTTTCTTCAACTCGCTTTCTCGTGAGCTGGCCGCAACACCGCAGGATGGCTTCAGGCCCTAATCTGGTTCCGGCACGGCACGCTGAGCCTTTGGTTAATTCCTCTTCCTGGTGGGAAATGAGAGTTAAATTTGCCCGTCCAGACACCTCCAGCTAGTCTGTCATTGGTTCTCCCTATTCCTGTTCATCTTCCGCAGAAATTGCAAACTGGGCCAAACAGGAGGTTAAAGGCACTGACTCTCCAAGTCGGGAGAGTGGTAGTAAAGCGTCTGGAATGTTGCACCCGAGTACCAGGGGACGAAAACTGACACATATTGGAACACGTCTCCCGATCACACGGTTGATCATACTCTGGGTTCCACATGCATGTTTTAGCTGAAGGAAGAATACCTTAAACCTGGAGAGTTGAGACCCGTGGAATGGGTACCATGCAATATGACTTCAAAGGGTCTTCATTTGCTCACCGAACCTCTCCAATCCTATCACTGCTGCGTTTATGCCCCTGTACACACACTTGATTCTCTTTCAGAGACATAGCAATCCATAGGTTTTAAGATACTTCCTAGTCAGGTACACTCTTAGGCATTTAATATGGGGTGTTGAGTCCATTTCGTTGAGCAAGGAGTAGCTCTTGTCTATTCCATATTTGGCTTAAGGAACTTTATCTGTGCTCATTTCAATCTCTGGTTTTATGCAGCACCCCAACTCACCTTTCCCCTTAAGCAAGCATAAGTTGGGTTTCTAAATTTGAGACCCTGTTCTGTTTTGTAATTCAGTTCCTGTGTAGCCAAGTGTACATTCCGTGTATTAGTGATATCTTATGATGTTTCTTTTCCTGTGTGACTTATTTCAGTTAGAATCATCATACCTGAATCCACTCATTATGGTGCTACGGGCCTGATGACATAGATTTCATTGCTGAGTGATACTGCATTGTACGTAAGTACCACAACTTCTTTATCCATTTTTCACTTTCTGCGATATTGAACTTGTACCGTAAACCAGGTTCTTGTAAACAGAGCCATCCCAACCTTTGGGGTGGCTGTGTCTTTTTTATTTTAATTTCCCTAAGCTATAGGACCATAAGTGGAAGTGCCCTAGGCTCTGTTGCTTTGTTTTTTAGATGTTTCAGGAAACACCATACACTTCTCCCTAGTTGCTGTTGGCAATTTACATCCCGCCCATCAGCATAACAAGGCTCCCAGTTCTCCATGGCCTGTCCTGCCTTTCTGGATTTTACACTTTTTTCAGATGGCCCTTTTGACCGGGGGGAAGTGAGACTTCATTGTAGTGCAGATTTCCTTTGCAAGCTTGCTTGGTTGGCCATAAAGGGCGTATGCGTTTTTTCCTGAATATATTCAGGAAAAAACGCATACGCCCTTTTTGGCCAAGTGCATCATTGTGGACGTTCTGCCTCTTTTCCTATGCTTTCAATGCAATTCCAGTCTACCTCCTGAAATCGGTTTCCTGCAATTCTGCCCCGCTTTCAAGTCCTCTTGGCAGCCTTACTTCAGTATATTTTTGGACGATAGCTGTCATTTATAACTCTGCAGGTTTGTGAATTACAGTGCCCCTGAGCTCCTTTCTTCAACTCGCTTTCTCGTGAGCTGGCCGCAACACCGCAGGATGGCTTCAGGCCCTAATCTGGTTCCGGCACGGCACGCTGAGCCTTTGGTTAATTCCTCTTCCTGGTGGGAAATGAGAGTTAAATTTGCCCGTCCAGACACCTCCAGCTAGTCTGTCATTGGTTCTCCCTATTCCTGTTCATCTTCCGCAGAAATTGCAAACTGGGCCAAACAGGAGGTTAAAGGCACTGACTCTCCAAGTCGGGAGAGTGTTAGTAAAGCGTCTGGAATGTTGCACCCGAGTACCAGGGGACGAAAACTGACACATATTGGAACACGTCTCCCGATCACACGGTTGATCATACTCTGGGTTCCACATGCATGTTTTAGCTGAAGGAAGAATACCTTAAACCTGGAGAGTTGAGACCCGTGGAATGGGTACCATGCAATATGACTTCAAAGGGTCTTCATTTGCTCACCGAACCTCTCCAATCCTATCACTGCTGCGTTTATGCCCCTGTACACACACTTGATTCTCTTTCAGAGACATAGCAATCCATAGGTTTTAAGATACTTCCTAGTCAGGTACACTCTTAGGCATTTAATATGGGGTGTTGAGTCCATTTCGTTGAGCAAGGAGTAGCTCTTGTCTATTCCATATTTGGCTTAAGGAACTTTATCTGTGCTCATTTCAATCTCTGGTTTTATGCAGCACCCCAACTCACCTTTCCCCTTAAGCAAGCATAAGTTGGGTTTCTAAATTTGAGACCCTGTTCTGTTTTGTAATTCAGTTCCTGTGTAGCCAAGTGTACATTCCGTGTATTAGTGATATCTTATGATGTTTCTTTTCCTGTGTGACTTATTTCAGTTAGAATCATCATACCTGAATCCACTCATTATGGTGCTACGGGCCTGATGACATAGATTTCATTGCTGAGTGATACTGCATTGTACGTAAGTACCACAACTTCTTTATCCATTTTTCACTTTCTGCGATATTGAACTTGTACCGTAAACCAGGTTCTTGTAAACAGAGCCGTCCCAACCTTTGGGGTGGCTGTGTCTTTTTGATTTTAATTTCCCTAAGCTATAGGACCATAAGTGGAAGTGCCCTAGGCTCTGTTGCTTTGTTTTTTAGATGTTTCAGGAAACACCATACACTTCTCCCGAGTGGCTGTTGGCAATTGACATCCCGCCCATCAGCATAACAAGGCTCCCAGTTCTCCATGGCCTGTCCTGCCTTTCTGGATTTTACACTTTTTTCAGATGGCCCTTTTGACCGGGGGGAAGTGAGACTTCATTGTAGTGCAGATTTCCTTTGCAAGCTTGCTTGGTTGGCCAAAAAGGGCGTATGCGTTTTTTCCTGAATATATTCAGGAAAAAACGCATACGCCCTTTTTGGCCAAGTGCATCATTGTGGACGTTCTGCCTCTTTTCCTATGCTTTAAATGCAATTCCAGTCTACCTCCTGAAATCGGTTTCCTGCAATTCTGCCCCGCTTTCAAGTCCTCTTGGCAGCCTTACTTCAGTATATTTTTGGACGATAGCTGTCATTTATAACTCTGCAGGTTTGTGAATTACAGTGCCCCTGAGCTCCTTTCTTCAACTCGCTTTCTCGTGAGCTGGCCGCAACACCGCAGGATGGCTTCAGGCCCTAATCTGGTTCCGGCACGGCACGCTGAGCCTTTGGTTAATTCCTCTTCCTGGTGGGAAATGAGAGTTAAATTTGCCCGTCCAGACACCTCCAGCTAGTCTGTCATTGGTTCTCCCTATTCCTGTTCATCTTCCGCAGAAATTGCAAACTGGGCCAAACAGGAGGTTAAAGGCACTGACTCTCCAAGTCGGGAGAGTGTTAGTAAAGCGTCTGGAATGTTGCACCCGAGTACCAGGGGACGAAAACTGACACATATTGGAACACGTCTCCCGATCACACGGTTGATCATACTCTGGGTTCCACATGCATGTTTTAGCTGAAGGAAGAATACCTTAAACCTGGAGAGTTGAGACCCGTGGAATGGGTACCATGCAATATGACTTCAAAGGGTCTTCATTTGCTCACCGAACCTCTCCAATCCTATCACTGCTGCGTTTATGCCCCTGTACACACACTTGATTCTCTTTCAGAGACATAGCAATCCATAGGTTTTAAGATACTTCCTAGTCAGGTACACTCTTAGGCATTTAATATGGGGTGTTGAGTCCATTTCGTTGAGCAAGGAGTAGCTCTTGTCTATTCCATATTTGGCTTAAGGAACTTTATCTGTGCTCATTTCAATCTCTGGTTTTATGCAGCACCCCAACTCACCTTTCCCCTTAAGCAAGCATAAGTTGGGTTTCTAAATTTGAGACCCTGTTCTGTTTTGTAATTCAGTTCCTGTGTAGCCAAGTGTACATTCCGTGTATTAGTGATATCTTATGATGTTTCTTTTCCTGTGTGACTTATTTCAGTTAGAATCATCATACCTGAATCCACTCATTATGGTGCTACGGGCCTGATGACATAGATTTCATTGCTGAGTGATACTGCATTGTACGTAAGTACCACAACTTCTTTATCCATTTTTCACTTTCTGCGATATTGAACTTGTACCGTAAACCAGGTTCTTGTAAACAGAGCCGTCCCAACCTTTGGGGTGGCTGTGTCTTTTTGATTTTAATTTCCCTAAGCTATAGGACCATAAGTGGAAGTGCCCTAGGCTCTGTTGCTTTGTTTTTTAGATGTTTCAGGAAACACCATACACTTCTCCCGAGTGGCTGTTGGCAGTTGACATCCCGCCCATCAGCATAACAAGGCTCCCAGTTCTCCATGGCCTGTCCTGCCTTTCTGGATTTTACACTTTTTTCAGATGGCCCTTTTGACCGGGGGGAAGTGAGACTTCATTGTAGTGCAGATTTCCTTTGCAAGCTTGCTTGGTTGGCCAAAAAGGGCGTATGCGTTTTTTCCTGAATATATTCAGGAAAAAACGCATACGCCCTTTTTGGCCAAGTGCATCATTGTGGACGTTCTGCCTCTTTTCCTATGCTTTAAATGCAATTCCAGTCTACCTCCTGAAATCGGTTTCCTGCAATTCTGCCCCGCTTTCAAGTCCTCTTGGCAGCCTTACTTCAGTATATTTTTGGACGATAGCTGTCATTTATAACTCTGCAGGTTTGTGAATTACAGTGCCCCTGAGCTCCTTTCTTCAACTCGCTTTCTCGTGAGCTGGCCGCAACACTGCAGGATGGCTTCAGGCCCTAATCTGGTTCCGGCACGGCACGCTGAGCCTTTGGTTAATTCCTCTTCCTGGTGGGAAATGAGAGTTAAATTTGCCCGTCCAGACACCTCCAGCTAGTCTGTCATTGGTTCTCCCTATTCCTGTTCATCTTCCGCAGAAATTGCAAACTGGGCCAAACAGGAGGTTAAAGGCACTGACTCTCCAAGTCGGGAGAGTGTTAGTAAAGCGTCTGGAATGTTGCACCCGAGTACCAGGGGACGAAAACTGACACATATTGGAACACGTCTCCCGATCACACGGTTGATCATACTCTGGGTTCCACATGCATGTTTTAGCTGAAGGAAGAATACCTTAAACCTGGAGAGTTGAGACCCGTGGAATGGGTACCATGCAATATGACTTCAAAGGGTCTTCATTTGCTCACCGAACCTCTCCAATCCTATCACTGCTGCGTTTATGCCCCTGTACACACACTTGATTCTCTTTCAGAGACATAGCAATCCATAGGTTTTAAGATACTTCCTAGTCAGGTACACTCTTAGGCATTTAATATGGGGTGTTGAGTCCATTTCGTTGAGCAAGGAGTAGCTCTTGTCTATTCCATATTTGGCTTAAGGAACTTTATCTGTGCTCATTTCAATCTCTGGTTTTATGCAGCACCCCAACTCACCTTTCCCCTTAAGCAAGCATAAGTTGGGTTTCTAAATTTGAGACCCTGTTCTGTTTTGTAATTCAGTTCCTGTGTAGCCAAGTGTACATTCCGTGTATTAGTGATATCTTATGATGTTTCTTTTCCTGTGTGACTTATTTCAGTTAGAATCATCATACCTGAATCCACTCATTATGGTGCTACGGGCCTGATGACATAGATTTCATTGCTGAGTGATACTGCATTGTACGTAAGTACCACAACTTCTTTATCCATTTTTCACTTTCTGCGATATTGAACTTGTACCGTAAACCAGGTTCTTGTAAACAGAGCCATCCCAACCTTTGGGGTGGCTGTGTCTTTTTTATTTTAATTTCCCTAAGCTATAGGACCATAAGTGGAAGTGCCCTAGGCTCTGTTGCTTTGTTTTTTAGATGTTTCAGGAAACACCATACACTTCTCCCGAGTGGCTGTTGGCAATTGACATCCCGCCCATCAGCATAACAAGGCTCCCAGTTCTCCATGGCCTGTCCTGCCTTTCTGGATTTTACACTTTTTTCAGATGGCCCTTTTGACCGGGGGGAAGTGAGACTTCATTGTAGTGCAGATTTCCTTTGCAAGCTTGCTTGGTTGGCCATAAAGGGCGTATGCGTTTTTTCCTGAATATATTCAGGAAAAAACGCATACGCCCTTTTTGGCCAAGTGCATCATTGTGGACGTTCTGCCTCTTTTCCTATGCTTTCAATGCAATTCCAGTCTACCTCCTGAAATCGGTTTCCTGCAATTCTGCCCCGCTTTCAAGTCCTCTTGGCAGCCTTACTTCAGTATATTTTTGGACGATAGCTGTCATTTATAACTCTGCAGGTTTGTGAATTACAGTGCCCCTGAGCTCCTTTCTTCAACTCGCTTTCTCGTGAGCTGGCCGCAACACCGCAGGATGGCTTCAGGCCCTAATCTGGTTCCGGCACGGCACGCTGAGCCTTTGGTTAATTCCTCTTCCTGGTGGGAAATGAGAGTTAAATTTGCCCGTCCAGACACCTCCAGCTAGTCTGTCATTGGTTCTCCCTATTCCTGTTCATCTTCCGCAGAAATTGCAAACTGGGCCAAACAGGAGGTTAAAGGCACTGACTCTCCAAGTCGGGAGAGTGTTAGTAAAGCGTCTGGAATGTTGCACCCGAGTACCAGGGGACGAAAACTGACACATATTGGAACACGTCTCCCGATCACACGGTTGATCATACTCTGGGTTCCACATGCATGTTTTAGCTGAAGGAAGAATACCTTAAACCTGGAGAGTTGAGACCCGTGGAATGGGTACCATGCAATATGACTTCAAAGGGTCTTCATTTGCTCACCGAACCTCTCCAATCCTATCACTGCTGCGTTTATGCCCCTGTACACACACTTGATTCTCTTTCAGAGACATAGCAATCCATAGGTTTTAAGATACTTCCTAGTCAGGTACACTCTTAGGCATTTAATATGGGGTGTTGAGTCCATTTCGTTGAGCAAGGAGTAGCTCTTGTCTATTCCATATTTGGCTTAAGGAACTTTATCTGTGCTCATTTCAATCTCTGGTTTTATGCAGCACCCCAACTCACCTTTCCCCTTAAGCAAGCATAAGTTGGGTTTCTAAATTTGAGACCCTGTTCTGTTTTGTAATTCAGTTCCTGTGTAGCCAAGTGTACATTCCGTGTATTAGTGATATCTTATGATGTTTCTTTTCCTGTGTGACTTATTTCAGTTAGAATCATCATACCTGAATCCACTCATTATGGTGCTACGGGCCTGATGACATAGATTTCATTGCTGAGTGATACTGCATTGTACGTAAGTACCACAACTTCTTTATCCATTTTTCACTTTCTGCGATATTGAACTTGTACCGTAAACCAGGTTCTTGTAAACAGAGCCGTCCCAACCTTTGGGGTGGCTGTGTCTTTTTGATTTTAATTTCCCTAAGCTATAGGACCATAAGTGGAAGTGCCCTAGGCTCTGTTGCTTTGTTTTTTAGATGTTTCAGGAAACACCATACACTTCTCCCGAGTGGCTGTTGGCAATTGACATCCCGCCCATCAGCATAACAAGGCTCCCAGTTCTCCATGGCCTGTCCTGCCTTTCTGGATTTTACACTTTTTTCAGATGGCCCTTTTGACCGGGGGGAAGTGAGACTTCATTGTAGTGCAGATTTCCTTTGCAAGCTTGCTTGGTTGGCCAAAAAGGGCGTATGCGTTTTTTCCTGAATATATTCAGGAAAAAACGCATACGCCCTTTTTGGCCAAGTGCATCATTGTGGACGTTCTGCCTCTTTTCCTATGCTTTAAATGCAATTCCAGTCTACCTCCTGAAATCGGTTTCCTGCAATTCTGCCCCGCTTTCAAGTCCTCTTGGCAGCCTTACTTCAGTATATTTTTGGACGATAGCTGTCATTTATAACTCTGCAGGTTTGTGAATTACAGTGCCCCTGAGCTCCTTTCTTCAACTCGCTTTCTCGTGAGCTGGCCGCAACACCGCAGGATGGCTTCAGGCCCTAATCTGGTTCCGGCACGGCACGCTGAGCCTTTGGTTAATTCCTCTTCCTGGTGGGAAATGAGAGTTAAATTTGCCCGTCCAGACACCTCCAGCTAGTCTGTCATTGGTTCTCCCTATTCCTGTTCATCTTCCGCAGAAATTGCAAACTGGGCCAAACAGGAGGTTAAAGGCACTGACTCTCCAAGTCGGGAGAGTGTTAGTAAAGCGTCTGGAATGTTGCACCCGAGTACCAGGGGACGAAAACTGACACATATTGGAACACGTCTCCCGATCACACGGTTGATCATACTCTGGGTTCCACATGCATGTTTTAGCTGAAGGAAGAATACCTTAAACCTGGAGAGTTGAGACCCGTGGAATGGGTACCATGCAATATGACTTCAAAGGGTCTTCATTTGCTCACCGAACCTCTCCAATCCTATCACTGCTGCGTTTATGCCCCTGTACACACACTTGATTCTCTTTCAGAGACATAGCAATCCATAGGTTTTAAGATACTTCCTAGTCAGGTACACACTTAGGCATTTAATATGGGGTGTTGAGTCCATTTCGTTGAGCAAGGAGTAGCTCTTGTCTATTCCATATTTGGCTTAAGGAACTTTATCTGTGCTCATTTCAATCTCTGGTTTTATGCAGCACCCCAACTCACCTTTCCCCTTAAGCAAGCATAAGTTGGGTTTCTAAATTTGAGACCCTGTTCTGTTTTGTAATTCAGTTCCTGTGTAGCCAAGTGTACATTCCGTGTATTAGTGATATCTTATGATGTTTCTTTTCCTGTGTGACTTATTTCAGTTAGAATCATCATACCTGAATCCACTCATTATGGTGCTACGGACCTGATGACATAGATTTCATTGCTGAGTGATACTGCATTGTACGTAAGTACCACAACTTCTTTATCCATTTTTCACTTTCTGCGATATTGAACTTGTACCGTAAACCAGGTTCTTGTAAACAGAGCCGTCCCAACCTTTGGGGTGGCTGTGTCTTTTTGATTTTAATTTCCCTAAGCTATAGGACCATAAGTGGAAGTGCCCTAGGCTCTGTTGCTTTGTTTTTTAGATGTTTCAGGAAACACCATACACTTCTCCCGAGTGGCTGTTGGCAGTTGACATCCCGCCCATCAGCATAACAAGGCTCCCAGTTCTCCATGGCCTGTCCTGCCTTTCTGGATTTTACACTTTTTTCAGATGGCCCTTTTGACCGGGGGGAAGTGAGACTTCATTGTAGTGCAGATTTCCTTTGCAAGCTTGCTTGGTTGGCCAAAAAGGGCGTATGCGTTTTTTCCTGAATATATTCAGGAAAAAACGCATACGCCCTTTTTGGCCAAGTGCATCATTGTGGACGTTCTGCCTCTTTTCCTATGCTTTAAATGCAATTCCAGTCTACCTCCTGAAATCGGTTTCCTGCAATTCTGCCCCGCTTTCAAGTCCTCTTGGCAGCCTTACTTCAGTATATTTTTGGACGATAGCTGTCATTTATAACTCTGCAGGTTTGTGAATTACAGTGCCCCTGAGCTCCTTTCTTCAAGTCGCTTTCTCGTGAGCTGGCCGCAACACCGCAGGATGGCTTCAGGCCCTAATCTGGTTCCGGCACGGCACGCTGAGCCTTTGGTTAATTCCTCTTCCTGGTGGGAAATGAGAGTTAAATTTGCCCGTCCAGACACCTCCAGCTAGTCTGTCATTGGTTCTCCCTATTCCTGTTCATCTTCCGCAGAAATTGCAAACTGGGCCAAACAGGAGGTTAAAGGCACTGACTCTCCAAGTCGGGAGAGTGTTAGTAAAGCGTCTGGAATGTTGCACCCGAGTACCAGGGGACGAAAACTGAGACATATTGGAACACGTCTCCCGATCACACGGTTGATCATACTCTGGGTTCCACATGCATGTTTTAGCTGAAGGAAGAATACCTTAAACCTGGAGAGTTGAGACCCGTGGAATGGGTACCATGCAATATGACTTCAAAGGGTCTTCATTTGCTCACCGAACCTCTCCAATCCTATCACTGCTGCGTTTATGCCCCTGTACACACACTTGATTCTCTTTCAGAGACATAGCAATCCATAGGTTTTAAGATACTTCCTAGTCAGGTACACTCTTAGGCATTTAATATGGGGTGTTGAGTCCATTTCGTTGAGCAAGGAGTAGCTCTTGTCTATTCCATATTTGGCTTAAGGAACTTTATCTGTGCTCATTTCAATCTCTGGTTTTATGCAGCACCCCAACTCACCTTTCCCCTTAAGCAAGCATAAGTTGGGTTTCTAAATTTGAGACCCTGTTCTGTTTTGTAATTCAGTTCCTGTGTAGCCAAGTTTACATTCCGTGTATTAGTGATATCTTATGATGTTTCTATTTCTGTGTGACTTATTTCAGTTAGAATCATCGTACCTGAATCCACTCATTATGCTGCTACGGGCCTGATGACATAGATTTCATTGCTGAGTGATACTGCATTGTACGTAAGTACCACAACTTTATCCATTTTTCACTTTCTGCGATATTGAACTTGTACCGTAAACCAGGTTCTTGTAAACAGAGCCGTCCCAACCTTTGGGGTGGCTGTGTCTTTTTGATTTTAATTTCCCTAAGCTATAGGACCATAAGTGGAAGTGCCCTAGGCTCTGTTGCTTTGTTTTTTAGATGTTTCAGGAAACACCATACACTTCTCCCGAGTGGCTGTTGGCAGTTGACATCCCGCCCATCAGCATAACAAGGCTCCCAGTTCTCCATGGCCTGTCCTGCCTTTCTGGATTTTACACTTTTTTCAGATGGCCCTTTTGACCGGGGGGAAGTGAGACTTCATTGTAGTGCAGATTTCCTTTGCAAGCTTGCTTGGTTGGCCAAAAAGGGCGTATGCGTTTTTTCCTGAATATATTCAGGAAAAAACGCATACGCCCTTTTTGGCCAAGTGCATCATTGTGGACGTTCTGCCTCTTTTCCTATGCTTTAAATGCAATTCCAGTCTACCTCCTGAAATCGGTTTCCTGCAATTCTGCCCCGCTTTCAAGTCCTCTTGGCAGCCTTACTTCAGTATATTTTTGGACGATAGCTGTCATTTATAACTCTGCAGGTTTGTGAATTACAGTGCCCCTGAGCTCCTTTCTTCAACTCGCTTTCTCGTGAGCTGGCCGCAACACCGCAGGATGGCTTCAGGCCCTAATCTGGTTCCGGCACGGCACGCTGAGCCTTTGGTTAATTCCTCTTCCTGGTGGGAAATGAGAGTTAAATTTGCCCGTCCAGACACCTCCAGCTAGTCTGTCATTGGTTCTCCCTATTCCTGTTCATCTTCCGCAGAAATTGCAAACTGGGCCAAACAGGAGGTTAAAGGCACTGACTCTCCAAGTCGGGAGAGTGTTAGTAAAGCGTCTGGAATGTTGCACCCGAGTACCAGGGGACGAAAACTGAGACATATTGGAACACGTCTCCCGATCACACGGTTGATCATACTCTGGGTTCCACATGCATGTTTTAGCTGAAGGAAGAATACCTTAAACCTGGAGAGTTGAGACCCGTGGAATGGGTACCATGCAATATGACTTCAAAGGGTCTTCATTTGCTCACCGAACCTCTCCAATCCTATCACTGCTGCGTTTATGCCCCTGTACACACACTTGATTCTCTTTCAGAGACATAGCAATCCATAGGTTTTAAGATACTTCCTAGTCAGGTACACTCTTAGGCATTTAATATGGGGTGTTGAGTCCATTTCGTTGAGCAAGGAGTAGCTCTTGTCTATTCCATATTTGGCTTAAGGAACTTTATCTGTGCTCATTTCAATCTCTGGTTTTATGCAGCACCCCAACTCACCTTTCCCCTTAAGCAAGCATAAGTTGGGTTTCTAAATTTGAGACCCTGTTCTGTTTTGTAATTCAGTTCCTGTGTAGCCAAGGTTACATTCCGTGTATTAGTGATATCTTATGATGTTTCTTTTCCTGTGTGACTTATTTCAGTTAGAATCATCATACCTGAATCCACTCATTATGGTGCTACGGGCCTGATGACATAGATTTCATTGCTGAGTGATACTGCATTGTACGTAAGTACCACAACTTCTTTATCCATTTTTCACTTTCTGCGATATTGAACTTGTACCGTAAACCAGGTTCTTGTAAACAGAGCCGTCCCAACCTTTGGGGTGGCTGTGTCTTTTTGATTTTAATTTCCCTAAGCTATAGGACCATAAGTGGAAGTGCCCTAGGCTCTGTTGCTTTGTTTTTTAGATGTTTCAGGAAACACCATACACTTCTTCCGAGTGGCTGTTGGCAGTTGACATCCCGCCCATCAGCATAACAAGGCTCCCAGTTCTCCATGGCCTGTCCTGCCTTTCTGGATTTTACACTTTTTTCAGATGGCCCTTTTGACCGGGGGGAAGTGAGACTTCATTGTAGTGCAGATTTCCTTTGCAAGCTTGCTTGGTTGGCCATAAAGGGCGTATGCGTTTTTTCCTGAATATATTCAGGAAAAAACGCATACGCCCTTTTTGGCCAAGTGCATCATTGTGGACGTTCTGCCTCTTTTCCTATGCTTTCAATGCAATTCCAGTCTACCTCCTGAAATCGGTTTCCTGCAATTCTGCCCCGCTTTCAAGTCCTCTTGGCAGCCTTACTTCAGTATATTTTTGGACGATAGCTGTCATTTATAACTCTGCAGGTTTGTGAATTACAGTGCCCCTGAGCTCCTTTCTTCAACTCGCTTTCTCGTGAGCTGGCCGCAACACCGCAGGATGGCTTCAGGCCCTAATCTGGTTCCGGCACGGCACGCTGAGCCTTTGGTTAATTCCTCTTCCTGGTGGGAAATGAGAGTTAAATTTGCCCGTCCAGACACCTCCAGCTAGTCTGTCATTGGTTCTCCCTATTCCTGTTCATCTTCCGCAGAAATTGCAAACTGGGCCAAACAGGAGGTTAAAGGCACTGACTCTCCAAGTCGGGAGAGTGTTAGTAAAGCGTCTGGAATGTTGCACCCGAGTACCAGGGGACGAAAACTGAGACATATTGGAACACGTCTCCCGATCACACGGTTGATCATACTCTGGGTTCCACATGCATGTTTTAGCTGAAGGAAGAATAATACCTTAAACCTGGAGAGTTGAGACCCGTGGAATGGGTACCATGCAATATGACTTCAAAGGGTCTTCATTTGCTCACCGAACCTCTCCAGTCCTATCACTGCTGCGTTTATGCCCTGTACACACACTTGATTCTCTTTCAGAGACATAGCAATCCATAGGTTTTAAGATACTTCCTAGTCAGGTACACTCTTAGGCATTTAATATGGGGTGTTGAGTCCATTTCGTTGAGCAAGGAGTAGCTCTTGTCTATTCCATATTTGGCTTAAGGAACTTTATCTGTGCTCATTTCAATCTCTGGTTTTATGCAGCACCCCAACTCACCTTTCCCCTTAAGCAAGCATAAGTTGGGTTTCTAAATTTGAGACCCTGTTCTGTTTTGTAATTCAGTTCCTGTGTAGCCAAGTTTACATTCCGTGTATTAGTGATATCTTATGATGTTTCTTTTCCTGTGTGACTTATTTCAGTTAGAATCATCGTACCTGAATCCACTCATTATGCTGCTACGGGCCTGATGACATAGATTTCATTGCTGAGTGATACTGCATTGTACGTAAGTACCACAACTTCTTTATCCATTTTTCACTTTCTGCGATATTGAACTTGTACCGTAAACCAGGTTCTTGTAAACAGAGCCGTCCCAACCTTTGGGGTGGCTGTGTCTTTTTGATTTTAATTTCCCTAAGCTATAGGACCATAAGTGGAAGTGCCCTAGGCTCTGTTGCTTTGTTTTTTAGATGTTTCAGGAAACACCATACACTTCTCCGAGTGGCTGTTGGCAATTGACATCCGCCCATCAGCATAACAAGGCTCCCAGTTCTCCATGGCCTGTCCTGCCTTTCTGGATTTTACACTTTTTTCAGATGGCCCTTTTGACCGGGGGGAAGTGAGACTTCATTGTAGTGCAGATTTCCTTTGCAAGCTTGCTTGGTTGGCCAAAAAGGGCGTATGCGTTTTTTCCTGAATATATTCAGGAAAAAACGCATACGCCCTTTTTGGCCAAGTGCATCATTGTGGACGTTCTGCCTCTTTTCCTATGCTTTCAATGCAATTCCAGTCTACCTCCTGAAATCGGTTTCCTGCAATTCTGCCCCGCTTTCAAGTCCTCTTGGCAGCCTTACTTCAGTATATTTTTGGACGATAGCTGTCATTTATAACTCTGCAGGTTTGTGAATTACAGTGCCCCTGAGCTCCTTTCTTCAACTCGCTTTCTCGTGAGCTGGCCGCAACACCGCAGGATGGCTTCAGGCCCTAATCTGGTTCCGGCACGGCACGCTGAGCCTTTGGTTAATTCCTCTTCCTGGTGGGAAATGAGAGTTAAATTTGCCCGTCCAGACACCTCCAGCTAGTCTGTCATTGGTTCTCCCTATTCCTGTTCATCTTCCGCAGAAATTGCAAACTGGGCCAAACAGGAGGTTAAAGGCACTGACTCTCCAAGTCGGGAGAGTGTTAGTAAAGCGTCTGGAATGTTGCACCCGAGTACCAGGGGACGAAAACTGAGACATATTGGAACACGTCTCCCGATCACACGGTTGATCATACTCTGGGTTCCACATGCATGTTTTAGCTGAAGGAAGAATACCTTAAACCTGGAGAGTTGAGACCCGTGGAATGGGTACCATGCAATATGACTTCAAAGGGTCTTCATTTGCTCACCGAACCTCTCCAGTCCTATCACTGCTGCGTTTATGCCCCTGTACACACACTTGATTCTCTTTCAGAGACATAGCAATCCATAGGTTTTAAGATACTTCCTAGTCAGGTACACTCTTAGGCATTTAATATGGGGTGTTGAGTCCATTTCGTTGAGCAAGGAGTAGCTCTTGTCTATTCCATATTTGGCTTAAGGAACTTTATCTGTGCTCATTTCAATCTCTGGTTTTATGCAGCACCCCAACTCACCTTTCCCCTTAAGCAAGCATAAGTTGGGTTTCTAAATTTGAGACCCTGTTCTGTTTTGTAATTCAGTTCCTGTGTAGCCAAGTTTACATTCCGTGTATTAGTGATATCTTATGATGTTTCTTTTCCTGTGTGACTTATTTCAGTTAGAATCATCGTACCTGAATCCACTCATTATGCTGCTACGGGCCTGATGACATAGATTTCATTGCTGAGTGATACTGCATTGTACGTAAGTACCACAACTTCTTTATCCATTTTTCACTTTCTGCGATATTGAACTTGTACCGTAAACCAGGTTCTTGTAAACAGAGCCGTCCCAACCTTTGGGGTGGCTGTGTCTTTTTGATTTTAATTTCCCTAAGCTATAGGACCATAAGTGGAAGTGCCCTAGGCTCTGTTGCTTTGTTTTTTAGATGTTTCAGGAAACACCATACACTTCTCCCGAGTGGCTGTTGGCAATTGACATCCCGCCCATCAGCATAACAAGGCTCCCAGTTCTCCATGGCCTGTCCTGCCTTTCTGGATTTTACACTTTTTTCAGATGGCCCTTTTGACCGGGGGGAAGTGAGACTTCATTGTAGTGCAGATTTCCTTTGCAAGCTTGCTTGGTTGGCCAAAAAGGGCGTATGCGTTTTTTCCTGAATATATTCAGGAAAAAACGCATACGCCCTTTTTGGCCAAGTGCATCATTGTGGACGTTCTGCCTCTTTTCCTATGCTTTCAATGCAATTCCAGTCTACCTCCTGAAATCGGTTTCCTGCAATTCTGCCCCGCTTTCAAGTCCTCTTGGCAGCCTTACTTCAGTATATTTTTGGACGATAGCTGTCATTTATAACTCTGCAGGTTTGTGAATTACAGTGCCCCTGAGCTCCTTTCTTCAACTCGCTTTCTCGTGAGCTGGCCGCAACACCGCAGGATGGCTTCAGGCCCTAATCTGGTTCCGGCACGGCACGCTGAGCCTTTGGTTAATTCCTCTTCCTGGTGGGAAATGAGAGTTAAATTTGCCCGTCCAGACACCTCCAGCTAGTCTGTCATTGGTTCTCCCTATTCCTGTTCATCTTCCGCAGAAATTGCAAACTGGGCCAAACAGGAGGTTAAAGGCACTGACTCTCCAAGTCGGGAGAGTGTTAGTAAAGCGTCTGGAATGTTGCACCCGAGTACCAGGGGACGAAAACTGAGACATATTGGAACACGTCTCCCGATCACACGGTTGATCATACTCTGGGTTCCACATGCATGTTTTAGCTGAAGGAAGAATACCTTAAACCTGGAGAGTTGAGACCCGTGGAATGGGTACCATGCAATATGACTTCAAAGGGTCTTCATTTGCTCACCGAACCTCTCCAATCCTATCACTGCTGCGTTTATGCCCCTGTACACACACTTGATTCTCTTTCAGAGACATAGCAATCCATAGGTTTTAAGATACTTCCTAGTCAGGTACACTCTTAGGCATTTAATATGGGGTGTTGAGTCCATTTCGTTGAGCAAGGAGTAGCTCTTGTCTATTCCATATTTGGCTTAAGGAACTTTATCTGTGCTCATTTCAATCTCTGGTTTTATGCAGCACCCCAACTCACCTTTCCCCTTAAGCAAGCATAAGTTGGGTTTCTAAATTTGAGACCCTGTTCTGTTTTGTAATTCAGTTCCTGTGTAGCCAAGTTTACATTCCGTGTATTAGTGATATCTTATGATGTTTCTATTTCTGTGTGACTTATTTCAGTTAGAATCATCGTACCTGAATCCACTCATTATGCTGCTACGGGCCTGATGACATAGATTTCATTGCTGAGTGATACTGCATTGTACGTAAGTACCACAACTTCTTTATCCATTTTTCACTTTCTGCGATATTGAACTTGTACCGTAAACCAGGTTCTTGTAAACAGAGCCGTCCCAACCTTTGGGGTGGCTGTGTCTTTTTGATTTTAATTTCCCTAAGCTATAGGACCATAAGTGGAAGTGCCCTAGGCTCTGTTGCTTTGTTTTTTAGATGTTTCAGGAAACACCATACACTTCTCCCGAGTGGCTGTTGGCAATTGACATCCCGCCCATCAGCATAACAAGGCTCCCAGTTCTCCATGGCCTGTCCTGCCTTTCTGGATTTTACACTTTTTTCAGATGGCCCTTTTGACCGGGGGGAAGTGAGACTTCATTGTAGTGCAGATTTCCTTTGCAAGCTTGCTTGGTTGGCCAAAAAGGGCGTATGCGTTTTTTCCTGAATATATTCAGGAAAAAACGCATACGCCCTTTTTGGCCAAGTGCATCATTGTGGACGTTCTGCCTCTTTTCCTATGCTTTCAATGCAATTCCAGTCTACCTCCTGAAATCGGTTTCCTGCAATTCTGCCCCGCTTTCAAGTCCTCTTGGCAGCCTTACTTCAGTATATTTTTGGACGATAGCTGTCATTTATAACTCTGCAGGTTTGTGAATTACAGTGCCCCTGAGCTCCTTTCTTCAACTCGCTTTCTCGTGAGCTGGCCGCAACACCGCAGGATGGCTTCAGGCCCTAATCTGGTTCCGGCACGGCACGCTGAGCCTTTGGTTAATTCCTCTTCCTGGTGGGAAATGAGAGTTAAATTTGCCCGTCCAGACACCTCCAGCTAGTCTGTCATTGGTTCTCCCTATTCCTGTTCATCTTCCGCAGAAATTGCAAACTGGGCCAAACAGGAGGTTAAAGGCACTGACTCTCCAAGTCGGGAGAGTGTTAGTAAAGCGTCTGGAATGTTGCACCCGAGTACCAGGGGACGAAAACTGAGACATATTGGAACACGTCTCCCGATCACACGGTTGATCATACTCTGGGTTCCACATGCATGTTTTAGCTGAAGGAAGAATACCTTAAACCTGGAGAGTTGAGACCCGTGGAATGGGTACCATGCAATATGACTTCAAAGGGTCTTCATTTGCTCACCGAACCTCTCCAATCCTATCACTGCTGCGTTTATGCCCCTGTACACACACTTGATTCTCTTTCAGAGACATAGCAATCCATAGGTTTTAAGATACTTCCTAGTCAGGTACACTCTTAGGCATTTAATATGGGGTGTTGAGTCCATTTCGTTGAGCAAGGAGTAGCTCTTGTCTATTCCATATTTGGCTTAAGGAACTTTATCTGTGCTCATTTCAATCTCTGGTTTTATGCAGCACCCCAACTCACCTTTCCCCTTAAGCAAGCATAAGTTGGGTTTCTAAATTTGAGACCCTGTTCTGTTTTGTAATTCAGTTCCTGTGTAGCCAAGTGTACATTCCGTGTATTAGTGATATCTTATGATGTTTCTATTTCTGTGTGACTTATTTCAGTTAGAATCATCGTACCTGAATCCACTCATTATGCTGCTACGGGCCTGATGACATAGATTTCATTGCTGAGTGATACTGCATTGTACGTAAGTACCACAACTTCTTTATCCATTTTTCACTTTCTGCGATATTGAACTTGTACCGTAAACCAGGTTCTTGTAAACAGAGCCGTCCCAACCTTTGGGGTGGCTGTGTCTTTTGATTTTAATTTCCCTAAGCTATAGGACCATAAGTGGAAGTGCCCTAGGCTCTGTTGCTTTGTTTTTTAGATGTTTCAGGAAACACCATACACTTCTCCCGAGTGGCTGTTGGCAATTTACATCCCGCCCATCAGCATAACAAGGCTCCCAGTTCTCCATGGCCTGTCCTGCCTTTCTGGATTTTACACTTTTTTCAGATGGCCCTTTTGACCGGGGGGAAGTGAGACTTCATTGTAGTGCAGATTTCCTTTGCAAGCTTGCTTGGTTGGCCAAAAAGGGCGTATGCGTTTTTTCCTGAATATATTCAGGAAAAAACGCATACGCCCTTTTTGGCCAAGTGCATCATTGTGGACGTTCTGCCTCTTTTCCTATGCTTTAAATGCAATTCCAGTCTACCTCCTGAAATCGGTTTCCTGCAATTCTGCCCCGCTTTCAAGTCCTCTTGGCAGCCTTACTTCAGTATATTTTTGGACGATAGCTGTCATTTATAACTCTGCAGGTTTGTGAATTACAGTGCCCCTGAGCTCCTTTCTTCAACTCGCTTTCTCGTGAGCTGGCCGCAACACCGCAGGATGGCTTCAGGCCCTAATCTGGTTCCGGCACGGCACGCTGAGCCTTTGGTTAATTCCTCTTCCTGGTGGGAAATGAGAGTTAAATTTGCCCGTCCAGACACCTCCAGCTAGTCTGTCATTGGTTCTCCCTATTCCTGTTCATCTTCCGCAGAAATTGCAAACTGGGCCAAACAGGAGGTTAAAGGCACTGACTCTCCAAGTCGGGAGAGTGTTAGTAAAGCGTCTGGAATGTTGCACCCGAGTACCAGGGGACGAAAACTGACACATATTGGAACACGTCTCCCGATCACACGGTTGATCATACTCTGGGTTCCACATGCATGTTTTAGCTGAAGGAAGAATACCTTAAACCTGGAGAGTTGAGACCCGTGGAATGGGTACCATGCAATATGACTTCAAAGGGTCTTCATTTGCTCACCGAACCTCTCCAATCCTATCACTGCTGCGTTTATGCCCCTGTACACACACTTGATTCTCTTTCAGAGACATAGCAATCCATAGGTTTTAAGATACTTCCTAGTCAGGTACACTCTTAGGCATTTAATATGGGGTGTTGAGTCCATTTCGTTGAGCAAGGAGTAGCTCTTGTCTATTCCATATTTGGCTTAAGGAACTTTATCTGTGCTCATTTCAATCTCTGGTTTTATGCAGCACCCCAACTCACCTTTCCCCTTAAGCAAGCATAAGTTGGGTTTCTAAATTTGAGACCCTGTTCTGTTTTGTAATTCAGTTCCTGTGTAGCCAAGTTTACATTCCGTGTATTAGTGATATCTTATGATGTTTCTATTTCTGTGTGACTTATTTCAGTTAGAATCATCGTACCTGAATCCACTCATTATGCTGCTACGGGCCTGATGACATAGATTTCATTGCTGAGTGATACTGCATTGTACGTAAGTACCACAACTTCTTTATCCATTTTTCACTTTCTGCGATATTGAACTTGTACCGTAAACCAGGTTCTTGTAAACAGAGCCGTCCCAACCTTTGGGGTGGCTGTGTCTTTTTGATTTTAATTTCCCTAAGCTATAGGACCATAAGTGGAAATGCCCTAGGCTCTGTTGCTTTGTTTTTTAGATGTTTCAGGAAACACCATACACTTCTCCCGAGTGGCTGTTGGCAGTTGACATCCCGCCCATCAGCATAACAAGGCTCCCAGTTCTCCATGGCCTGTCCTGCCTTTCTGGATTTTACACTTTTTTCAGATGGCCCTTTTGACCGGGGGGAAGTGAGACTTCATTGTAGTGCAGATTTCCTTTGCAAGCTTGCTTGGTTGGCCAAAAAGGGCGTATGCGTTTTTTCCTGAATATATTCAGGAAAAAACGCATACGCCCTTTTTGGCCAAGTGCATCATTGTGGACGTTCTGCCTCTTTTCCTATGCTTTCAATGCAATTCCAGTCTACCTCCTGAAATCGGTTTCCTGCAATTCTGCCCCGCTTTCAAGTCCTCTTGGCAGCCTTACTTCAGTATATTTTTGGACGATAGCTGTCATTTATAACTCTGCAGGTTTGTGAATTACAGTGCCCCTGAGCTCCTTTCTTCAACTCGCTTTCTCGTGAGCTGGCCGCAACACCGCAGGATGGCTTCAGGCCCTAATCTGGTTCCGGCACGGCACGCTGAGCCTTTGGTTAATTCCTCTTCCTGGTGGGAAATGAGAGTTAAATTTGCCCGTCCAGACACCTCCAGCTAGTCTGTCATTGGTTCTCCCTATTCCTGTTCATCTTCCGCAGAAATTGCAAACTGGGCCAAACAGGAGGTTAAAGGCACTGACTCTCCAAGTCGGGAGAGTGTTAGTAAAGCGTCTGGAATGTTGCACCCGAGTACCAGGGGACGAAAACTGACACATATTGGAACACGTCTCCCGATCACACGGTTGATCATATTCTGGGTTCCACATGCATGTTTTAGCTGAAGGAAGAATACCTTAAACCTGGAGAGTTGAGACCCGTGGAATGGGTACCATGCAATATGACTTCAAAGGGTCTTCATTTGCTCACCGAACCTCTCCAATCCTATCACTGCTGCGTTTATGCCCCTGTACACACACTTGATTCTCTTTCAGAGACATAGCAATCCATAGGTTTTAAGATACTTCCTAGTCAGGTACACTCTTAGGCATTTAATATGGGGTGTTGAGTCCATTTCGTTGAGCAAGGAGTAGCTCTTGTCTATTCCATATTTGGCTTAAGGAACTTTATCTGTGCTCATTTCAATCTCTGGTTTTATGCAGCACCCCAACTCACCTTTCCCCTTAAGCAAGCATAAGTTGGGTTTCTAAATTTGAGACCCTGTTCTGTTTTGTAATTCAGTTCCTGTGTAGCCAAGGTTACATTCCGTGTATTAGTGATATCTTATGATGTTTCTTTTCCTGTGTGACTTATTTCAGTTGGAATCATCGTACCTGAATCCACTCATTATGCTGCTACGGGCCTGATGACATAGATTTCATTGCTGAGTGATATTGCATTGTACGTAAGTACCACAACTTCTTTATCCATTTTTCACTTTCTGCAATATTGAACTTGTACCGTAAACCAGGTTCTTGTAAACAGAGCCGTCCCAACCTTTGGGGTGGCTGTGTCTTTTGATTTTAATTTCCCTAAGCTATAGGACCATAAGTGGAAGTGCCCTAGGCTCTGTTGCTTTGTTTTTTAGATGTTTCAGGAAACACCATACACTTCTCCCGAGTGGCTGTTGGCAATTTACATCCCGCCCATCAGCATAACAAGGCTCCCAGTTCTCCATGGCCTGTCCTGCCTTTCTGGATTTTACACTTTTTTCAGATGGCCCTTTTGACCGGGGGGAAGTGAGACTTCATTGTAGTGCAGATTTCCTTTGCAAGCTTGCTTGGTTGGCCAAAAAGGGCGTATGCGTTTTTTCCTGAATATATTCAGGAAAAAACGCATACGCCCTTTTTGGCCAAGTGCATCATTGTGGACGTTCTGCCTCTTTTCCTATGCTTTCAATGCAATTCCAGTCTACCTCCTGAAATCGGTTTCCTGCAATTCTGCCCCGCTTTCAAGTCCTCTTGGCAGCCTTACTTCAGTATATTTTTGGACGATAGCTGTCATTTATAACTCTGCAGGTTTGTGAATTACAGTGCCCCTGAGCTCCTTTCTTCAACTCGCTTTCTCGTGAGCTGGCCGCAACACCGCAGGATGGCTTCAGGCCCTAATCTGGTTCCGGCACGGCACGCTGAGCCTTTGGTTAATTCCTCTTCCTGGTGGGAAATGAGAGTTAAATTTGCCCGTCCAGACACCTCCAGCTAGTCTGTCATTGGTTCTCCCTATTCCTGTTCATCTTCCGCAGAAATTGCAAACTGGGCCAAACAGGAGGTTAAAGGCACTGACTCTCCAAGTCGGGAGAGTGTTAGTAAAGCGTCTGGAATGTTGCACCCGAGTACCAGGGGACGAAAACTGAGACATATTGGAACACGTCTCCCGATCACACGGTTGATCATACTCTGGGTTCCACATGCATGTTTTAGCTGAAGGAAGAATACCTTAAACCTGGAGAGTTGAGACCCGTGGAATGGGTACCATGCAATATGACTTCAAAGGGTCTTCATTTGCTCACCGAACCTCTCCAATCCTATCACTGCTGCGTTTATGCCCCTGTACACACACTTGATTCTCTTTCAGAGACATAGCAATCCATAGGTTTTAAGATACTTCCTAGTCAGGTACACTCTTAGGCATTTAATATGGGGTGTTGAGTCCATTTCGTTGAGCAAGGAGTAGCTCTTGTCTATTCCATATTTGGCTTAAGGAACTTTATCTGTGCTCATTTCAATCTCTGGTTTTATGCAGCACCCCAACTCACCTTTCCCCTTAAGCAAGCATAAGTTGGGTTTCTAAATTTGAGACCCTGTTCTGTTTTGTAATTCAGTTCCTGTGTAGCCAAGGTTACATTCCGTGTATTAGTGATATCTTATGATGTTTCTTTTCCTGTGTGACTTATTTCAGTTAGAATCATCGTACCTGAATCCACTCATTATGCTGCTACGGGCCTGATGACATAGATTTCATTGCTGAGTGATACTGCATTGTACGTAAGTACCACAACTTCTTTATCCATTTTTCACTTTCTGCGATATTGAACTTGTACCGTAAACCAGGTTCTTGTAAACAGAGCCGTCCCAACCTTTGGGGTGGCTGTGTCTTTTTGATTTTAATTTCCCTAAGCTATAGGACCATAAGTGGAAGTGCCCTAGGCTCTGTTGCTTTGTTTTTTAGATGTTTCAGGAAACACCATACACTTCTCCCGAGTGGCTGTTGGCAATTGACATCCCGCCCATCAGCATAACAAGGCTCCCAGTTCTCCATGGCCTGTCCTGCCTTTCTGGATTTTACACTTTTTTCAGATGGCCCTTTTGACCGGGGGGAAGTGAGACTTCATTGTAGTGCAGATTTCCTTTGCAAGCTTGCTTGGTTGGCCAAAAAGGGCGTATGCGTTTTTTCCTGAATATATTCAGGAAAAAACGCATACGCCCTTTTTGGCCAAGTGCATCATTGTGGACGTTCTGCCTCTTTTCCTATGCTTTCAATGCAATTCCAGTCTACCTCCTGAAATCGGTTTCCTGCAATTCTGCCCCGCTTTCAAGTCCTCTTGGCAGCCTTACTTCAGTATATTTTTGGACGATAGCTGTCATTTATAACTCTGCAGGTTTGTGAATTACAGTGCCCCTGAGCTCCTTTCTTCAACTCGCTTTCTCGTGAGCTGGCCGCAACACCGCAGGATGGCTTCAGGCCCTAATCTGGTTCCGGCACGGCACGCTGAGCCTTTGGTTAATTCCTCTTCCTGGTGGGAAATGAGAGTTAAATTTGCCCGTCCAGACACCTCCAGCTAGTCTGTCATTGGTTCTCCCTATTCCTGTTCATCTTCCGCAGAAATTGCAAACTGGGCCAAACAGGAGGTTAAAGGCACTGACTCTCCAAGTCGGGAGAGTGTTAGTAAAGCGTCTGGAATGTTGCACCCGAGTACCAGGGGACGAAAACTGAGACATATTGGAACACGTCTCCCGATCACACGGTTGATCATACTCTGGGTTCCACATGCATGTTTTAGCTGAAGGAAGAATACCTTAAACCTGGAGAGTTGAGACCCGTGGAATGGGTACCATGCAATATGACTTCAAAGGGTCTTCATTTGCTCACCGAACCTCTCCAATCCTATCACTGCTGCGTTTATGCCCCTGTACACACACTTGATTCTCTTTCAGAGACATAGCAATCCATAGGTTTTAAGATACTTCCTAGTCAGGTACACTCTTAGGCATTTAATATGGGGTGTTGAGTCCATTTCGTTGAGCAAGGAGTAGCTCTTGTCTATTCCATATTTGGCTTAAGGAACTTTATCTGTGCTCATTTCAATCTCTGGTTTTATGCAGCACCCCAACTCACCTTTCCCCTTAAGCAAGCATAAGTTGGGTTTCTAAATTTGAGACCCTGTTCTGTTTTGTAATTCAGTTCCTGTGTAGCCAAGGTTACATTCCGTGTATAAGTGATATCTTATGATGTTTCTTTTCCTGTGTGACTTATTTCAGTTAGAATCATCGTACCTGAATCCACTCATTATGGTGCTACGGGCCTGATGACATAGATTTCATTGCTGAGTGATACTGCATTGTACGTAAGTACCACAACTTCTTTATCCATTTTTCACTTTCTGCGATATTGAACTTGTACCGTAAACCAGGTTCTTGTAAACAGAGCCGTCCCAACCTTTGGGGTGGCTGTGTCTTTTTGATTTTAATTTCCCTAAGCTATAGGACCATAAGTGGAAGTGCCCTAGGCTCTGTTGCTTTGTTTTTTAGATGTTTCAGGAAACACCATACACTTCTCCCGAGTGGCTGTTGGCAATTGACATCCCGCCCATCAGCATAACAAGGCTCCCAGTTCTCCATGGCCTGTCCTGCCTTTCTGGATTTTACACTTTTTTCAGATGGCCCTTTTGACCGGGGGGAAGTGAGACTTCATTGTAGTGCAGATTTCCTTTGCAAGCTTGCTTGGTTGGCCAAAAAGGGCGTATGCGTTTTTTCCTGAATATATTCAGGAAAAAACGCATACGCCCTTTTTGGCCAAGTGCATCATTGTGGACGTTCTGCCTCTTTTCCTATGCTTTAAATGCAATTCCAGTCTACCTCCTGAAATCGGTTTCCTGCAATTCTGCCCCGCTTTCAAGTCCTCTTGGCAGCCTTACTTCAGTATATTTTTGGACGATAGCTGTCATTTATAACTCTGCAGGTTTGTGAATTACAGTGCCCCTGAGCTCCTTTCTTCAACTCGCTTTCTCGTGAGCTGGCCGCAACACCGCAGGATGGCTTCAGGCCCTAATCTGGTTCCGGCACGGCACGCTGAGCCTTTGGTTAATTCCTCTTCCTGGTGGGAAATGAGAGTTAAATTTGCCCGTCCAGACACCTCCAGCTAGTCTGTCATTGGTTCTCCCTATTCCTGTTCATCTTCCGCAGAAATTGCAAACTGGGCCAAACAGGAGGTTAAAGGCACTGACTCTCCAAGTCGGGAGAGTGTTAGTAAAGCGTCTGGCATGTTGCACCCAAGTACCAGGGGACGAAAACTGACACATATTGGAACACGTCTCCCGATCACACGGTTGATCATACTCTGGGTTCCACATGCATGTTTTAGCTGAAGGAAGAATACCTTAAACCTGGAGAGTTGAGACCCGTGGAATGGGTACCATGCAATATGACTTCAAAGGGTCTTCATTTGCTCACCGAACCTCTCCAATCCTATCACTGCTGCGTTTATGCCCCTGTACACACACTTGATTCTCTTTCAGAGACATAGCAATCCATAGGTTTTAAGATACTTCCTAGTCAGGTACACTCTTAGGCATTTAATATGGGGTGTTGAGTCCATTTCGTTGAGCAAGGAGTAGCTCTTGTCTATTCCATATTTGGCTTAAGGAACTTTATCTGTGCTCATTTCAATCTCTGGTTTTATGCAGCACCCCAACTCACCTTTCCCCTTAAGCAAGCATAAGTTGGGTTTCTAAATTTGAGACCCTGTTCTGTTTTGTAATTCAGTTCCTGTATAGCCAAGGTTACATTCCGTGTATTAGTGATATCTTATGATGTTTCTTTTCCTGTGTGACTTATTTCAGTTAGAATCATCGTACCTGAATCCACTCATTATGCTGCTACGGGCCTGATGACATAGATTTCATTGCTGAGTGATACTGCATTGTACGTAAGTACCACAACTTCTTTATCCATTTTTCACTTTCTGCGATATTGAACTTGTACCGTAAACCAGGTTCTTTTAAACAGAGCCGTCCCAACCTTTGGGGTGGCTGTGTCTTTTTGATTTTAATTTCCCTAAGCTATAGGACCATAAGTGGAAGTGCCCTAGGCTCTGTTGCTTTGTTTTTTAGATGTTTCAGGAAACACCATACACTTCTCCCGAGTGGCTGTTGGCAATTTACATCCCGCCCATCAGCATAACAAGGCTCCCAGTTCTCCATGGCCTGTCCTGCCTTTCTGGATTTTACACTTTTTTCTGATGGCCCTTTTGACCGGGGGGAAGTGAGACTTCATTGTAGTGCAGATTTCCTTTGCAAGCTTGCTTGGTTGGCCAAAAAGGGCGTATGCGTTTTTTCCTGAATATATTCAGGAAAAAACGCATACGCCCTTTTTGGCCAAGTGCATCATTGTGGACGTTCTGCCTCTTTTCCTATGCTTTAAATGCAATTCCAGTCTACCTCCTGAAATCGGTTTCCTGCAATTCTGCCCCGCTTTCAAGTCCTCTTGGCAGCCTTACTTCAGTATATTTTTGGACGATAGCTGTCATTTATAACTCTGCAGGTTTGTGAATTACAGTGCCCCTGAGCTCCTTTCTTCAACTCGCTTTCTCGTGAGCTGGCCGCAACACCACAGGATGGCTTCAGGCCCTAATCTGGTTCCGGCACGGCACGCTGAGCCTTTGGTTAATTCCTCTTCCTGGTGGGAAATGAGAGTTAAATTTGCCCGTCCAGACACCTCCAGCTAGTCTGTCATTGGTTCTCCCTATTCCTGTTCATCTTCCGCAGAAATTGCAAACTGGGCCAAACAGGAGGTTAAAGGCACTGACTCTCCAAGTCGGGAGAGTGTTAGTAAAGCGTCTGGAATGTTGCACCCGAGTACCAGGGGACGAAAACTGACACATATTGGAACACGTCTCCCGATCACACGGTTGATCATACTCTGGGTTCCACATGCATGTTTTAGCTGAAGGAAGAATACCTTAAACCTGGAGAGTTGAGACCCGTGGAATGGGTACCATGCAATATGACTTCAAAGGGTCTTCATTTGCTCACCGAACCTCTCCAATCCTATCACTGCTGCGTTTATGCCCCTGTACACACACTTGATTCTCTTTCAGAGACATAGCAATCCATAGGTTTTAAGATACTTCCTAGTCAGGTACACTCTTAGGCATTTAATATGGGGTGTTGAGTCCATTTCGTTGAGCAAGGAGTAGCTCTTGTCTATTCCATATTTGGCTTAAGGAACTTTATCTGTGCTCATTTCAATCTCTGGTTTTATGCAGCACCCCAACTCACCTTTCCCCTTAAGCAAGCATAAGTTGGGTTTCTAAATTTGAGACCCTGTTCTGTTTTGTAATTCAGTTCCTGTGTAGCCAAGTGTACATTCCGTGTATAAGTGATATCTTATGATGTTTCTTTTTGTGTGACTTATTTCAGTTAGAATCATCATACCTGAATCCACTCATTATGGTGCTACGGGCCTGATGACATAGATTTCATTGCTGAGTGATACTGCATTGTACGTAAGTACCACAACTTCTTTATCCATTTTTCACTTTCTGCGATATTGAACTTGTACCGTAAACCAGGTTCTTGTAAACAGAGCCGTCCCAACCTTTGGGGTGGCTGTGTCTTTTTGATTTTAATTTCCCTAAGCTATAGGACCATAAGTGGAAGTGCCCTAGGCTCTGTTGCTTTGTTTTTTAGATGTTTCAGGAAACACCATACACTTCTCCCGAGTGGCTGTTGGCAATTGACATCCCGCCCATCAGCATAACAAGGCTCCCAGTTCTCCATGGCCTGTCCTGCCTTTCTGGATTTTACACTTTTTTCAGATGGCCCTTTTGACCGGGGGGAAGTGAGACTTCATTGTAGTGCAGATTTCCTTTGCAAGCTTGCTTGGTTGGCCAAAAAGGGCGTATGCGTTTTTTCCTGAATATATTCAGGAAAAAAACGCATACGCCCTTTTTGGCCAAGTGCATCATTGTGGACGTTCTGCCTCTTTTTCCTATGCTTTCAATGCAATTCCAGTCTACCTCCTGAAATCGGTTTCCTGCAATTCTGCCCCGCTTTCAAGTCCTCTTGGCAGCCTTACTTCAGTATATTTTTGGACGATAGCTGTCATTTATAACTCTGCAGGTTTGTGAATTACAGTGCCCCTGAGCTCCCTTCTTCAACTCGCTTTCTCGTGAGCTGGCCGCAACACCGCAGGATGGCTTCAGGCCCTAATCTGGTTCCGGCACGGCACGCTGAGCCTTTGGTTAATTCCTCTTCCTGGTGGGAAATGAGAGTTAAATTTGCCCGTCCAGACACCTCCAGCTAGTCTGTCATTGGTTCTCCCTATTCCTGTTCATCTTCCGCAGAAATTGCAAACTGGGCCAAACAGGAGGTTAAAGGCACTGACTCTCCAAGTCGGGAGAGTGTTAGTAAAGCGTCTGGAATGTTGCACCCGAGTACCAGGGGACGAAAACTGACACATATTGGAACACGTCTCCCGATCACACGGTTGATCATACTCTGGGTTCCACATGCATGTTTTAGCTGAAGGAAGAATACCTTAAACCTGGAGAGTTGAGACCCGTGGAATGGGTACCATGCAATATGACTTCAAAGGGTCTTCATTTGCTCACCGAACCTCTCCAATCCTATCACTGCTGCGTTTATGCCCCTGTACACACACTTGATTCTCTTTCAGAGACATAGCAATCCATAGGTTTTAAGATACTTCCTAGTCAGGTACACTCTTAGGCATTTAATATGGGGTGTTGAGTCCATTTCGTTGAGCAAGGAGTAGCTCTTGTCTATTCCATATTTGGCTTAAGGAACTTTATCTGTGCTCATTTCAATCTCTGGTTTTATGCAGCACCCCAACTCACCTTTCCCCTTAAGCAAGCATAAGTTGGGTTTCTAAATTTGAGACCCTGTTCTGTTTTGTAATTCAGTTCCTGTGTAGCCAAGTTTACATTCCGTGTATTAGTGATATCTTATGATGTTTCTATTTCTGTGTGACTTATTTCAGTTAGAATCATCGTACCTGAATCCACTCATTATGCTGCTACGGGCCTGATGACATAGATTTCATTGCTGAGTGATATTGCATTGTACGTAAGTACCACAACTTCTTTATCCATTTTTCACTTTCTGCGATATTGAACTTGTACCGTAAACCAGGTTCTTGTAAACAGAGCCGTCCCAACCTTTGGGGTGGCTGTGTCTTTTTGATTTTAATTTCCCTAAGCTATAGGACCATAAGTGGAAATGCCCTAGGCTCTGTTGCTTTGTTTTTTAGATGTTTCAGGAAACACCATACACTTCTCCCGAGTGGCTGTTGGCAGTTGACATCCCGCCCATCAGCATAACAAGGCTCCCAGTTCTCCATGGCCTGTCCTGCCTTTCTGGATTTTACACTTTTTTCAGATGGCCCTTTTGACCGGGGGGAAGTGAGACTTCATTGTAGTGCAGATTTCCTTTGCAAGCTTGCTTGGTTGGCCAAAAAGGGCGTATGCGTTTTTTCCTGAATATATTCAGGAAAAAACGCATACGCCCTTTTTGGCCAAGTGCATCATTGTGGACGTTCTGCCTCTTTTCCTATGCTTTAAATGCAATTCCAGTCTACCTCCTGAAATCGGTTTCCTGCAATTCTGCCCCGCTTTCAAGTCCTCTTGGCAGCCTTACTTCAGTATATTTTTGGACGATAGCTGTCATTTATAACTCTGCAGGTTTGTGAATTACAGTGCCCCTGAGCTCCTTTCTTCAACTCGCTTTCTCGTGAGCTGGCCGCAACACCGCAGGATGGCTTCAGGCCCTAATCTGGTTCCGGCACGGCACGCTGAGCCTTTGGTTAATTCCTCTTCCTGGTGGGAAATGAGAGTTAAATTTGCCCGTCCAGACACCTCCAGCTAGTCTGTCATTGGTTCTCCCTATTCCTGTTCATCTTCCGCAGAAATTGCAAACTGGGCCAAACAGGAGGTTAAAGGCACTGACTCTCCAAGTCGGGAGAGTGTTAGTAAAGCGTCTGGCATGTTGCACCCGAGTACCAGGGGACGAAAACTGACACATATTGGAACACGTCTCCCGATCACACGGTTGATCATATTCTGGGTTCCACATGCATGTTTTAGCTGAAGGAAGAATACCTTAAACCTGGAGAGTTGAGACCCGTGGAATGGGTACCATGCAATATGACTTCAAAGGGTCTTCATTTGCTCACCGAACCTCTCCAATCCTATCACTGCTGCGTTTATGCCCCTGTACACACACTTGATTCTCTTTCAGAGACATAGCAATCCATAGGTTTTAAGATACTTCCTAGTCAGGTACACTCTTAGGCATTTAATATGGGGTGTTGAGTCCATTTCGTTGAGCAAGGAGTAGCTCTTGTCTATTCCATATTTGGCTTAAGGAACTTTATCTGTGCTCATTTCAATCTCTGGTTTTATGCAGCACCCCAACTCACCTTTCCCCTTAAGCAAGCATAAGTTGGGTTTCTAAATTTGAGACCCTGTTCTGTTTTGTAATTCAGTTCCTGTGTAGCCAAGTTTACATTCCGTGTATTAGTGATATCTTATGATGTTTCTATTTCTGTGTGACTTATTTCAGTTAGAATCATCGTACCTGAATCCACTCATTATGCTGCTACGGGCCTGATGACATAGATTTCATTGCTGAGTGATATTGCATTGTACGTAAGTACCACAACTTCTTTATCCATTTTTCACTTTCTGCGATATTGAACTTGTACCGTAAACCAGGTTCTTGTAAACAGAGCCGTCCCAACCTTTGGGGTGGCTGTGTCTTTTGATTTTAATTTCCCTAAGCTATAGGACCATAAGTGGAAGTGCCCTAGGCTCTGTTGCTTTGTTTTTTAGATGTTTCAGGAAACACCATACACTTCTCCCGAGTGGCTGTTGGCAGTTGACATCCCGCCCATCAGCATAACAAGGCTCCCAGTTCTCCATGGCCTGTCCTGCCTTTCTGGATTTTACACTTTTTTCAGATGGCCCTTTTGACCGGGGGGAAGTGAGACTTCATTGTAGTGCAGATTTCCTTTGCAAGCTTGCTTGGTTGGCCAAAAAGGGCGTATGCGTTTTTTCCTGAATATATTCAGGAAAAAACGCATACGCCCTTTTTGGCCAAGTGCATCATTGTGGACGTTCTGCCTCTTTTCCTATGCTTTAAATGCAATTCCAGTCTACCTCCTGAAATCGGTTTCCTGCAATTCTGCCCCGCTTTCAAGTCCTCTTGGCAGCCTTACTTCAGTATATTTTTGGACGATAGCTGTCATTTATAACTCTGCAGGTTTGTGAATTACAGTGCCCCTGAGCTCCTTTCTTCAACTCGCTTTCTCGTGAGCTGGCCGCAACACCGCAGGATGGCTTCAGGCCCTAATCTGGTTCCGGCACGGCACGCTGAGCCTTTGGTTAATTCCTCTTCCTGGTGGGAAATGAGAGTTAAATTTGCCCGTCCAGACACCTCCAGCTAGTCTGTCATTGGTTCTCCCTATTCCTGTTCATCTTCCGCAGAAATTGCAAACTGGGCCAAACAGGAGGTTAAAGGCACTGACTCTCCAAGTCGGGAGAGTGTTAGTAAAGCGTCTGGAATGTTGCACCCGAGTACCAGGGGACGAAAACTGACACATATTGGAACACGTCTCCCGATCACACGGTTGATCATATTCTGGGTTCCACATGCATGTTTTAGCTGAAGGAAGAATACCTTAAACCTGGAGAGTTGAGACCCGTGGAATGGGTACCATGCAATATGACTTCAAAGGGTCTTCATTTGCTCACCGAACCTCTCCAATCCTATCACTGCTGCGTTTATGCCCCTGTACACACACTTGATTCTCTTTCAGAGACATAGCAATCCATAGGTTTTAAGATACTTCCTAGTCAGGTACACTCTTAGGCATTTAATATGGGGTGTTGAGTCCATTTCGTTGAGCAAGGAGTAGCTCTTGTCTATTCCATATTTGGCTTAAGGAACTTTATCTGTGCTCATTTCAATCTCTGGTTTTATGCAGCACCCCAACTCACCTTTCCCCTTAAGCAAGCATAAGTTGGGTTTCTAAATTTGAGACCCTGTTCTGTTTTGTAATTCAGTTCCTGTGTAGCCAAGTTTACATTCCGTGTATTAGTGATATCTTATGATGTTTCTATTTCTGTGTGACTTATTTCAGTTAGAATCATCGTACCTGAATCCACTCATTATGCTGCTACGGGCCTGATGACATAGATTTCATTGCTGAGTGATATTGCATTGTACGTAAGTACCACAACTTCTTTATCCATTTTTCACTTTCTGCGATATTGAACTTGTACCGTAAACCAGGTTCTTGTAAACAGAGCCGTCCCAACCTTTGGGGTGGCTGTGTCTTTTGATTTTAATTTCCCTAAGCTATAGGACCATAAGTGGAAGTGCCCTAGGCTCTGTTGCTTTGTTTTTTAGATGTTTCAGGAAACACCATACACTTCTCCCGAGTGGCTGTTGGCAATTTACATCCCGCCCATCAGCATAACAAGGCTCCCAGTTCTCCATGGCCTGTCCTGCCTTTCTGGATTTTACACTTTTTTCAGATGGCCCTTTTGACCGGGGGGAAGTGAGACTTCATTGTAGTGCAGATTTCCTTTGCAAGCTTGCTTGGTTGGCCAAAAAGGGCGTATGCGTTTTTTCCTGAATATATTCAGGAAAAAACGCATACGCCCTTTTTGGCCAAGTGCATCATTGTGGACGTTCTGCCTCTTTTCCTATGCTTTAAATGCAATTCCAGTCTACCTCCTGAAATCGGTTTCCTGCAATTCTGCCCCGCTTTCAAGTCCTCTTGGCAGCCTTACTTCAGTATATTTTTGGACGATAGCTGTCATTTATAACTCTGCAGGTTTGTGAATTACAGTGCCCCTGAGCTCCTTTCTTCAACTCGCTTTCTCGTGAGCTGGCCGCAACACCGCAGGATGGCTTCAGGCCCTAATCTGGTTCCGGCACGGCACGCTGAGCCTTTGGTTAATTCCTCTTCCTGGTGGGAAATGAGAGTTAAATTTGCCCGTCCAGACACCTCCAGCTAGTCTGTCATTGGTTCTCCCTATTCCTGTTCATCTTCCGCAGAAATTGCAAACTGGGCCAAACAGGAGGTTAAAGGCACTGACTCTCCAAGTCGGGAGAGTGTTAGTAAAGCGTCTGGAATGTTGCACCCGAGTACCAGGGGACGAAAACTGACACATATTGGAACACGTCTCCCGATCACACGGTTGATCATACTCTGGGTTCCACATGCATGTTTTAGCTGAAGGAAGAATACCTTAAACCTGGAGAGTTGAGACCCGTGGAATGGGTACCATGCAATATGACTTCAAAGGGTCTTCATTTGCTCACCGAACCTCTCCAATCCTATCACTGCTGCGTTTATGCCCCTGTACACACACTTGATTCTCTTTCAGAGACATAGCAATCCATAGGTTTTAAGATACTTCCTAGTCAGGTACACTCTTAGGCATTTAATATGGGGTGTTGAGTCCATTTCGTTGAGCAAGGAGTAGCTCTTGTCTATTCCATATTTGGCTTAAGGAACTTTATCTGTGCTCATTTCAATCTCTGGTTTTATGCAGCACCCCAACTCACCTTTCCCCTTAAGCAAGCATAAGTTGGGTTTCTAAATTTGAGACCCTGTTCTGTTTTGTAATTCAGTTCCTGTGTAGCCAAGTTTACATTCCGTGTATTAGTGATATCTTATGATGTTTCTATTTCTGTGTGACTTATTTCAGTTAGAATCATCGTACCTGAATCCACTCATTATGGTGCTACGGGCCTGATGACATAGATTTCATTGCTGAGTGATACTGCATTGTACGTAAGTACCACAACTTCTTTATCCATTTTTCACTTTCTGCGATATTGAACTTGTACCGTAAACCAGGTTCTTGTAAACAGAGCCGTCCCAACCTTTTGGGTGGCTGTGTCTTTTTGATTTTAATTTCCCTAAGCTATAGGACCATAAGTGGAAGTGCCCTAGGCTCTGTTGCTTTGTTTTTTAGATGTTTCAGGAAACACCATACACTTCTCCCGAGTGGCTGTTGGCAATTGACATCCCGCCCATCAGCATAACAAGGCTCCCAGTTCTCCATGGCCTGTCCTGCCTTTCTGGATTTTACACTTTTTTCAGATGGCCCTTTTGACCGGGGGGAAGTGAGACTTCATTGTAGTGCAGATTTCCTTTGCAAGCTTGCTTGGTTGGCCAAAAAGGGCGTATGCGTTTTTTCCTGAATATATTCAGGAAAAAACGCATACGCCCTTTTTGGCCAAGTGCATCATTGTGGACGTTCTGCCTCTTTTCCTATGCTTTAAATGCAATTCCAGTCTACCTCCTGAAATCGGTTTCCTGCAATTCTGCCCCGCTTTCAAGTCCTCTTGGCAGCCTTACTTCAGTATATTTTTGGACGATAGCTGTCATTTATAACTCTGCAGGTTTGTGAATTACAGTGCCCCTGAGCTCCTTTCTTCAACTCGCTTTCTCGTGAGCTGGCCGCAACACCGCAGGATGGCTTCAGGCCCTAATCTGGTTCCGGCACGGCACGCTGAGCCTTTGGTTAATTCCTCTTCCTGGTGGGAAATGAGAGTTAAATTTGCCCGTCCAGACACCTCTAGCTAGTCTCTCATTGGTTCTCCCTATTCCTGTTCATCTTCCGCAGAAATTGCAAACTGGGCCAAACAGGAGGTTAAAGGCACTGACTCTCCAAGTCGGGAGAGTGTTAGTAAAGCGTCTGGAATGTTGCACCCGAGTACCAGGGGATGAAAACTGACACATATTGGAACACGTCTCCCGATCACACGGTTGATCATACTCTGGGTTCCACATGCATGTTTTAGCTGAAGGAAGAATACCTTAAACCTGGAGAATTGAGACCCGTGGAATGGGTACCATGCAATATGACTTCAAAGGGTCTTCATTTGCTCACCGAACCTCTCCAATCCTATCACTGCTGCGTTTATGCCCCTGTACACACACTTGATTCTCTTTCAGAGACATAGCAATCCATAGGTTTTAAGATACTTCCTAGTCAGGTACACTCTTAGGCATTTAATATGGGGTGTTGAGTCCATTTCGTTGAGCAAGGAGTAGCTCTTGTCTATTCCATATTTGGCTTAAGGAACTTTATCTGTGCTCATTTCAATCTCTGGTTTTATGCAGCACCCCAACTCACCTTTCCCCTTAAGCAAGCATAAGTTGGGTTTCTAAATTTGAGACCCTGTTCTGTTTTGTAATTCAGTTCCTGTGTAGCCAAGTGTACATTCCGTGTATAAGTGATATCTTATGATGTTTCTTTTCCTGTGTGACTTATTTCAGTTAGAATCATCGTACCTGAATCCACTCATTATGCTGCTACGGGCCTGATGACATAGATTTCATTGCTGAGTGATACTGCATTGTACGTAAGTACCACAACTTCTTTATCCATTTTTCACTTTCTGCAATATTGAACTTGTACCGTAAACCAGGTTCTTGTAAACAGAGCCGTCCCAACCTTTGGGGTGGCTGTGTCTTTTTGATTTTAATTTCCCTAAGCTATAGGACCATAAGTGGAAGTGCCCTAGGCTCTGTTGCTTTGTTTTTTAGATGTTTCAGGAAACACCATACACTTCTCCCGAGTGGCTGTTGGCAATTGACATCCCGCCCATCAGCATAACAAGGCTCCCAGTTCTCCATGGCCTGTCCTGCCTTTCTGGATTTTACACTTTTTTCAGATGGCCCTTTTGACCGGGGGGAAGTGAGACTTCATTGTAGTGCAGATTTCCTTTGCAAGCTTGCTTGGTTGGCCAAAAAGGGCGTATGCGTTTTTTCCTGAATATATTCAGGAAAAAACGCATACGCCCTTTTTGGCCAAGTGCATCATTGTGGACGTTCTGCCTCTTTTCCTATGCTTTAAATGCAATTCCAGTCTACCTCCTGAAATCGGTTTCCTGCAATTCTGCCCCGCTTTCAAGTCCTCTTGGCAGCCTTACTTCAGTATATTTTTGGACGATAGCTGTCATTTATAACTCTGCAGGTTTGTGAATTACAGTGCCCCTGAGCTCCTTTCTTCAACTCGCTTTCTCGTGAGCTGGCCGCAACACCGCAGGATGGCTTCAGGCCCTAATCTGGTTGCGGCACGGCACGCTGAGCCTTTGGTTAATTCCTCTTCCTGGTGGGAAATGAGAGTTAAATTTGCCCGTCCAGACACCTCCAGCTAGTCTGTCATTGGTTCTCCCTATTCCTGTTCATCTTCCGCAGAAATTGCAAACTGGGCCAAACAGGAGGTTAAAGGCACTGACTCTCCAAGTCGGGAGAGTGTTAGTAAAGCGTCTGGAATGTTGCACCCGAGTACCAGGGGACGAAAACTGACACATATTGGAACACGTCTCCCGATCACACGGTTGATCATACTCTGGGTTCCACATGCATGTTTTAGCTGAAGGAAGAATACCTTAAACCTGGAGAGTTGAGACCCGTGGAATGGGTACCATGCAATATGACTTCAAAGGGTCTTCATTTGCTCACCGAACCTCTCCAATCCTATCACTGCTGCGTTTATGCCCCTGTACACACACTTGATTCTCTTTCAGAGACATAGCAATCCATAGGTTTTAAGATACTTCCTAGTCAGGTACACTCTTAGGCATTTAATATGGGGTGTTGAGTCCATTTCGTTGAGCAAGGAGTAGCTCTTGTCTATTCCATATTTGGCTTAAGGAACTTTATCTGTGCTCATTTCAATCTCTGGTTTTATGCAGCACCCCAACTCACCTTTCCCCTTAAGCAAGCATAAGTTGGGTTTCTAAATTTGAGACCCTGTTCTGTTTTGTAATTCAGTTCCTGTGTAGCCAAGGTTACATTCCGTGTATTAGTGATATCTTATGATGTTTCTTTTCCTGTGTGACTTATTTCAGTTAGAATCATCGTACCTGAATCCACTCATTATGCTGCTACGGGCCTGATGACATAGATTTCATTGCTGAGTGATACTGCATTGTACGTAAGTACCACAACTTCTTTATCCATTTTTCACTTTCTGCGATATTGAACTTGTACCGTAAACCAGGTTCTTGTAAACAGAGCCGTCCCAACCTTTGGGGTGGCTGTGTCTTTTTGATTTTAATTTCCCTAAGCTATAGGACCATAAGTGGAAGTGCCCTAGGCTCTGTTGCTTTGTTTTTTAGATGTTTCAGGAAACACCATACACTTCTCCCGAGTGGCTGTTGGCAGTTTACATCCCGCCCATCAGCATAACAAGGCTCCCAGTTCTCCATGGCCTGTCCTGCCTTTCTGGATTTTACACTTTTTTCAGATGGCCCTTTTGACCGGGGGGAAGTGAGACTTCATTGTAGTGCAGATTTCCTTTGCAAGCTTGCTTGGTTGGCCAAAAAGGGCGTATGCGTTTTTTCCTGAATATATTCAGGAAAAAACGCATACGCCCTTTTTGGCCAAGTGCATCATTGTGGACGTTCTGCCTCTTTTCCTATGCTTTAAATGCAATTCCAGTCTACCTCCTGAAATCGGTTTCCTGCAATTCTGCCCCGCTTTCAAGTCCTCTTGGCAGCCTTACTTCAGTATATTTTTTGGACGATAGCTGTCATTTATAACTCTGCAGGTTTGTGAATTACAGTGCCCCTGAGCTCCTTTCTTCAACTCGCTTTCTCGTGAGCTGGCCGCAACACCGCAGGATGGCTTCAGGCCCTAATCTGGTTGCGGCACGGCACGCTGAGCCTTTGGTTAATTCCTCTTCCTGGTGGGAAATGAGAGTTAAATTTGCCCGTCCAGACACCTCCAGCTAGTCTGTCATTGGTTCTCCCTATTCCTGTTCATCTTCCGCAGAAATTGCAAACTGGGCCAAACAGGAGGTTAAAGGCACTGACTCTCCAAGTCGGGAGAGTGTTAGTAAAGCGTCTGGAATGTTGCACCCGAGTACCAGGGGACGAAAACTGACACATATTGGAACACGTCTCCCGATCACACGGTTGATCATACTCTGGGTTCCACATGCATGTTTTAGCTGAAGGAAGAATACCTTAAACCTGGAGAGTTGAGACCCGTGGAATGGGTACCATGCAATATGACTTCAAAGGGTCTTCATTTGCTCACCGAACCTCTCCAATCCTATCACTGCTGCGTTTATGCCCCTGTACACACACTTGATTCTCTTTCAGAGACATAGCAATCCATAGGTTTTAAGATACTTCCTAGTCAGGTACACTCTTAGGCATTTAATATGGGGTGTTGAGTCCATTTCGTTGAGCAAGGAGTAGCTCTTGTCTATTCCATATTTGGCTTAAGGAACTTTATCTGTGCTCATTTCAATCTCTGGTTTTATGCAGCACCCCAACTCACCTTTCCCCATAAGCAAGCATAAGTTGGGTTTCTAAATTTGAGACCCTGTTCTGTTTTGTAATTCAGTTCCTGTGTAGCCAAGGTTACATTCCGTGTATTAGTGATATCTTATGATGTTTCTTTTCCTGTGTGACTTATTTCAGTTAGAATCATCGTACCTGAATCCACTCATTATGCTGCTACGGGCCTGATGACATAGATTTCATTGCTGAGTGATACTGCATTGTACGTAAGTACCACAACTTCTTTATCCATTTTTCACTTTCTGCGATATTGAACTTGTACCGTAAACCAGGTTCTTGTAAACAGAGCTGTCCCAACCTTTGGGGTGGCTGTGTCTTTTTGATTTTAATTTCCCTAAGCTATAGGACCATAAGTGGAAGTGCCCTAGGCTCTGTTGCTTTGTTTTTTAGATGTTTCAGGAAACACCATACACTTCTCCCGAGTGGCTGTTGGCAGTTGACATCCCGCCCATCAGCATAACAAGGCTCCCAGTTCTCCATGGCCTGTCCTGCCTTTCTGGATTTTACACTTTTTTCAGATGGCCCTTTTGACCGGGGGGAAGTGAGACTTCATTGTAGTGCAGATTTCCTTTGCAAGCTTGCTTGGTTGGCCAAAAAGGGCGTATGCGTTTTTTCCTGAATATATTCAGGAAAAAACGCATACGCCCTTTTTGGCCAAGTGCATCATTGTGGACGTTCTGCCTCTTTTCCTATGCTTTAAATGCAATTCCAGTCTACCTCCTGAAATCGGTTTCCTGCAATTCTGCCCCGCTTTCAAGTCCTCTTGGCAGCCTTACTTCAGTATATTTTTTGGACGATAGCTGTCATTTATAACTCTGCAGGTTTGTGAATTACAGTGCCCCTGAGCTCCTTTCTTCAACTCGCTTTCTCGTGAGCTGGCCGCAACACCGCAGGATGGCTTCAGGCCCTAATCTGGTTGCGGCACGGCACGCTGAGCCTTTGGTTAATTCCTCTTCCTGGTGGGAAATGAGAGTTAAATTTGCCCGTCCAGACACCTCCAGCTAGTCTGTCATTGGTTCTCCCTATTCCTGTTCATCTTCCGCAGAAATTGCAAACTGGGCCAAACAGGAGGTTAAAGGCACTGACTCTCCAAGTCGGGAGAGTGTTAGTAAAGCGTCTGGAATGTTGCACCCGAGTACCAGGGGACGAAAACTGACACATATTGGAACACGTCTCCCGATCACACGGTTGATCATACTCTGGGTTCCACATGCATGTTTTAGCTGAAGGAAGAATACCTTAAACCTGGAGAGTTGAGACCCGTGGAATGGGTACCATGCAATATGACTTCAAAGGGTCTTCATTTGCTCACCGAACCTCTCCAATCCTATCACTGCTGCGTTTATGCCCCTGTACACACACTTGATTCTCTTTCAGAGACATAGCAATCCATAGGTTTTAAGATACTTCCTAGTCAGGTACACTCTTAGGCATTTAATATGGGGTGTTGAGTCCATTTCGTTGAGCAAGGAGTAGCTCTTGTCTATTCCATATTTGGCTTAAGGAACTTTATCTGTGCTCATTTCAATCTCTGGTTTTATGCAGCACCCCAACTCACCTTTCCCCATAAGCAAGCATAAGTTGGGTTTCTAAATTTGAGACCCTGTTCTGTTTTGTAATTCAGTTCCTGTGTAGCCAAGGTTACATTCCGTGTATTAGTGATATCTTATGATGTTTCTTTTCCTGTGTGACTTATTTCAGTTAGAATCATCGTACCTGAATCCACTCATTATGCTGCTACGGGCCTGATGACATAGATTTCATTGCTGAGTGATACTGCATTGTACGTAAGTACCACAACTTCTTTATCCATTTTTCACTTTCTGCGATATTGAACTTGTACCGTAAACCAGGTTCTTGTAAACAGAGCCGTCCCAACCTTTGGGGTGGCTGTGTCTTTTGATTTTAATTTCCCTAAGCTATAGGACCATAAGTGGAAGTGCCCTAGGCTCTGTTGCTTTGTTTTTTAGATGTTTCAGGAAACACCATACACTTCTCCCGAGTGGCTGTTGGCAATTGACATCCCGCCCATCAGAATAACAAGGCTCCCAGTTCTCCATGGCCTGTCCTGCCTTTCTGGATTTTACACTTTTTTCAGATGGCCCTTTTGACCGGGGGGAAGTGAGACTTCATTGTAGTGCAGATTTCCTTTGCAAGCTTGCTTGGTTGGCCAAAAAGGGCGTATGCGTTTTTTCCTGAATATATTCAGGAAAAAACGCATACGCCCTTTTTGGCCAAGTGCATCATTGTGGACGTTCTGCCTCTTTTCCTATGCTTTAAATGCAATTCCAGTCTACCTCCTGAAATCGGTTTCCTGCAATTCTGCCCCGCTTTCAAGTCCTCTTGGCAGCCTTACTTCAGTATATTTTTGGACGATAGCTGTCATTTATAACTCTGCAGGTTTGTGAATTACAGTGCCCCTGAGCTCCTTTCTTCAACTCGCTTTCTCGTGAGCTGGCCGCAACACCGCAGGATGGCTTCAGGCCCTAATCTGGTTCCGGCACGGCATGCTGAGCCTTTGGTTAATTCCTCTTCCTGGTGGGAAATGAGAGTTAAATTTGCCCGTCCAGACACCTCCAGCTAGTCTGTCATTGGTTCTCCCTATTCCTGTTCATCTTCCGCAGAAATTGCAAACTGGGCCAAACAGGAGGTTAAAGGCACTGACTCTCCAAGTCGGGAGAGTGTTAGTAAAGCGTCTGGAATGTTGCACCCGAGTACCAGGGGACGAAAACTGACACATATTGGAACACGTCTCCCGATCACACGGTTGATCATACTCTGGGTTCCACATGCATGTTTTAGCTGAAGGAAGAATACCTTAAACCTGGAGAGTTGAGACCCGTGGAATGGGTACCATGCAATATGACTTCAAAGGGTCTTCATTTGCTCACCGAACCTCTCCAATCCTATCACTGCTGCGTTTATGCCCCTGTACACACACTTGATTCTCTTTCAGAGACATAGCAATCCATAGGTTTTAAGATACTTCCTAGTCAGGTACACTCTTAGGCATTTAATATGGGGTGTTGAGTCCATTTCGTTGAGCAAGGAGTAGCTCTTGTCTATTCCATATTTGGCTTAAGGAACTTTATCTGTGCTCATTTCAATCTCTGGTTTTATGCAGCACCCCAACTCACCTTTCCCCTTAAGCAAGCATAAGTTGGGTTTCTAAATTTGAGACCCTGTTCTGTTTTGTAATTCAGTTCCTGTGTAGCCAAGGTTACATTCCGTGTATTAGTGATATCTTATGATGTTTCTTTTCCTGTGTGACTTATTTCAGTTAGAATCATCGTACCTGAATCCACTCATTATGCTGCTACGGGCCTGATGACATAGATTTCATTGCTGAGTGATACTGCATTGTACGTAAGTACCACAACTTCTTTATCCATTTTTCACTTTCTGCGATATTGAACTTGTACCGTAAACCAGGTTCTTGTAAACAGAGCCGTCCCAACCTTTGGGGTGGCTGTGTCTTTTTGATTTTAATTTCCCTAAGCTATAGGACCATAAGTGGAAGTGCCCTAGGCTCTGTTGCTTTGTTTTTTAGATGTTTCAGGAAACACCATACACTTCTCCCGAGTGGCTGTTGGCAATTGACATCCCGCCCATCAGCATAACAAGGCTCCCAGTTCTCCATGGCCTGTCCTGCCTTTCTGGATTTTACACTTTTTTCAGATGGCCCTTTTGACCGGGGGGAAGTGAGACTTCATTGTAGTGCAGATTTCCTTTGCAAGCTTGCTTGGTTGGCCAAAAAGGGCGTATGCGTTTTTTCCTGAATATATTCAGGAAAAAACGCATACGCCCTTTGTGGCCAAGTGCATCATTGTGGACGTTCTGCCTCTTTTCCTATGCTTTAAATGCAATTCCAGTCTACCTCCTGAAATCGGTTTCCTGCAATTCTGCCCCGCTTTCAAGTCCTCTTGGCAGCCTTACTTCAGTATATTTTTGGACGATAGCTGTCATTTATAACTCTGCAGGTTTGTGAATTACAGTGCCCCTGAGCTCCTTTCTTCAACTCGCTTTCTCGTGAGCTGGCCGCAACACCGCAGGATGGCTTCAGGCCCTAATCTGGTTCCGGCACGGCACGCTGAGCCTTTGGTTAATTCCTCTTCCTGGTGGGAAATGAGAGTTAAATTTGCCCGTCCAGACACCTCCAGCTAGTCTGTCATTGGTTCTCCCTATTCCTGTTCATCTTCCGCAGAAATTGCAAACTGGGCCAAACAGGAGGTTAAAGGCACTGACTCTCCAAGTCGGGAGAGTGTTAGTAAAGCGTCTGGAATGTTGCACCCGAGTACCAGGGGACGAAAACTGACACATATTGGAACACGTCTCCCGATCACACGGTTGATCATACTCTGGGTTCCACATGCATGTTTTAGCTGAAGGAAGAATACCTTAAACCTGGAGAGTTGAGACCCGTGGAATGGGTACCATGCAATATGACTTCAAAGGGTCTTCATTTGCTCACCGAACCTCTCCAGTCCTATCACTGCTGCGTTTATGCCCCTGTACACACACTTGATTCTCTTTCAGAGACATAGCAATCCATAGGTTTTAAGATACTTCCTAGTCAGGTACACTCTTAGGCATTTAATATGGGGTGTTGAGTCCATTTCGTTGAGCAAGGAGTAGCTCTTGTCTATTCCATATTTGGCTTAAGGAACTTTATCTGTGCTCATTTCAATCTCTGGTTTTATGCAGCACCCCAACTCACCTTTCCCCTTAAGCAAGCATAAGTTGGGTTTCTAAATTTGAGACCCTGTTCTGTTTTGTAATTCAGTTCCTGTGTAGCCAAGGTTACATTCCGTGTATTAGTGATATCTTATGATGTTTCTTTTCCTGTGTGACTTATTTCAGTTAGAATCATCGTACCTGAATCCACTCATTATGCTGCTACGGGCCTGATGACATAGATTTCATTGCTGAGTGATACTGCATTGTACGTAAGTACCACAACTTCTTTATCCATTTTTCACTTTCTGCGATATTGAACTTGTACCGTAAACCAGGTTCTTGTAAACAGAGCCGTCCCAACCTTTGGGGTGGCTGTGTCTTTTTGATTTTAATTTCCCTAAGCTATAGGACCATAAGTGGAAGTGCCCTAGGCTCTGTTGCTTTGTTTTTTAGATGTTTCAGGAAACACCATACACTTCTCCCGAGTGGCTGTTGGCAATTGACATCCCGCCCATCAGCATAACAAGGCTCCCAGTTCTCCATGGCCTGTCCTGCCTTTCTGGATTTTACACTTTTTTCAGATGGCCCTTTTGACCGGGGGGAAGTGAGACTTCATTGTAGTGCAGATTTCCTTTGCAAGCTTGCTTGGTTGGCCAAAAAGGGCGTATGCGTTTTTTCCTGAATACATTCAGGAAAAAACGCATACGCCCTTTGTGGCCAAGTGCATCATTGTGGACGTTCTGCCTCTTTTCCTATGCTTTCAATGCAATTCCAGTCTACCTCCTGAAATCGGTTTCCTGCAATTCTGCCCCGCTTTCAAGTCCTCTTGGCAGCCTTACTTCAGTATATTTTTGGACGATAGCTGTCATTTATAACTCTGCAGGTTTGTGAATTACAGTGCCCCTGAGCTCCTTTCTTCAACTCGCTTTCTCGTGAGCTGGCCGCAACACCGCAGGATGGCTTCAGGCCCTAATCTGGTTCCGGCACGGCACGCTGAGCCTTTGGTTAATTCCTCTTCCTGGTGGGAAATGAGAGTTAAATTTGCCCGTCCAGACACCTCCAGCTAGTCTGTCATTGGTTCTCCCTATTCCTGTTCATCTTCCGCAGAAATTGCAAACTGGGCCAAACAGGAGGTTAAAGGCACTGACTCTCCAAGTCGGGAGAGTGTTAGTAAAGCGTCTGGAATGTTGCACCCGAGTACCAGGGGACGAAAACTGAGACATATTGGAACACGTCTCCCGATCACACGGTTGATCATACTCTGGGTTCCACATGCATGTTTTAGCTGAAGGAAGAATACCTTAAACCTGGAGAGTTGAGACCCGTGGAATGGGTACCATGCAATATGACTTCAAAGGGTCTTCATTTGCTCACCGAACCTCTCCAATCCTATCACTGCTGCGTTTATGCCCCTGTACACACACTTGATTCTCTTTCAGAGACATAGCAATCCATAGGTTTTAAGATACTTCCTAGTCAGGTACACTCTTAGGCATTTAATATGGGGTGTTGAGTCCATTTCGTTGAGCAAGGAGTAGCTCTTGTCTATTCCATATTTGGCTTAAGGAACTTTATCTGTGCTCATTTCAATCTCTGGTTTTATGCAGCACCCCAACTCACCTTTCCCCTTAAGCAAGCATAAGTTGGGTTTCTAAATTTGAGACCCTGTTCTGTTTTGTAATTCAGTTCCTGTGTAGCCAAGGTTACATTCCGTGTATTAGTGATATCTTATGATGTTTCTTTTCCTGTGTGACTTATTTCAGTTAGAATCATCGTACCTGAATCCACTCATTATGCTGCTACGGGCCTGATGACATAGATTTCATTGCTGAGTGATACTGCATTGTACGTAAGTACCACAACTTCTTTATCCATTTTTCACTTTCTGCGATATTGAACTTGTACCGTAAACCAGGTTCTTGTAAACAGAGCCGTCCCAACCTTTGGGGTGGCTGTGTCTTTTTGATTTTAATTTCCCTAAGCTATAGGACCATAAGTGGAAGTGCCCTAGGCTCTGTTGCTTTGTTTTTTAGATGTTTCAGGAAACACCATACACTTCTCCCGAGTGGCTGTTGGCAATTGACATCCCGCCCATCAGCATAACAAGGCTCCCAGTTCTCCATGGCCTGTCCTGCCTTTCTGGATTTTACACTTTTTTCAGATGGCCCTTTTGACCGGGGGGAAGTGAGACTTCATTGTAGTGCAGATTTCCTTTGCAAGCTTGCTTGGTTGGCCAAAAAGGGCGTATGCGTTTTTTCCTGAATATATTCAGGAAAAAACGCATACGCCCTTTTTGGCCAAGTGCATCATTGTGGACGTTCTGCCTCTTTTCCTATGCTTTCAATGCAATTCCAGTCTACCTCCTGAAATCGGTTTCCTGCAATTCTGCCCCGCTTTCAAGTCCTCTTGGCAGCCTTACTTCAGTATATTTTTGGACGATAGCTGTCATTTATAACTCTGCAGGTTTGTGAATTACAGTGCCCCTGAGCTCCTTTCTTCAACTCGCTTTCTCGTGAGCTGGCCGCAACACCGCAGGATGGCTTCAGGCCCTAATCTGGTTCCGGCACGGCACGCTGAGCCTTTGGTTAATTCCTCTTCCTGGTGGGAAATGAGAGTTAAATTTGCCCGTCCAGACACCTCCAGCTAGTCTGTCATTGGTTCTCCCTATTCCTGTTCATCTTCCGCAGAAATTGCAAACTGGGCCAAACAGGAGGTTAAAGGCACTGACTCTCCAAGTCGGGAGAGTGTTAGTAAAGCGTCTGGAATGTTGCACCCGAGTACCAGGGGACGAAAACTGACACATATTGGAACACGTCTCCCGATCACACGGTTGATCATACTCTGGGTTCCACATGCATGTTTTAGCTGAAGGAAGAATACCTTAAACCTGGAGAGTTGAGACCCGTGGAATGGGTACCATGCAATATGACTTCAAAGGGTCTTCATTTGCTCACCGAACCTCTCCAATCCTATCACTGCTGCGTTTATGCCCCTGTACACACACTTGATTCTCTTTCAGAGACATAGCAATCCATAGGTTTTAAGATACTTCCTAGTCAGGTACACTCTTAGGCATTTAATATGGGGTGTTGAGTCCATTTCGTTGAGCAAGGAGTAGCTCTTGTCTATTCCATATTTGGCTTAAGGAACTTTATCTGTGCTCATTTCAATCTCTGGTTTTATGCAGCACCCCAACTCACCTTTCCCCTTAAGCAAGCATAAGTTGGGTTTCTAAATTTGAGACCCTGTTCTGTTTTGTAATTCAGTTCCTGTGTAGCCAAGGTTACATTCCGTGTATTAGTGATATCTTATGATGTTTCTTTTCCTGTGTGACTTATTTCAGTTAGAATCATCGTACCTGAATCCACTCATTATGCTGCTACGGGCCTGATGACATAGATTTCATTGCTGAGTGATACTGCATTGTACGTAAGTACCACAACTTCTTTATCCATTTTTCACTTTCTGCGATATTGAACTTGTACCGTAAACCAGGTTCTTGTAAACAGAGCCGTCCCAACCTTTGGGGTGGCTGTGTCTTTTGATTTTAATTTCCCTAAGCTATAGGACCATAAGTGGAAGTGCCCTAGGCTCTGTTGCTTTGTTTTTTAGATGTTTCAGGAAACACCATACACTTCTCCCGAGTGGCTCTTGGCAATTTACATCCCGCCCATCAGCATAACAAGGCTCCCAGTTCTCCATGGCCTGTCCTGCCTTTCTGGATTTTACACTTTTTTCAGATGGCCCTTTTGACCGGGGGGAAGTGAGACTTCATTGTAGTGCAGATTTCCTTTGCAAGCTTGCTTGGTTGGCCAAAAAGGGCGTATGCGTTTTTTCCTGAATATATTCAGGAAAAAACGCATACGCCCTTTTTGGCCAAGTGCATCATTGTGGACGTTCTGCCTCTTTTCCTATGCTTTCAATGCAATTCCAGTCTACCTCCTGAAATCGGTTTCCTGCAATTCTGCCCCGCTTTCAAGTCCTCTTGGCAGCCTTACTTCAGTATATTTTTGGACGATAGCTGTCATTTATAACTCTGCAGGTTTGTGAATTACAGTGCCCCTGAGCTCCTTTCTTCAACTCGCTTTCTCGTGAGCTGGCCGCAACACCGCAGGATGGCTTCAGGCCCTAATCTGGTTCCGGCACGGCACGCTGAGCCTTTGGTTAATTCCTCTTCCTGGTGGGAAATGAGAGTTAAATTTGCCCGTCCAGACACCTCCATCTGGTCTGTCATTGGTTCTCCCTATTCCTGTTCATCTTCCGCAGAAATTGCAAACTGGGCCAAACAGGAGGTTAAAGGCACTGACTCTCCAAGTCGGGAGAGTGTTAGTAAAGCGTCTGGCATGTTGCACCCGAGTACCAGGGGACGAAAACTGACACATATTGGAACACGTCTCCCGATCACACGGTTGATCATACTCTGGGTTCCACATGCATGTTTTAGCTGAAGGAAGAATACCTTAAACCTGGAGAGTTGAGACCCGTGGAATGGGTACCATGCAATATGACTTCAAAGGGTCTTCATTTGCTCACCGAACCTCTCCAGTCCTATCACTGCTGCGTTTATGCCCCTGTACACACACTTGATTCTCTTTCAGAGACATAGCAATCCATAGGTTTTAAGATACTTCCTAGTCAGGTACACTCTTAGGCATTTAATATGGGGTGTTGAGTCCATTTCGTTGAGCAAGGAGTAGCTCTTGTCTATTCCATATTTGGCTTAAGGAACTTTATCTGTGCTCATTTCAATCTCTGGTTTTATGCAGCACCCCAACTCACCTTTCCCCTTAAGCAAGCATAAGTTGGGTTTCTAAATTTGAGACCCTGTTCTGTTTTGTAATTCAGTTCCTGTGTAGCCAAGGTTACATTCCGTGTATTAGTGATATCTTATGATGTTTCTTTTCCTGTGTGACTTATTTCAGTTAGAATCATCGTACCTGAATCCACTCATTATGCTGCTACGGGCCTGATGACATAGATTTCATTGCTGAGTGATACTGCATTGTACGTAAGTACCACAACTTCTTTATCCATTTTTCACTTTCTGCGATATTGAACTTGTACCGTAAACCAGGTTCTTGTAAACAGAGCCGTCCCAACCTTTGGGGTGGCTGTGTCTTTTTGATTTTAATTTCCCTAAGCTATAGGACCATAAGTGGAAGTGCCCTAGGCTCTGTTGCTTTGTTTTTTAGATGTTTCAGGAAACACCATACACTTCTCCCGAGTGGCTGTTGGCAATTGACATCCCGCCCATCAGCATAACAAGGCTCCCAGTTCTCCATGGCCTGTCCTGCCTTTCTGGATTTTACACTTTTTTCAGATGGCCCTTTTGACCGGGGGGAAGTGAGACTTCATTGTAGTGCAGATTTCCTTTGCAAGCTTGCTTGGTTGGCCAAAAAGGGCGTATGCGTTTTTTCCTGAATATATTCAGGAAAAAACGCATACGCCCTTTTTGGCCAAGTGCATCATTGTGGACGTTCTGCCTCTTTTCCTATGCTTTCAATGCAATTCCAGTCTACCTCCTGAAATCGGTTTCCTGCAATTCTGCCCCGCTTTCAAGTCCTCTTGGCAGCCTTACTTCAGTATATTTTTGGACGATAGCTGTCATTTATAACTCTGCAGGTTTGTGAATTACAGTGCCCCTGAGCTCCTTTCTTCAACTCGCTTTCTCGTGAGCTGGCCGCAACACCGCAGGATGGCTTCAGGCCCTAATCTGGTTCCGGCACGGCACGCTGAGCCTTTGGTTAATTCCTCTTCCTGGTGGGAAATGAGAGTTAAATTTGCCCGTCCAGACACCTCCAGCTAGTCTGTCATTGGTTCTCCCTATTCCTGTTCATCTTCCGCAGAAATTGCAAACTGGGCCAAACAGGAGGTTAAAGGCACTGACTCTCCAAGTCGGGAGAGTGTTAGTAAAGCGTCTGGAATGTTGCACCCGAGTACCAGGGGACGAAAACTGAGACATATTGGAACACGTCTCCCGATCACACGGTTGATCATACTCTGGGTTCCACATGCATGTTTTAGCTGAAGGAAGAATACCTTAAACCTGGAGAGTTGAGACCCGTGGAATGGGTACCATGCAATATGACTTCAAAGGGTCTTCATTTGCTCACCGAACCTCTCCAATCCTATCACTGCTGCGTTTATGCCCCTGTACACACACTTGATTCTCTTTCAGAGACATAGCAATCCATAGGTTTTAAGATACTTCCTAGTCAGGTACACTCTTAGGCATTTAATATGGGGTGTTGAGTCCATTTCGTTGAGCAAGGAGTAGCTCTTGTCTATTCCATATTTGGCTTAAGGAACTTTATCTGTGCTCATTTCAATCTCTGGTTTTATGCAGCACCCCAACTCACCTTTCCCCTTAAGCAAGCATAAGTTGGGTTTCTAAATTTGAGACCCTGTTCTGTTTTGTAATTCAGTTCCTGTGTAGCCAAGGTTACATTCCGTGTATTAGTGATATCTTATGATGTTTCTTTTCCTGTGTGACTTATTTCAGTTAGAATCATCGTACCTGAATCCACTCATTATGCTGCTACGGGCCTGATGACATAGATTTCATTGCTGAGTGATACTGCATTGTACGTAAGTACCACAACTTCTTTATCCATTTTTCACTTTCTGCGATATTGAACTTGTACCGTAAACCAGGTTCTTGTAAACAGAGCCGTCCCAACCTTTGGGGTGGCTGTGTCTTTTTGATTTTAATTTCCCTAAGCTATAGGACCATAAGTGGAAGTGCCCTAGGCTCTGTTGCTTTGTTTTTTAGATGTTTCAGGAAACACCATACACTTCTCCCGAGTGGCTGTTGGCAATTGACATCCCGCCCATCAGCATAACAAGGCTCCCAGTTCTCCATGGCCTGTCCTGCCTTTCTGGATTTTACACTTTTTTCAGATGGCCCTTTTGACCGGGGGGAAGTGAGACTTCATTGTAGTGCAGATTTCCTTTGCAAGCTTGCTTGGTTGGCCAAAAAGGGCGTATGCGTTTTTTCCTGAATATATTCAGGAAAAAACGCATACGCCCTTTTTGGCCAAGTGCATCATTGTGGACGTTCTGCCTCTTTTCCTATGCTTTCAATGCAATTCCAGTCTACCTCCTGAAATCGGTTTCCTGCAATTCTGCCCCGCTTTCAAGTCCTCTTGGCAGCCTTACTTCAGTATATTTTTGGACGATAGCTGTCATTTATAACTCTGCAGGTTTGTGAATTACAGTGCCCCTGAGCTCCTTTCTTCAACTCGCTTTCTCGTGAGCTGGCCGCAACACCGCAGGATGGCTTCAGGCCCTAATCTGGTTCCGGCACGGCACGCTGAGCCTTTGGTTAATTCCTCTTCCTGGTGGGAAATGAGAGTTAAATTTGCCCGTCCAGACACCTCCAGCTAGTCTGTCATTGGTTCTCCCTATTCCTGTTCATCTTCCGCAGAAATTGCAAACTGGGCCAAACAGGAGGTTAAAGGCACTGACTCTCCAAGTCGGGAGAGTGTTAGTAAAGCGTCTGGAATGTTGCACCCGAGTACCAGGGGACGAAAACTGACACATATTGGAACACGTCTCCCGATCACACGGTTGATCATACTCTGGGTTCCACATGCATGTTTTAGCTGAAGGAAGAATACCTTAAACCTGGAGAGTTGAGACCCGTGGAATGGGTACCATGCAATATGACTTCAAAGGGTCTTCATTTGCTCACCGAACCTCTCCAATCCTATCACTGCTGCGTTTATGCCCCTGTACACACACTTGATTCTCTTTCAGAGACATAGCAATCCATAGGTTTTAAGATACTTCCTAGTCAGGTACACTCTTAGGCATTTAATATGGGGTGTTGAGTCCATTTCGTTGAGCAAGGAGTAGCTCTTGTCTATTCCATATTTGGCTTAAGGAACTTTATCTGTGCTCATTTCAATCTCTGGTTTTATGCAGCACCCCAACTCACCTTTCCCCTTAAGCAAGCATAAGTTGGGTTTCTAAATTTGAGACCCTGTTCTGTTTTGTAATTCAGTTCCTGTGTAGCCAAGGTTACATTCCGTGTATTAGTGATATCTTATGATGTTTCTTTTCCTGTGTGACTTATTTCAGTTAGAATCATCGTACCTGAATCCACTCATTATGCTGCTACGGGCCTGATGACATAGATTTCATTGCTGAGTGATACTGCATTGTACGTAAGTACCACAACTTCTTTATCCATTTTTCACTTTCTGCGATATTGAACTTGTACCGTAAACCAGGTTCTTGTAAACAGAGCCGTCCCAACCTTTGGGGTGGCTGTGTCTTTTGATTTTAATTTCCCTAAGCTATAGGACCATAAGTGGAAGTGCCCTAGGCTCTGTTGCTTTGTTTTTTAGATGTTTCAGGAAACACCATACACTTCTCCCGAGTGGCTCTTGGCAATTTACATCCCGCCCATCAGCATAACAAGGCTCCCAGTTCTCCATGGCCTGTCCTGCCTTTCTGGATTTTACACTTTTTTCAGATGGCCCTTTTGACCGGGGGGAAGTGAGACTTCATTGTAGTGCAGATTTCCTTTGCAAGCTTGCTTGGTTGGCCAAAAAGGGCGTATGCGTTTTTTCCTGAATATATTCAGGAAAAAACGCATACGCCCTTTTTGGCCAAGTGCATCATTGTGGACGTTCTGCCTCTTTTCCTATGCTTTCAATGCAATTCCAGTCTACCTCCTGAAATCGGTTTCCTGCAATTCTGCCCCGCTTTCAAGTCCTCTTGGCAGCCTTACTTCAGTATATTTTTGGACGATAGCTGTCATTTATAACTCTGCAGGTTTGTGAATTACAGTGCCCCTGAGCTCCTTTCTTCAACTCGCTTTCTCGTGAGCTGGCCGCAACACCGCAGGATGGCTTCAGGCCCTAATCTGGTTCCGGCACGGCACGCTGAGCCTTTGGTTAATTCCTCTTCCTGGTGGGAAATGAGAGTTAAATTTGCCCGTCCAGACACCTCCAGCTAGTCTGTCATTGGTTCTCCCTATTCCTGTTCATCTTCCGCAGAAATTGCAAACTGGGCCAAACAGGAGGTTAAAGGCACTGACTCTCCAAGTCGGGAGAGTGTTAGTAAAGCGTCTGGCATGTTGCACCCGAGTACCAGGGGACGAAAACTGACACATATTGGAACACGTCTCCCGATCACACGGTTGATCATACTCTGGGTTCCACATGCATGTTTTAGCTGAAGGAAGAATACCTTAAACCTGGAGAGTTGAGACCCGTGGAATGGGTACCATGCAATATGACTTCAAAGGGTCTTCATTTGCTCACCGAACCTCTCCAATCCTATCACTGCTGCGTTTATGCCCCTGTACACACGCTTGATTCTCTTTCAGAGACATAGCAATCCATAGGTTTTAAGATACTTCCTAGTCAGGTACACTCTTAGGCATTTAATATGGGGTGTTGAGTCCATTTCGTTGAGCAAGGAGTAGCTCTTGTCTATTCCATATTTGGCTTAAGGAACTTTATCTGTGCTCATTTCAATCTCTGGTTTTATGCAGCACCCCAACTCACCTTTCCCCTTAAGCAAGCATAAGTTGGGTTTCTAAATTTGAGACCCTGTTCTGTTTTGTAATTCAGTTCCTGTGTAGCCAAGGTTACATTCCGTGTATTAGTGATATCTTATGATGTTTCTTTTCCTGTGTGACTTATTTCAGTTAGAATCATCGTACCTGAATCCACTCATTATGCTGCTACGGGCCTGATGACATAGATTTCATTGCTGAGTGATACTGCATTGTACGTAAGTACCACAACTTCTTTATCCATTTTTCACTTTCTGCGATATTGAACTTGTACCGTAAACCAGGTTCTTGTAAACAGAGCCGTCCCAACCTTTGGGGTGGCTGTGTCTTTTTGATTTTAATTTCCCTAAGCTATAGGACCATAAGTGGAAGTGCCCTAGGCTCTGTTGCTTTGTTTTTTAGATGTTTCAGGAAACACCATACACTTCTCCCGAGTGGCTGTTGGCAATTGACATCCCGCCCATCAGCATAACAAGGCTCCCAGTTCTCCATGGCCTGTCCTGCCTTTCTGGATTTTACACTTTTTTCAGATGGCCCTTTTGACCGGGGGGAAGTGAGACTTCATTGTAGTGCAGATTTCCTTTGCAAGCTTGCTTGGTTGGCCAAAAAGGGCGTATGCGTTTTTTCCTGAATATATTCAGGAAAAAACGCATACGCCCTTTTTGGCCAAGTGCATCATTGTGGACGTTCTGCCTCTTTTCCTATGCTTTCAATGCAATTCCAGTCTACCTCCTGAAATCGGTTTCCTGCAATTCTGCCCCGCTTTCAAGTCCTCTTGGCAGCCTTACTTCAGTATATTTTTGGACGATAGCTGTCATTTATAACTCTGCAGGTTTGTGAATTACAGTGCCCCTGAGCTCCTTTCTTCAACTCGCTTTCTCGTGAGCTGGCCGCAACACCGCAGGATGGCTTCAGGCCCTAATCTGGTTCCGGCACGGCACGCTGAGCCTTTGGTTAATTCCTCTTCCTGGTGGGAAATGAGAGTTAAATTTGCCCGTCCAGACACCTCCAGCTAGTCTGTCATTGGTTCTCCCTATTCCTGTTCATCTTCCGCAGAAATTGCAAACTGGGCCAAACAGGAGGTTAAAGGCACTGACTCTCCAAGTCGGGAGAGTGTTAGTAAAGCGTCTGGAATGTTGCACCCGAGTACCAGGGGACGAAAACTGACACATATTGGAACACGTCTCCCGATCACACGGTTGATCATACTCTGGGTTCCACATGCATGTTTTAGCTGAAGGAAGAATACCTTAAACCTGGAGAGTTGAGACCCGTGGAATGGGTACCATGCAATATGACTTCAAAGGGTCTTCATTTGCTCACCGAACCTCTCCAATCCTATCACTGCTGCGTTTATGCCCCTGTACACACGCTTGATTCTCTTTCAGAGACATAGCAATCCATAGGTTTTAAGATACTTCCTAGTCAGGTACACTCTTAGGCATTTAATATGGGGTGTTGAGTCCATTTCGTTGAGCAAGGAGTAGCTCTTGTCTATTCCATATTTGGCTTAAGGAACTTTATCTGTGCTCATTTCAATCTCTGGTTTTATGCAGCACCCCAACTCACCTTTCCCCTTAAGCAAGCATAAGTTGGGTTTCTAAATTTGAGACCCTGTTCTGTTTTGTAATTCAGTTCCTGTGTAGCCAAGGTTACATTCCGTGTATTAGTGATATCTTATGATGTTTCTTTTCCTGTGTGACTTATTTCAGTTAGAATCATCGTACCTGAATCCACTCATTATGCTGCTACGGGCCTGATGACATAGATTTCATTGCTGAGTGATACTGCATTGTACGTAAGTACCACAACTTCTTTATCCATTTTTCACTTTCTGCGATATTGAACTTGTACCGTAAACCAGGTTCTTGTAAACAGAGCCGTCCCAACCTTTGGGGTGGCTGTGTCTTTTTGATTTTAATTTCCCTAAGCTATAGGACCATAAGTGGAAGTGCCCTAGGCTCTGTTGCTTTGTTTTTTAGATGTTTCAGGAAACACCATACACTTCTCCCGAGTGGCTGTTGGCAATTGACATCCCGCCCATCAGCATAACAAGGCTCCCAGTTCTCCATGGCCTGTCCTGCCTTTCTGGATTTTACACTTTTTTCAGATGGCCCTTTTGACCGGGGGGAAGTGAGACTTCATTGTAGTGCAGATTTCCTGTGCAAGCTTGCTTGGTTGGCCAAAAAGGGCGTATGCGTTTTTTCCTGAATATATTCAGGAAAAAACGCATACGCCCTTTTTGGCCAAGTGCATCATTGTGGACGTTCTGCCTCTTTTCCTATGCTTTCAATGCAATTCCAGTCTACCTCCTGAAATCGGTTTCCTGCAATTCTGCCCCGCTTTCAAGTCCTCTTGGCAGCCTTACTTCAGTATATTTTTGGACGATAGCTGTCATTTATAACTCTGCAGGTTTGTGAATTACAGTGCCCCTGAGCTCCTTTCTTCAACTCGCTTTCTCGTGAGCTGGCCGAAACACCGCAGGATGGCTTCAGGCCCTAATCTGGTTCCGGCACGGCACGCTGAGCCTTTGGTTAATTCCTCTTCCTGGTGGGAAATGAGAGTTAAATTTGCCCGTCCAGACACCTCCAGCTAGTCTGTCATTGGTTCTCCCTATTCCTGTTCATCTTCCGCAGAAATTGCAAACTGGGCCAAACAGGAGGTTAAAGGCACTGACTCTCCAAGTCGGGAGAGTGTTAGTAAAGCGTCTGGAATGTTGCACCCGAGTACCAGGGGACGAAAACTGACACATATTGGAACACGTCTCCCGATCACACGGTTGATCATACTCTGGGTTCCACATGCATGTTTTAGCTGAAGGAAGAATACCTTAAACCTGGAGAGTTGAGACCCGTGGAATGGGTACCATGCAATATGACTTCAAAGGGTCTTCATTTGCTCACCGAACCTCTCCAGTCCTATCACTGCTGCGTTTATGCCCCTGTACACACGCTTGATTCTCTTTCAGAGACATAGCAATCCATAGGTTTTAAGATACTTCCTAGTCAGGTACACTCTTAGGCATTTAATATGGGGTGTTGAGTCCATTTCGTTGAGCAAGGAGTAGCTCTTGTCTATTCCATATTTGGCTTAAGGAACTTTATCTGTGCTCATTTCAATCTCTGGTTTTATGCAGCACCCCAACTCACCTTTCCCCTTAAGCAAGCATAAGTTGGGTTTCTAAATTTGAGACCCTGTTCTGTTTTGTAATTCAGTTCCTGTGTAGCCAAGGTTACATTCCGTGTATTAGTGATATCTTATGATGTTTCTTTTCCTGTGTGACTTATTTCAGTTAGAATCATCGTACCTGAATCCACTCATTATGCTGCTACGGGCCTGATGACATAGATTTCATTGCTGAGTGATACTGCATTGTACGTAAGTACCACAACTTCTTTATCCATTTTTCACTTTCTGCGATATTGAACTTGTACCGTAAACCAGGTTCTTGTAAACAGAGCCGTCCCAACCTTTGGGGTGGCTGTGTCTTTTTGATTTTAATTTCCCTAAGCTATAGGACCATAAGTGGAAGTGCCCTAGGCTCTGTTGCTTTGTTTTTTAGATGTTTCAGGAAACACCATACACTTCTCCCGAGTGGCTGTTGGCAATTGACATCCCGCCCATCAGCATAACAAGGCTCCCAGTTCTCCATGGCCTGTCCTGCCTTTCTGGATTTTACACTTTTTTCAGATGGCCCTTTTGACCGGGGGGAAGTGAGACTTCATTGTAGTGCAGATTTCCTTTGCAAGCTTGCTTGGTTGGCCAAAAAGGGCGTATGCGTTTTTTCCTGAATATATTCAGGAAAAAACGCATACGCCCTTTTTGGCCAAGTGCATCATTGTGGACGTTCTGCCTCTTTTCCTATGCTTTCAATGCAATTCCAGTCTACCTCCTGAAATCGGTTTCCTGCAATTCTGCCCCGCTTTCAAGTCCTCTTGGCAGCCTTACTTCAGTATATTTTTGGACGATAGCTGTCATTTATAACTCTGCAGGTTTGTGAATTACAGTGCCCCTGAGCTCCTTTCTTCAACTCGCTTTCTCGTGAGCTGGCCGCAACACCGCAGGATGGCTTCAGGCCCTAATCTGGTTCCGGCACGGCACGCTGAGCCTTTGGTTAATTCCTCTTCCTGGTGGGAAATGAGAGTTAAATTTGCCCGTCCAGACACCTCCAGCTAGTCTGTCATTGGTTCTCCCTATTCCTGTTCATCTTCCGCAGAAATTGCAAACTGGGCCAAACAGGAGGTTAAAGGCACTGACTCTCCAAGTCGGGAGAGTGTTAGTAAAGCGTCTGGCAAATTGCACCCGAGTACCAGGGGACGAAAACTGACACATATTGGAACACGTCTCCCGATCACACGGTTGATCATACTCTGGGTTCCACATGCATGTTTTAGCTGAAGGAAGAATACCTTAAACCTGGAGAGTTGAGACCCGTGGAATGGGTACCATGCAATATGACTTCAAAGGGTCTTCATTTGCTCACCGAACCTCTCCAATCCTATCACTGCTGCGTTTATGCCCCTGTACACACGCTTGATTCTCTTTCAGAGACATAGCAATCCATAGGTTTTAAGATACTTCCTAGTCAGGTACACTCTTAGGCATTTAATATGGGGTGTTGAGTCCATTTCGTTGAGCAAGGAGTAGCTCTTGTCTATTCCATATTTGGCTTAAGGAACTTTATCTGTGCTCATTTCAATCTCTGGTTTTATGCAGCACCCCAACTCACCTTTCCCCTTAAGCAAGCATAAGTTGGGTTTCTAAATTTGAGACCCTGTTCTGTTTTGTAATTCAGTTCCTGTGTAGCCAAGGTTACATTCCGTGTATTAGTGATATCTTATGATGTTTCTTTTCCTGTGTGACTTATTTCAGTTAGAATCATCGTACCTGAATCCACTCATTATGCTGCTACGGGCCTGATGACATAGATTTCATTGCTGAGTGATACTGCATTGTACGTAAGTACCACAACTTCTTTATCCATTTTTCACTTTCTGCGATATTGAACTTGTACCGTAAACCAGGTTCTTGTAAACAGAGCCGTCCCAACCTTTGGGGTGGCTGTGTCTTTTTGATTTTAATTTCCCTAAGCTATAGGACCATAAGTGGAAGTGCCCTAGGCTCTGTTGCTTTGTTTTTTAGATGTTTCAGGAAACACCATACACTTCTCCCGAGTGGCTGTTGGCAATTGACATCCCGCCCATCAGCATAACAAGGCTCCCAGTTCTCCATGGCCTGTCCTGCCTTTCTGGATTTTACACTTTTTTCAGATGGCCCTTTTGACCGGGGGGAAGTGAGACTTCATTGTAGTGCAGATTTCCTTTGCAAGCTTGCTTGGTTGGCCAAAAAGGGCGTATGCGTTTTTTCCTGAATATATTCAGGAAAAAACGCATATGCCCTTTGTGGCCAAGTGCGTCATTGTGGACGTTCTGCCTCTTTTCCTATGCTTTAAATGCAATTCCAGTCTACCTCCTGAAATCGGTTTCCTGCAATTCTGCCCCGCTTTCAAGTCCTCTTGGCAGCCTTACTTCAGTATATTTTTGGACGATAGCTGTCATTTATAACTCTGCAGGTTTGTGAATTACAGTGCCCCTGAGCTCCTTTCTTCAAGTCGCTTTCTCGTGAGCTGGCCGCAACACCGCAGGATGGCTTCAGGCCCTAATCTGGTTCCGGCACGGCACGCTGAGCCTTTGGTTAATTCCTCTTCCTGGTGGGAAATGAGAGTTAAATTTGCCCGTCCAGACACCTCCAGCTAGTCTGTCATTGGTTCTCCCTATTCCTGTTCATCTTCCGCAGAAATTGCAAACTGGGCCAAACAGGAGGTTAAAGGCACTGACTCTCCAAGTCGGGAGAGTGTTAGTAAAGCGTCTGGAATGTTGCACCCGAGTACCAGGGGACGAAAACTGACACATATTGGAACACGTCTCCCGATCACACGGTTGATCATACTCTGGGTTCCACATGCATGTTTTAGCTGAAGGAAGAATACCTTAAACCTGGAGAGTTGAGACCCGTGGAATGGGTACCATGCAATATGACTTCAAAGGGTCTTCATTTGCTCACCGAACCTCTCCAATCCTATCACTGCTGCGTTTATGCCCCTGTACACACGCTTGATTCTCTTTCAGAGACATAGCAATCCATAGGTTTTAAGATACTTCCTAGTCAGGTACACTCTTAGGCATTTAATATGGGGTGTTGAGTCCATTTCGTTGAGCAAGGAGTAGCTCTTGTCTATTCCATATTTGGCTTAAGGAACTTTATCTGTGCTCATTTCAATCTCTGGTTTTATGCAGCACCCCAACTCACCTTTCCCCTTAAGCAAGCATAAGTTGGGTTTCTAAATTTGAGACCCTGTTCTGTTTTGTAATTCAGTTCCTGTGTAGCCAAGTTTACATTCCGTGTATTAGTGATATCTTATGATGTTTCTATTTCTGTGTGACTTATTTCAGTTAGAATCATCGTACCTGAATCCACTCATTATGCTGCTACGGGCCTGATGACATAGATTTCATTGCTGAGTGATACTGCATTGTACGTAAGTACCACAACTTCTTTATCCATTTTTCACTTTCTGCGATATTGAACTTGTACCGTAAACCAGGTTCTTGTAAACAGAGCCGTCCCAACCTTTGGGGTGGCTGTGTCTTTTTGATTTTAATTTCCCTAAGCTATAGGACCATAAGTGGAAGTGCCCTAGGCTCTGTTGCTTTGTTTTTTAGATGTTTCAGGAAACACCATACACTTCTCCCGAGTGGCTGTTGGCAATTGACATCCCGCCCATCAGCATAACAAGGCTCCCAGTTCTCCATGGCCTGTCCTGCCTTTCTGGATTTTACACTTTTTTCAGATGGCCCTTTTGACCGGGGGGAAGTGAGACTTCATTGTAGTGCAGATTTCCTTTGCAAGCTTGCTTGGTTGGCCAAAAAGGGCGTATGCGTTTTTTCCTGAATATATTCAGGAAAAAACGCATACGCCCTTTTTGGCCAAGTGCATCATTGTGGACGTTCTGCCTCTTTTCCTATGCTTTCAATGCAATTCCAGTCTACCTCCTGAAATCGGTTTCCTGCAATTCTGCCCCGCTTTCAAGTCCTCTTGGCAGCCTTACTTCAGTATATTTTTGGACGATAGCTGTCATTTATAACTCTGCAGGTTTGTGAATTACAGTGCCCCTGAGCTCCTTTCTTCAACTCGCTTTCTCGTGAGCTGGCCGCAACACCGCAGGATGGCTTCAGGCCCTAATCTGGTTCCGGCACGGCACGCTGAGCCTTTGGTTAATTCCTCTTCCTGGTGGGAAATGAGAGTTAAATTTGCCCGTCCAGACACCTCCAGCTAGTCTGTCATTGGTTCTCCCTATTCCTGTTCATCTTCCGCAGAAATTGCAAACTGGGCCAAACAGGAGGTTAAAGGCACTGACTCTCCAAGTCGGGAGAGTGTTAGTAAAGCGTCTGGAATGTTGCACCCGAGTACCAGGGGACGAAAACTGACACATATTGGAACACGTCTCCCGATCACACGGTTGATCATACTCTGGGTTCCACATGCATGTTTTAGCTGAAGGAAGAATACCTTAAACCTGGAGAGTTGAGACCCGTGGAATGGGTACCATGCAATATGACTTCAAAGGGTCTTCATTTGCTCACCGAACCTCTCCAATCCTATCACTGCTGCGTTTATGCCCCTGTACACACGCTTGATTCTCTTTCAGAGACATAGCAATCCATAGGTTTTAAGATACTTCCTAGTCAGGTACACTCTTAGGCATTTAATATGGGGTGTTGAGTCCATTTCGTTGAGCAAGGAGTAGCTCTTGTCTATTCCATATTTGGCTTAAGGAACTTTATCTGTGCTCATTTCAATCTCTGGTTTTATGCAGCACCCCAACTCACCTTTCCCCTTAAGCAAGCATAAGTTGGGTTTCTAAATTTGAGACCCTGTTCTGTTTTGTAATTCAGTTCCTGTGTAGCCAAGTTTACATTCCGTGTATTAGTGATATCTTATGATGTTTCTATTTCTGTGTGACTTATTTCAGTTAGAATCATCGTACCTGAATCCACTCATTATGCTGCTACGGGCCTGATGACATAGATTTCATTGCTGAGTGATACTGCATTGTACGTAAGTACCACAACTTCTTTATCCATTTTTCACTTTCTGCGATATTGAACTTGTACCGTAAACCAGGTTCTTGTAAACAGAGCCGTCCCAACCTTTGGGGTGGCTGTGTCTTTTTGATTTTAATTTCCCTAAGCTATAGGACCATAAGTGGAAGTGCCCTAGGCTCTGTTGCTTTGTTTTTTAGATGTTTCAGGAAACACCATACACTTCTCCCGAGTGGCTGTTGGCAATTTACATCCCGCCCATCAGCATAACAAGGCTCCCAGTTCTCCATGGCCTGTCCTGCCTTTCTGGATTTTACACTTTTTTCAGATGGCCCTTTTGACCGGGGGGAAGTGAGACTTCATTGTAGTGCAGATTTCCTTTGCAAGCTTGCTTGGTTGGCCAAAAAGGGCGTATGCGTTTTTTCCTGAATATATTCAGGAAAAAACGCATACGCCCTTTTTGGCCAAGTGCATCATTGTGGACGTTCTGCCTCTTTTCCTATGCTTTCAATGCAATTCCAGTCTACCTCCTGAAATCGGTTTCCTGCAATTCTGCCCCGCTTTCAAGTCCTCTTGGCAGCCTTACTTCAGTATATTTTTGGACGATAGCTGTCATTTATAACTCTGCAGGTTTGTGAATTACAGTGCCCCTGAGCTCCTTTCTTCAACTCGCTTTCTCGTGAGCTGGCCGCAACACCGCAGGATGGCTTCAGGCCCTAATCTGGTTCCGGCACGGCACGCTGAGCCTTTGGTTAATTCCTCTTCCTGGTGGGAAATGAGAGTTAAATTTGCCCGTCCAGACACCTCCAGCTAGTCTGTCATTGGTTCTCCCTATTCCTGTTCATCTTCCGCAGAAATTGCAAACTGGGCCAAACAGGAGGTTAAAGGCACTGACTCTCCAAGTCGGGAGAGTGTTAGTAAAGCGTCTGGCATGTTGCACCCGAGTACCAGGGGACGAAAACTGACACATATTGGAACACGTCTCCCGATCACACGGTTGATCATACTCTGGGTTCCACATGCATGTTTTAGCTGAAGGAAGAATACCTTAAACCTGGAGAGTTGAGACCCGTGGAATGGGTACCATGCAATATGACTTCAAAGGGTCTTCATTTGCTCACCGAACCTCTCCAATCCTATCACTGCTGCGTTTATGCCCCTGTACACACGCTTGATTCTCTTTCAGAGACATAGCAATCCATAGGTTTTAAGATACTTCCTAGTCAGGTACACTCTTAGGCATTTAATATGGGGTGTTGAGTCCATTTCGTTGAGCAAGGAGTAGCTCTTGTCTATTCCATATTTGGCTTAAGGAACTTTATCTGTGCTCATTTCAATCTCTGGTTTTATGCAGCACCCCAACTCACCTTTCCCCTTAAGCAAGCATAAGTTGGGTTTCTAAATTTGAGACCCTGTTCTGTTTTGTAATTCAGTTCCTGTGTAGCCAAGGTTACATTCCGTGTATTAGTGATATCTTATGATGTTTCTTTTCCTGTGTGACTTATTTCAGTTAGAATCATCGTACCTGAATCCACTCATTATGCTGCTACGGGCCTGATGACATAGATTTCATTGCTGAGTGATACTGCATTGTACGTAAGTACCACAACTTCTTTATCCATTTTTCACTTTCTGCGATATTGAACTTGTACCGTAAACCAGGTTCTTGTAAACAGAGCCGTCCCAACCTTTGGGGTGGCTGTGTCTTTTGATTTTAATTTCCCTAAGCTATAGGACCATAAGTGGAAGTGCCCTAGGCTCTGTTGCTTTGTTTTTTAGATGTTTCAGGAAACACCATACACTTCTCCCGAGTGGCTGTTGGCAATTTACATCCCGCCCATCAGCATAACAAGGCTCCCAGTTCTCCATGGCCTGTCCTGCCTTTCTGGATTTTACACTTTTTTCAGATGGCCCTTTTGACCGGGGGGAAGTGAGACTTCATTGTAGTGCAGATTTCCTTTGCAAGCTTGCTTGGTTGGCCAAAAAGGGCGTATGCGATTTTTCCTGAATATATTCAGGAAAAAACGCATACGCCCTTTTTGACCAAGTGCATCATTGTGGACGTTCTGCCTCTTTTCCTATGCTTTAAATGCAATTCCAGTCTACCTCCTGAAATCGGTTTCCTGCAATTCTGCCCCGCTTTCAAGTCCTCTTGGCAGCCTTACTTCAGTATATTTTTGGACGATAGCTGTCATTTATAACTCTGCAGGTTTGTGAATTACAGTGCCCCTGAGCTCCTTTCTTCAACTCGCTTTCTCGTGAGCTGGCCGCAACACCGCAGGATGGATTCAGGCCCTAATCTGGTTGCGGCACGGCACGCTGAGCCTTTGGTTAATTCCTCTTCCTGGTGGGAAATGAGAGTTAAATTTGCCCGTCCAGACACCTCCAGCTAGTCTGTCATTGGTTCTCCCTATTCCTGTTCATCTTCCGCAGAAATTGCAAACTGGGCCAAACAGGAGGTTAAAGGCACTGACTCTCCAAGTCGGGAGAGTGTTAGTAAAGCGTCTGGCATGTTGCACCCGAGTACCAGGGGACGAAAACTGAGACATATTGGAACACGTCTCCCGATCACACGGTTGATCATACTCTGGGTTCCACATGCATGTTTTAGCTGAAGGAAGAATACCTTAAACCTGGAGAGTTGAGACCCGTGGAATGGGTACCATGCAATATGACTTCAAAGGGTCTTCATTTGCTCACCGAACCTCTCCAATCCTATCACTGCTGCGTTTATGCCCCTGTACACACACTTGATTCTCTTTCAGAGACATAGCAATCCATAGGTTTTAAGATACTTCCTAGTCAGGTACACTCTTAGGCATTTAATATGGGGTGTTGAGTCCATTTCGTTGAGCAAGGAGTAGCTCTTGTCTATTCCATATTTGGCTTAAGGAACTTTATCTGTGCTCATTTCAATCTCTGGTTTTATGCAGCACCCCAACTCACCTTTCCCCTTAAGCAAGCATAAGTTGGGTTTCTAAATTTGAGACCCTGTTCTGTTTTGTAATTCAGTTCCTGTGTAGCCAAGGTTACATTCCGTGTATTAGTGATATCTTATGATGTTTCTTTTCCTGTGTGACTTATTTCAGTTAGAATCATCGTACCTGAATCCACTCATTATGCTGCTACGGGCCTGATGACATAGATTTCATTGCTGAGTGATACTGCATTGTACGTAAGTACCACAACTTCTTTATCCATTTTTCACTTTCTGCGATATTGAACTTGTACCGTAAACCAGGTTCTTGTAAACAGAGCCGTCCCAACCTTTGGGGTGGCTGTGTCTTTTGATTTTAATTTCCCTAAGCTATAGGACCATAAGTGGAAGTGCCCTAGGCTCTGTTGCTTTGTTTTTTAGATGTTTCAGGAAACACCATACACTTCTCCCGAGTGGCTGTTGGCAATTTACATCCCGCCCATCAGCATAACAAGGCTCCCAGTTCTCCATGGCCTGTCCTGCCTTTCTGGATTTTACACTTTTTTCAGATGGCCCTTTTGACCGGGGGGAAGTGAGACTTCATTGTAGTGCAGATTTCCTTTGCAAGCTTGCTTGGTTGGCCAAAAAGGGCGTATGCGTTTTTTCCTGAATATATTCAGGAAAAAACGCATACGCCCTTTTTGGCCAAGTGCATCATTGTGGACGTTCTGCCTCTTTTCCTATGCTTTAAATGCAATTCCAGTCTACCTCCTGAAATCGGTTTCCTGCAATTCTGCCCCGCTTTCAAGTCCTCTTGGCAGCCTTACTTCAGTATATTTTTGGACGATAGCTGTCATTTATAACTCTGCAGGTTTGTGAATTACAGTGCCCCTGAGCTCCTTTCTTCAACTCGCTTTCTCGTGAGCTGGCCGCAGCACCGCAGGATGGCTTCAGGCCCTAATCTGGTTGCGGCACGGCACGCTGAGCCTTTGGTTAATTCCTCTTCCTGGTGGGAAATGAGAGTTAAATTTGCCCGTCCAGACACCTCCAGCTAGTCTGTCATTGGTTCTCCCTATTCCTGTTCATCTTCCGCAGAAATTGCAAACTGGGCCAAACAGGAGGTTAAAGGCACTGACTCTCCAAGTCGGGAGAGTGTTAGTAAAGCGTCTGGCATGTTGCACCCGAGTACCAGGGGACGAAAACTGAGACATATTGGAACACGTCTCCCGATCACACGGTTGATCATACTCTGGGTTCCACATGCATGTTTTAGCTGAAGGAAGAATACCTTAAACCTGGAGAGTTGAGACCCGTGGAATGGGTACCATGCAATATGACTTCAAAGGGTCTTCATTTGCTCACCGAACCTCTCCAATCCTATCACTGCTGCGTTTATGCCCCTGTACACACACTTGATTCTCTTTCAGAGACATAGCAATCCATAGGTTTTAAGATACTTCCTAGTCAGGTACACTCTTAGGCATTTAATATGGGGTGTTGAGTCCATTTCGTTGAGCAAGGAGTAGCTCTTGTCTATTCCATATTTGGCTTAAGGAACTTTATCTGTGCTCATTTCAATCTCTGGTTTTATGCAGCACCCCAACTCACCTTTCCCCTTAAGCAAGCATAAGTTGGGTTTCTAAATTTGAGACCCTGTTCTGTTTTGTAATTCAGTTCCTGTGTAGCCAAGGTTACATTCCGTGTATTAGTGATATCTTATGATGTTTCTTTTCCTGTGTGACTTATTTCAGTTAGAATCATCGTACCTGAATCCACTCATTATGCTGCTACGGGCCTGATGACATAGATTTCATTGCTGAGTGATACTGCATTGTACGTAAGTACCACAACTTCTTTATCCATTTTTCACTTTCTGCGATATTGAACTTGTACCGTAAACCAGGTTCTTGTAAACAGAGCCGTCCCAACCTTTGGGGTGGCTGTGTCTTTTTGATTTTAATTTCCCTAAGCTATAGGACCATAAGTGGAAGTGCCCTAGGCTCTGTTGCTTTGTTTTTTAGATGTTTCAGGAAACACCATACACTTCTCCCGAGTGGCTGTTGGCAATTGACATCCCGCCCATCAGCATAACAAGGCTCCCAGTTCTCCATGGCCTGTCCTGCCTTTCTGGATTTTACACTTTTTTCAGATGGCCCTTTTGACCGGGGGGAAGTGAGACTTCATTGTAGTGCAGATTTCCTTTGCAAGCTTGCTTGGTTGGCCAAAAAGGGCGTATGCGTTTTTTCCTGAATATATTCAGGAAAAAACGCATACGCCCTTTTTGGCCAAGTGCATCATTGTGGACGTTCTGCCTCTTTTCCTATGCTTTCAATGCAATTCCAGTCTACCTCCTGAAATCGGTTTCCTGCAATTCTGCCCCGCTTTCAAGTCCTCTTGGCAGCCTTACTTCAGTATATTTTTGGACGATAGCTGTCATTTATAACTCTGCAGGTTTGTGAATTACAGTGCCCCTGAGCTCCTTTCTTCAACTCGCTTTCTCGTGAGCTGGCCGCAACACCGCAGGATGGCTTCAGGCCCTAATCTGGTTGCGGCACGGCACGCTGAGCCTTTGGTTAATTCCTCTTCCTGGTGGGAAATGAGAGTTAAATTTGCCCGTCCAGACACCTCCAGCTAGTCTGTCATTGGTTCTCCCTATTCCTGTTCATCTTCCGCAGAAATTGCAAACTGGGCCAAACAGGAGGTTAAAGGCACTGACTCTCCAAGTCGGGAGAGTGTTAGTAAAGCGTCTGGCATGTTGCACCCGAGTACCAGGGGACGAAAACTGAGACATATTGGAACACGTCTCCCGATCACACGGTTGATCATACTCTGGGTTCCACATGCATGTTTTAGCTGAAGGAAGAATACCTTAAACCTGGAGAGTTGAGACCCGTGGAATGGGTACCATGCAATATGACTTCAAAGGGTCTTCATTTGCTCACCGAACCTCTCCAATCCTATCACTGCTGCGTTTATGCCCCTGTACACACACTTGATTCTCTTTCAGAGACATAGCAATCCATAGGTTTTAAGATACTTCCTAGTCAGGTACACTCTTAGGCATTTAATATGGGGTGTTGAGTCCATTTCGTTGAGCAAGGAGTAGCTCTTGTCTATTCCATATTTGGCTTAAGGAACTTTATCTGTGCTCATTTCAATCTCTGGTTTTATGCAGCACCCCAACTCACCTTTCCCCTTAAGTAAGCATAAGTTGGGTTTCTAAATTTGAGACCCTGTTCTGTTTTGTAATTCAGTTCCTGTGTAGCCAAGGTTACATTCCGTGTATTAGTGATATCTTATGATGTTTCTTTTCCTGTGTGACTTATTTCAGTTAGAATCATCGTACCTGAATCCACTCATTATGCTGCTACGGGCCTGATGACATAGATTTCATTGCTGAGTGATACTGCATTGTACGTAAGTACCACAACTTCTTTATCCATTTTTCACTTTCTGCGATATTGAACTTGTACCGTAAACCAGGTTCTTGTAAACAGAGCCGTCCCAACCTTTGGGGTGGCTGTGTCTTTTTGATTTTAATTTCCCTAAGCTATAGGACCATAAGTGGAAGTGCCCTAGGCTCTGTTGCTTTGTTTTTTAGATGTTTCAGGAAACACCATACACTTCTCCCGAGTGGCTGTTGGCAGTTGACATCCCGCCCATCAGCATAACAAGGCTCCCAGTTCTCCATGGCCTGTCCTGCCTTTCTGGATTTTACACTTTTTTCAGATGGCCCTTTTGACCGGGGGGAAGTGAGACTTCATTGTAGTGCAGATTTCCTTTGCAAGCTTGCTTGGTTGGCCAAAAAGGGCGTATGCGTTTTTTCCTGAATATATTCAGGAAAAAACGCATACGCCCTTTTTGGCCAAGTGCATCATTGTGGACGTTCTGCCTCTTTTCCTATGCTTTAAATGCAATTCCAGTCTACCTCCTGAAATCGGTTTCCTGCAATTCTGCCCCGCTTTCAAGTCCTCTTGGCAGCCTTACTTCAGTATATTTTTGGACGATAGCTGTCATTTATAACTCTGCAGGTTTGTGAATTACAGTGCCCCTGAGCTCCTTTCTTCAACTCGCTTTCTCTTGAGCTGGCCGCAACACCGCAGGATGGCTTCAGGCCCTAATCTGGTTCCGGCACGGCACGCTAAGCCTTTGGTTAATTCCTCTTCCTGGTGGGAAATGAGAGTTAAATTTGCCCGTCCAGACACCTCCAGCTAGTCTGTCATTGGTTCTCCCTATTCCTGTTCATCTTCCGCAGAAATTGCAAACTGGGCCAAACAGGAGGTTAAAGGCACTGACTCTCCAAGTCGGGAGAGTGTTAGTAAAGCGTCTGGCATGTTGCACCCGAGTACCAGGGGACGAAAACTGACACATATTGGAACACGTCTCCCGATCACACGGTTGATCATACTCTGGGTTCCACATGCATGTTTTAGCTGAAGGAAGAATACCTTAAACCTGGAGAGTTGAGACCCGTGGAATGGGTACCATGCAATATGACTTCAAAGGGTCTTCATTTGCTCACCGAACCTCTCCAATCCTATCACTGCTGCGTTTATGCCCCTGTACACACACTTGATTCTCTTTCAGAGACATAGCAATCCATAGGTTTTAAGATACTTCCTAGTCAGGTACACTCTTAGGCATTTAATATGGGGTGTTGAGTCCATTTCGTTGAGCAAGGAGTAGCTCTTGTCTATTCCATATTTGGCTTAAGGAACTTTATCTGTGCTCATTTCAATCTCTGGTTTTATGCAGCACCCCAACTCACCTTTCCCCTTAAGCAAGCATAAGTTGGGTTTCTAAATTTGAGACCCTGTTCTGTTTTGTAATTCAGTTCCTGTGTAGCCAAGGTTACATTCCGTGTATTAGTGATATCTTATGATGTTTCTTTTCCTGTGTGACTTATTTCAGTTAGAATCATCGTACCTGAATCCACTCATTATGCTGCTACGGGTCTGATGACATAGATTTCATTGCTGAGTGATACTGCATTGTACGTAAGTACCACAACTTCTTTATCCATTTTTCACTTTCTGCGATATTGAACTTGTACCGTAAACCAGGTTCTTGTAAACAGAGCTGTCCCAACCTTTGGGGTGGCTGTGTCTTTTTGATTTTAATTTCCCTAAGCTATAGGACCATAAGTGGAAGTGCCCTAGGCTCTGTTGCTTTGTTTTTTAGATGTTTCAGGAAACACCATACACTTCTCCCGAGTGGCTGTTGGCAGTTGACATCCCGCCCATCAGCATAACAAGGCTCCCAGTTCTCCATGGCCTGTCCTGCCTTTCTGGATTTTACACTTTTTTCAGATGGCCCTTTTGACCGGGGGGAAGTGAGACTTCATTGTAGTGCAGATTTCCTTTGCAAGCTTGCTTGGTTGGCCAAAAAGGGCGTATGCGTTTTTTCCTGAATATATTCAGGAAAAAACGCATACGCCCTTTTTGGCCAAGTGCATCATTGTGGACGTTCTGCCTCTTTTCCTATGCTTTAAATGCAATTCCAGTCTACCTCCTGAAATCGGTTTCCTGCAATTCTACCCCGCTTTCAAGTCCTCTTGGCAGCCTTACTTCAGTATATTTTTGGACGATAGCTGTCATTTATAACTCTGCAGGTTTGTGAATTACAGTGCCCCTGAGCTCCTTTCTTCAACTCGCTTTCTCGTGAGCTGGCCGCAACACCGCAGGATGGCTTCAGGCCCTAATCTGGTTGCGGCACGGCACGCTGAGCCTTTGGTTAATTCCTCTTCCTGGTGGGAAATGAGAGTTAAATTTGCCCGTCCAGACACCTCCAGCTAGTCTGTCATTGGTTCTCCCTATTCCTGTTCATCTACCGCAGAAATTGCAAACTGGGCCAAACAGGAGGTTAAAGGCACTGACTCTCCAAGTCGGGAGAGTGTTAGTAAAGCGTCTGGCATGTTGCACCCGAGTACCAGGGGACGAAAACTGAGACATATTGGAACACGTCTCCCGATCACACGGTTGATCATACTCTGGGTTCCACATGCATGTTTTAGCTGAAGGAAGAATACCTTAAACCTGGAGAGTTGAGACCCGTGGAATGGGTACCATGCAATATGACTTCAAAGGGTCTTCATTTGCTCACCGAACCTCTCCAATCCTATCACTGCTGCGTTTATGCCCCTGTACACACACTTGATTCTCTTTCAGAGACATAGCAATCCATAGGTTTTAAGATACTTCCTAGTCAGGTACACTCTTAGGCATTTAATATGGGGTGTTGAGTCCATTTCGTTGAGCAAGGAGTAGCTCTTGTCTATTCCATATTTGGCTTAAGGAACTTTATCTGTGCTCATTTCAATCTCTGGTTTTATGCAGCACCCCAACTCACCTTTCCCCTTAAGCAAGCATAAGTTGGGTTTCTAAATTTGAGACCCTGTTCTGTTTTGTAATTCAGTTCCTGTGTAGCCAAGGTTACATTCCGTGTATTAGTGATATCTTATGATGTTTCTTTTCCTGTGTGACTTATTTCAGTTAGAATCATCGTACCTGAATCCACTCATTATGCTGCTACGGGCCTGATGACATAGATTTCATTGCTGAGTGATACTGCATTGTACGTAAGTACCACAACTTCTTTATCCATTTTTCACTTTCTGCGATATTGAACTTGTACCGTAAACCAGGTTCTTGTAAACAGAGCCGTCCCAACCTTTGGGGTGGCTGTGTCTTTTTGATTTTAATTTCCCTAAGCTATAGGACCATAAGTGGAAGTGCCCTAGGCTCTGTTGCTTTGTTTTTTAGATGTTTCAGGAAACACCATACACTTCTCCCGAGTGGCTGTTGGCAATTGACATCCCGCCCATCAGCATAACAAGGCTCCCAGTTCTCCATGGCCTGTCCTGCCTTTCTGGATTTTACACTTTTTTCAGATGGCCCTTTTGACCGGGGGGAAGTGAGACTTCATTGTAGTGCAGATTTCCTTTGCAAGCTTGCTTGGTTGGCCAAAAAGGGCGTATGCGTTTTTTCCTGAATATATTCAGGAAAAAACGCATACGCCCTTTTTGGCCAAGTGCATCATTGTGGACGTTCTGCCTCTTTTCCTATGCTTTCAATGCAATTCCAGTCTACCTCCTGAAATCGGTTTCCTGCAATTCTGCCCCGCTTTCAAGTCCTCTTGGCAGCCTTACTTCAGTATATTTTTGGACGATAGCTGTCATTTATAACTCTGCAGGTTTGTGAATTACAGTGCCCCTGAGCTCCTTTCTTCAACTCGCTTTCTCGTGAGCTGGCCGCAACACCGCAGGATGGCTTCAGGCCCTAATCTGGTTCCGGCACGGCACGCTGAGCCTTTGGTTAATTCCTCTTCCTGGTGGGAAATGAGAGTTAAATTTGCCCGTCCAGACACCTCCAGCTAGTCTGTCATTGGTTCTCCCTATTCCTGTTCATCTTCCGCAGAAATTGCAAACTGGGCCAAACAGGAGGTTAAAGGCACTGACTCTCCAAGTCGGGAGAGTGTTAGTAAAGCGTCTGGCATGTTGCACCCGAGTACCAGGGGACGAAAACTGACACATATTGGAACACGTCTCCCGATCACACGGTTGATCATACTCTGGGTTCCACATGCATGTTTTAGCTGAAGGAAGAATACCTTAAACCTGGAGAGTTGAGACCCGTGGAATGGGTACCATGCAATATGACTTCAAAGGGTCTTCATTTGCTCACCGAACCTCTCCAATCCTATCACTGCTGCGTTTATGCCCCTGTACACACACTTGATTCTCTTTCAGAGACATAGCAATCCATAGGTTTTAAGATACTTCCTAGTCAGGTACACTCTTAGGCATTTAATATGGGGTGTTGAGTCCATTTCGTTGAGCAAGGAGTAGCTCTTGTCTATTCCATATTTGGCTTAAGGAACTTTATCTGTGCTCATTTCAATCTCTGGTTTTATGCAGCACCCCAACTCACCTTTCCCCTTAAGCAAGCATAAGTTGGGTTTCTAAATTTGAGACCCTGTTCTGTTTTGTAATTCAGTTCCTGTGTAGCCAAGGTTACATTCCGTGTATTAGTGATATCTTATGATGTTTCTTTTCCTGTGTGACTTATTTCAGTTAGAATCATCGTACCTGAATCCACTCATTATGCTGCTACGGGCCTGATGACATAGATTTCATTGCTGAGTGATATTGCATTGTACGTAAGTACCACAACTTCTTTATCCATTTTTCACTTTCTGCGATATTGAACTTGTACCGTAAACCAGGTTCTTGTAAACAGAGCCGTCCCAACCTTTGGGGTGGCTGTGTCTTTTGATTTTAATTTCCCTAAGCTATAGGACCATAAGTGGAAGTGCCCTAGGCTCTGTTGTTTTGTTTTTTAGATGTTTCAGGAAACACCATACACTTCTCCCAAGTGGCTGTTGGCAGTTTACATCCCGCCCATCAGCATAACAAGGCTCCCAGTTCTCCATGGCCTGTCCTGCCTTTCTGGATTTTACACTTTTTTCAGATGGCCCTTTTGACCGGGGGGAAGTGAGACTTCATTGTAGTGCAGATTTCCTTTGCAAGCTTGCTTGGTTGGCCAAAAAGGGCGTATGCGTTTTTTCCTGAATATATTCAGGAAAAAACGCATACGCCCTTTTTGGCCAAGTGCATCATTGTGGACGTTCTGCCTCTTTTCCTATGCTTTCAATGCAATTCCAGTCTACCTCCTGAAATCGGTTTCCTGCAATTCTGCCCCGCTTTCAAGTCCTCTTGGCAGCCTTACTTCAGTATATTTTTGGACGATAGCTGTCATTTATAACTCTGCAGGTTTGTGAATTACAGTGCCCCTGAGCTCCTTTCTTCAACTCGCTTTCTCGTGAGCTGGCCGCAACACCGCAGGATGGCTTCAGGCCCTAATCTGGTTCCGGCACGGCACGCTGAGCCTTTGGTTAATTCCTCTTCCTGGTGGGAAATGAGAGTTAAATTTGCCCGTCCAGACACCTCCAGCTAGTCTGTCATTGGTTCTCCCTATTCCTGTTCATCTTCCGCAGAAATTGCAAACTGGGCCAAACAGGAGGTTAAAGGCACTGACTCTCCAAGTCGGGAGAGTGTTAGTAAAGCGTCTGGCATGTTGCACCCGAGTACCAGGGGACGAAAACTGACACATATTGGAACACGTCTCCCGATCACACGGTTGATCATACTCTGGGTTCCACATGCATGTTTTAGCTGAAGGAAGAATACCTTAAACCTGGAGAGTTGAGACCCGTGGAATGGGTACCATGCAATATGACTTCAAAGGGTCTTCATTTGCTCACCGAACCTCTCCAATCCTATCACTGCTGCGTTTATGCCCCTGTACACACACTTGATTCTCTTTCAGAGACATAGCAATCCATAGGTTTTAAGATACTTCCTAGTCAGGTACACTCTTAGGCATTTAATATGGGGTGTTGAGTCCATTTCGTTGAGCAAGGAGTAGCTCTTGTCTATTCCATATTTGGCTTAAGGAACTTTATCTGTGCTCATTTCAATCTCTGGTTTTATGCAGCACCCCAACTCACCTTTCCCCTTAAGCAAGCATAAGTTGGGTTTCTAAATTTGAGACCCTGTTCTGTTTTGTAATTCAGTTCCTGTGTAGCCAAGGTTACATTCCGTGTATTAGTGATATCTTATGATGTTTCTTTTCCTGTGTGACTTATTTCAGTTAGAATCATCGTACCTGAATCCACTCATTATGCTGCTACGGGCCTGATGACATAGATTTCATTGCTGAGTGATACTGCATTGTACGTAAGTACCACAACTTCTTTATCCATTTTTCACTTTCTGCGATATTGAACTTGTACCGTAAACCAGGTTCTTGTAAACAGAGCCGTCCCAACCTTTGGGGTGGCTGTGTCTTTTTGATTTTAATTTCCCTAAGCTATAGGACCATAAGTGGAAGTGCCCTAGGCTCTGTTGCTTTGTTTTTTAGATGTTTCAGGAAACACCATACACTTCTCCCGAGTGGCTGTTGGCAATTGACATCCCGCCCATCAGCATAACAAGGCTCCCAGTTCTCCATGGCCTGTCCTGCCTTTCTGGATTTTACACTTTTTTCAGATGGCCCTTTTGACCGGGGGGAAGTGAGACTTCATTGTAGTGCAGATTTCCTTTGCAAGCTTGCTTGGTTGGCCAAAAAGGGCGTATGCGTTTTTTCCTGAATATATTCAGGAAAAAACGCATACGCCCTTTTTGGCCAAGTGCATCATTGTGGACGTTCTGCCTCTTTTCCTATGCTTTAAATGCAATTCCAGTCTACCTCCTGAAATCGGTTTCCTGCAATTCTGCCCCGCTTTCAAGTCCTCTTGGCAGCCTTCCTTCAGTATATTTTTGGACGATAGCTGTCATTTATAACTCTGCAGGTTTGTGAATTACAGTGGCCCTGAGCTCCTTTCTTCAACTCGCTTTCTCGTGAGCTGGCCGCAACACCGCAGGATGGCTTCAGGCCCTAATCTGGTTCCGGCACGGCACGCTGAGCCTTTGGTTAATTCCTCTTCCTGGTGGGAAATGAGAGTTAAATTTGCCCGTCCAGACACCTCCAGCTAGTCTGTCATTGGTTCTCCCTATTCCTGTTCATCTTCCGCAGAAATTGCAAACTGGGCCAAACAGGAGGTTAAAGGCACTGACTCTCCAAGTCGGGAGAGTGTTAGTAAAGCGTCTGGAATGTTGCACCCGAGTACCAGGGGACGAAAACTGACACATATTGGAACACGTCTCCCGATCACATGGTTGATCATACTCTGGGTTCCACATGCATGTTTTAGCTGAAGGAAGAATACCTTAAACCTGGAGAGTTGAGACCCGTGGAATGGGTACCATGCAATATGACTTCAAAGGGTCTTCATTTGCTCACCGAACCTCTCCAATCCTATCACTGCTGCGTTTATGCCCCTGTACACACACTTGATTCTCTTTCAGAGACATAGCAATCCATAGGTTTTAAGATACTTCCTAGTCAGGTACACTCTTAGGCATTTAATATGGGGTGTTGAGTCCATTTCGTTGAGCAAGGAGTAGCTCTTGTCTATTCCATATTTGGCTTAAGGAAATTTATCTGTGCTCATTTCAATCTCTGGTTTTATGCAGCACCCCAACTCACCTTTCCCCTTAAGCAAGCATAAGTTGGGTTTCTAAATTTGAGACCCTGTTCTGTTTTGTAATTCAGTTCCTGTGTAGCCAAGGTTACATTCCGTGTATTAGTGATATCTTATGATGTTTCTTTTCCTGTGTGACTTATTTCAGTTAGAATCATCGTACCTGAATCCACTCATTATGCTGCTACGGGCCTGATGACATAGATTTCATTGCTGAGTGATACTGCATTGTACGTAAGTACCACAACTTCTTTATCCATTTTTCACTTTCTGCGATATTGAACTTGTACCGTAAACCAGGTTCTTGTAAACAGAGCCGTCCCAACCTTTGGGGTGGCTGTGTCTTTTTGATTTTAATTTCCCTAAGCTATAGGACCATAAGTGGAAGTGCCCTAGGCTCTGTTGCTTTGTTTTTTAGATGTTTCAGGAAACACCATACACTTCTCCCGAGTGGCTGTTGGCAGTTGACATCCCGCCCATCAGCATAACAAGGCTCCCAGTTCTCCATGGCCTGTCCTGCCTTTCTGGATTTTACACTTTTTTCAGATGGCCCTTTTGACCGGGGGGAAGTGAGACTTCATTGTAGTGCAGATTTCCTTTGCAAGCTTGCTTGGTTGGCCAAAAAGGGCGTATGCGTTTTTTCCTGAATATATTCAGGAAAAAACGCATACGCCCTTTTTGGCCAAGTGCATCATTGTGGACGTTCTGCCTCTTTTCCTATGCTTTAAATGCAATTCCAGTCTACCTCCTGAAATCGGTTTCCTGCAATTCTGCCCCGCTTTCAAGTCCTCTTGGCAGCCTTACTTCAGTATATTTTTGGACGATAGCTGTCATTTATAACTCTGCAGGTTTGTGAATTACAGTGCCCCTGAGCTCCTTTCTTCAACTCGCTTTCTCGTGAGCTGGCCGCAACACCGCAGGATGGCTTCAGGCCCTAATCTGGTTCCGGCACGGCACGCTGAGCCTTTGGTTAATTCCTCTTCCTGGTGGGAAATGAGAGTTAAATTTGCCCGTCCAGACACCTCCAGCTAGTCTGTCATTGGTTCTCCCTATTCCTGTTCATCTTCCGCAGAAATTGCAAACTGGGCCAAACAGGAGGTTAAAGGCACTGACTCTCCAAGTCGGGAGAGTGTTAGTAAAGCGTCTGGCATGTTGCACCCGAGTACCAGGGGACGAAAACTGACACATATTGGAACACGTCTCCCGATCACACGGTTGATCATACTCTGGGTTCCACATGCATGTTTTAGCTGAAGGAAGAATACCTTAAACCTGGAGAGTTGAGACCCGTGGAATGGGTACCATGCAATATGACTTCAAAGGGTCTTCATTTGCTCACCGAACCTCTCCAATCCTATCACTGCTGCGTTTATGCCCCTGTACACACACTTGATTCTCTTTCAGAGACATAGCAATCCATAGGTTTTAAGATACTTCCTAGTCAGGTACACTCTTAGGCATTTAATATGGGGTGTTGAGTCCATTTCGTTGAGCAAGGAGTAGCTCTTGTCTATTCCATATTTGGCTTAAGGAACTTTATCTGTGCTCATTTCAATCTCTGGTTTTATGCAGCACCCCAACTCACCTTTCCCCTTAAGCAAGCATAAGTTGGGTTTCTAAATTTGAGACCCTGTTCTGTTTTGTAATTCAGTTCCTGTGTAGCCAAGGTTACATTCCGTGTATTAGTGATATCTTATGATGTTTCTTTTCCTGTGTGACTTATTTCAGTTAGAATCATCGTACCTGAATCCACTCATTATGCTGCTACGGGCCTGATGACATAGATTTCATTGCTGAGTGATACTGCATTGTACGTAAGTACCACAACTTCTTTATCCATTTTTCACTTTCTGCGATATTGAACTTGTACCGTAAACCAGGTTCTTGTAAACAGAGCCGTCCCAACCTTTGGGGTGGCTGTGTCTTTTTGATTTTAATTTCCCTAAGCTATAGGACCATAAGTGGAAGTGCCCTAGGCTCTGTTGCTTTGTTTTTTAGATGTTTCAGGAAACACCATACACTTCTCCCGAGTGGCTGTTGGCAATTGACATCCCGCCCATCAGCATAACAAGGCTCCCAGTTCTCCATGGCCTGTCCTGCCTTTCTGGATTTTACACTTTTTTCAGATGGCCCTTTTGACCGGGGGGAAGTGAGACTTCATTGTAGTGCAGATTTCCTTTGCAAGCTTGCTTGGTTGGCCAAAAAGGGCGTATGCGTTTTTTCCTGAATATATTCAGGAAAAAACGCATACACCCTTTTTGGCCAAGTGCATCATTGTGGACGTTCTGCCTCTTTTCCTATGCTTTAAATGCAATTCCAGTCTACCTCCTGAAATCGGTTTCCTGCAATTCTGCCCCGCTTTCAAGTCCTCTTGGCAGCCTTACTTCAGTATATTTTTGGACGATAGCTGTCATTTATAACTCTGCAGGTTTGTGAATTACAGTGGCCCTGAGCTCCTTTCTTCAACTCGCTTTCTCGTGAGCTGGCCGCAACACCGCAGGATGGCTTCAGGCCCTAATCTGGTTCCGGCACGGCACGCTGAGCCTTTGGTTAATTCCTCTTCCTGGTGGGAAATGAGAGTTAAATTTGCCCGTCCAGACACCTCCAGCTAGTCTGTCATTGGTTCTCCCTATTCCTGTTCATCTTCCGCAGAAATTGCAAACTGGGCCAAACAGGAGGTTAAAGGCACTGACTCTCCAAGTCGGGAGAGTGTTAGTAAAGCGTCTGGAATGTTGCACCCGAGTACCAGGGGACGAAAACTGAGACATATTGGAACACGTCTCCCGATCACACGGTTGATCATACTCTGGGTTCCACATGCATGTTTTAGCTGAAGGAAGAATACCTTAAACCTGGAGAGTTGAGACCCGTGGAATGGGTACCATGCAATATGACTTCAAAGGGTCTTCATTTGCTCACCGAACCTCTCCAATCCTATCACTGCTGCGTTTATGCCCCTGTACACACACTTGATTCTCTTTCAGAGACATAGCAATCCATAGGTTTTAAGATACTTCCTAGTCAGGTACACTCTTAGGCATTTAATATGGGGTGTTGAGTCCATTTCGTAGAGCAAGGAGTAGCTCTTGTCTATTCCATATTTGGCTTAAGGAAATTTATCTGTGCTCATTTCAATCTCTGGTTTTATGCAGCACCCCAACTCACCTTTCCCCTTAAGCAAGCATAAGTTGGGTTTCTAAATTTGAGACCCTGTTCTGTTTTGTAATTCAGTTCCTGTGTAGCCAAGGTTACATTCCGTGTATTAGTGATATCTTATGATGTTTCTTTTCCTGTGTGACTTATTTCATTTAGAATCATCGTACCTGAATCCACTCATTATGCTGCTACGGGCCTGATGACATAGATTTCATTGCTGAGTGATACTGCATTGTACGTAAGTACCACAACTTCTTTATCCATTTTTCACTTTCTGCGATATTGAACTTGTACCGTAAACCAGGTTCTTGTAAACAGAGCCGTCCCAACCTTTGGGGTGGCTGTGTCTTTTTGATTTTAATTTCCCTAAGCTATAGGACCATAAGTGGAAGTGCCCTAGGCTCTGTTGCTTTGTTTTTTAGATGTTTCAGGAAACACCATACACTTCTCCCAAGTGGCTGTTGGCAGTTGACATCCCGCCCATCAGCATAACAAGGCTCCCAGTTCTCCATGGCCTGTTCTGCTTTTCTGGATTTTACACTTTTTTCAGATGGCCCTTTTGACCGGGGGGAAGTGAGACTTCATTGTAGTGCAGATTTCCTTTGCAAGCTTGCTTGGTTGGCCAAAAAGGGCGTATGCGTTTTTTCCTGAATATATTCAGGAAAAAACGCATACGCCCTTTTTGGCCAAGTGCATCATTGTGGACGTTCTGCCTCTTTTCCTATGCTTTAAATGCAATTCCAGTCTACCTCCTGAAATCGGTTTCCTGCAATTCTGCCCCGCTTTCAAGTCCTCTTGGCAGCCTTCCTTCAGTATATTTTTGGACGATAGCTGTCATTTATAACTCTGCAGGTTTGTGAATTACAGTGGCCCTGAGCTCCTTTCTTCAACTCGCTTTCTCGTGAGCTGGCCGCAACACCGCAGGATGGCTTCAGGCCCTAATCTGGTTCCGGCACGGCACGCTGAGCCTTTGGTTAATTCCTCTTCCTGGTGGGAAATGAGAGTTAAATTTGCCCGTCCAGACACCTCCAGCTAGTCTGTCATTGGTTCTCCCTATTCCTGTTCATCTTCCGCAGAAATTGCAAACTGGGCCAAACAGGAGGTTAAAGGCACTGACTCTCCAAGTCGGGAGAGTGTTAGTAAAGCGTCTGGAATGTTGCACCCGAGTACCAGGGGACGAAAACTGACACATATTGGAACACGTCTCCCGATCACACGGTTGATCATACTCTGGGTTCCACATGCATGTTTTAGCTGAAGGAAGAATACCTTAAACCTGGAGAGTTGAGACCCGTGGAATGGGTACCATGCAATATGACTTCAAAGGGTCTTCATTTGCTCACCGAACCTCTCCAATCCTATCACTGCTGCGTTTATGCCCCTGTACACACACTTGATTCTCTTTCAGAGACATAGCAATCCATAGGTTTTAAGATACTTCCTAGTCAGGTACACTCTTAGGCATTTAATATGGGGTGTTGAGTCCATTTCGTTGAGCAAGGAGTAGCTCTTGTCTATTCCATATTTGGCTTAAGGAAATTTATCTGTGCTCATTTCAATCTCTGGTTTTATGCAGCACCCCAACTCACCTTTCCCCTTAAGCAAGCATAAGTTGGGTTTCTAAATTTGAGACCCTGTTCTGTTTTGTAATTCAGTTCCTGTGTAGCCAAGGTTACATTCCGTGTATTAGTGATATCTTATGATGTTTCTTTTCCTGTGTGACTTATTTCAGTTAGAATCATCGTACCTGAATCCACTCATTATGCTGCTACGGGCCTGATGACATAGATTTCATTGCTGAGTGATACTGCATTGTACGTAAGTACCACAACTTCTTTATCCATTTTTCACTTTCTGCGATATTGAACTTGTACCGTAAACCAGGTTCTTGTAAACAGAGCCGTCCCAACCTTTGGGGTGGCTGTGTCTTTTTGATTTTAATTTCCCTAAGCTATAGGACCATAAGTGGAAGTGCCCTAGGCTCTGTTGCTTTGTTTTTTAGATGTTTCAGGAAACACCATACACTTCTCCCGAGTGGCTGTTGGCAGTTGACATCCCGCCCATCAGCATAACAAGGCTCCCAGTTCTCCATGGCCTGTCCTGCCTTTCTGGATTTTACACTTTTTTCAGATGGCCCTTTTGACCGGGGGGAAGTGAGACTTCATTGTAGTGCAGATTTCCTTTGCAAGCTTGCTTGGTTGGCCAAAAAGGGCGTATGCGTTTTTTCCTGAATATATTCAGGAAAAAACGCATACGCCCTTTTTGGCCAAGTGCATCATTGTGGACGTTCTGCCTCTTTTCCTATGCTTTAAATGCAATTCCAGTCTACCTCCTGAAATCGGTTTCCTGCAATTCTGCCCCGCTTTCAAGTCCTCTTGGCAGCCTTACTTCAGTATATTTTTGGACGATAGCTGTCATTTATAACTCTGCAGGTTTGTGAATTACAGTGCCCCTGAGCTCCTTTCTTCAACTCGCTTTCTCGTGAGCTGGCCGCAACACCGCAGGATGGCTTCAGGCCCTAATCTGGTTCCGGCACGGCACGCTGAGCCTTTGGTTAATTCCTCTTCCTGGTGGGAAATGAGAGTTAAATTTGCCCGTCCAGACACCTCCAGCTAGTCTGTCATTGGTTCTCCCTATTCCTGTTCATCTTCCGCAGAAATTGCAAACTGGGCCAAACAGGAGGTTAAAGGCACTGACTCTCCAAGTCGGGAGAGTGTTAGTAAAGCGTCTGGCATGTTGCACCCGAGTACCAGGGGACGAAAACTGAGACATATTGGAACACGTCTCCCGATCACACGGTTGATCATACTCTGGGTTCCACATGCATGTTTTAGCTGAAGGAAGAATACCTTAAACCTGGAGAGTTGAGACCCGTGGAATGGGTACCATGCAATATGACTTCAAAGGGTCTTCATTTGCTCACCGAACCTCTCCAATCCTATCACTGCTGCGTTTATGCCCCTGTACACACACTTGATTCTCTTTCAGAGACATAGCAATCCATAGGTTTTAAGATACTTCCTAGTCAGGTACACTCTTAGGCATTTAATATGGGGTGTTGAGTCCATTTCGTTGAGCAAGGAGTAGCTCTTGTCTATTCCATATTTGGCTTAAGGAACTTTATCTGTGCTCATTTCAATCTCTGGTTTTATGCAGCACCCCAACTCACCTTTCCCCTTAAGCAAGCATAAGTTGGGTTTCTAAATTTGAGACCCTGTTCTGTTTTGTAATTCAGTTCCTGTGTAGCCAAGGTTACATTCCGTGTATTAGTGATATCTTATGATGTTTCTTTTCCTGTGTGACTTATTTCAGTTAGAATCATCGTACCTGAATCCACTCATTATGCTGCTACGGGCCTGATGACATAGATTTCATTGCTGAGTGATACTGCATTGTACGTAAGTACCACAACTTCTTTATCCATTTTTCACTTTCTGCGATATTGAACTTGTACCGTAAACCAGGTTCTTGTAAACAGAGCCGTCCCAACCTTTGGGGTGGCTGTGTCTTTTTGATTTTAATTTCCCTAAGCTATAGGACCATAAGTGGAAGTGCCCTAGGCTCTGTTGCTTTGTTTTTTAGATGTTTCAGGAAACACCATACACTTCTCCCGAGTGGCTGTTGGCAATTGACATCCCGCCCATCAGCATAACAAGGCTCCCAGTTCTCCATGGCCTGTCCTGCCTTTCTGGATTTTACACTTTTTTCAGATGGCCCTTTTGACCGGGGGGAAGTGAGACTTCATTGTAGTGCAGATTTCCTTTGCAAGCTTGCTTGGTTGGCCAAAAAGGGCGTATGCGTTTTTTCCTGAATATATTCAGGAAAAAACGCATACACCCTTTTTGGCCAAGTGCATCATTGTGGACGTTCTGCCTCTTTTCCTATGCTTTAAATGCAATTCCAGTCTACCTCCTGAAATCGGTTTCCTGCAATTCTGCCCCGCTTTCAAGTCCTCTTGGCAGCCTTACTTCAGTATATTTTTGGACGATAGCTGTCATTTATAACTCTGCAGGTTTGTGAATTACAGTGGCCCTGAGCTCCTTTCTTCAACTCGCTTTCTCGTGAGCTGGCCGCAACACCGCAGGATGGCTTCAGGCCCTAATCTGGTTCCGGCACGGCACGCTGAGCCTTTGGTTAATTCCTCTTCCTGGTGGGAAATGAGAGTTAAATTTGCCCGTCCAGACACCTCCAGCTAGTCTGTCATTGGTTCTCCCTATTCCTGTTCATCTTCCGCAGAAATTGCAAACTGGGCCAAACAGGAGGTTAAAGGCACTGACTCTCCAAGTCGGGAGAGTGTTAGTAAAGCGTCTGGAATGTTGCACCCGAGTACCAGGGGACGAAAACTGAGACATATTGGAACACGTCTCCCGATCACACGGTTGATCATACTCTGGGTTCCACATGCATGTTTTAGCTGAAGGAAGAATACCTTAAACCTGGAGAGTTGAGACCCGTGGAATGGGTACCATGCAATATGACTTCAAAGGGTCTTCATTTGCTCACCGAACCTCTCCAATCCTATCACTGCTGCGTTTATGCCCCTGTACACACACTTGATTCTCTTTCAGAGACATAGCAATCCATAGGTTTTAAGATACTTCCTAGTCAGGTACACTCTTAGGCATTTAATATGGGGTGTTGAGTCCATTTCGTAGAGCAAGGAGTAGCTCTTGTCTATTCCATATTTGGCTTAAGGAAATTTATCTGTGCTCATTTCAATCTCTGGTTTTATGCAGCACCCCAACTCACCTTTCCCCTTAAGCAAGCATAAGTTGGGTTTCTAAATTTGAGACCCTGTTCTGTTTTGTAATTCAGTTCCTGTGTAGCCAAGGTTACATTCCGTGTATTAGTGATATCTTATGATGTTTCTTTTCCTGTGTGACTTATTTCATTTAGAATCATCGTACCTGAATCCACTCATTATGCTGCTACGGGCCTGATGACATAGATTTCATTGCTGAGTGATACTGCATTGTACGTAAGTACCACAACTTCTTTATCCATTTTTCACTTTCTGCGATATTGAACTTGTACCGTAAACCAGGTTCTTGTAAACAGAGCCGTCCCAACCTTTGGGGTGGCTGTGTCTTTTTGATTTTAATTTCCCTAAGCTATAGGACCATAAGTGGAAGTGCCCTAGGCTCTGTTGCTTTGTTTTTTAGATGTTTCAGGAAACACCATACACTTCTCCCAAGTGGCTGTTGGCAGTTGACATCCCGCCCATCAGCATAACAAGGCTCCCAGTTCTCCATGGCCTGTTCTGCTTTTCTGGATTTTACACTTTTTTCAGATGGCCCTTTTGACCGGGGGGAAGTGAGACTTCATTGTAGTGCAGATTTCCTTTGCAAGCTTGCTTGGTTGGCCAAAAAGGGCGTATGCGTTTTTTCCTGAATATATTCAGGAAAAAACGCATACGCCCTTTTTGGCCAAGTGCATCATTGTGGACGTTCTGCCTCTTTTCCTATGCTTTAAATGCAATTCCAGTCTACCTCCTGAAATCGGTTTCCTGCAATTCTGCCCCGCTTTCAAGTCCTCTTGGCAGCCTTACTTCAGTATATTTTTGGACGATAGCTGTCATTTATAACTCTGCAGGTTTGTGAATTACAGTGCCCCTGAGCTCCTTTCTTCAACTCGCTTTCTCGTGAGCTGGCCGCAACACCGCAGGATGGCTTCAGGCCCTAATCTGGTTGCGGCACGGCACGCTGAGCCTTTGGTTAATTCCTCTTCCTGGTGGGAAATGAGAGTTAAATTTGCCCGTCCAGACACCTCCAGCTAGTCTGTCATTGGTTCTCCCTATTCCTGTTCATCTTCCGCAGAAATTGCAAACTGGGCCAAACAGGAGGTTAAAGGCACTGACTCTCCAAGTCGGGAGAGTGTTAGTAAAGCGTCTGGAATGTTGCACCCGAGTACCAGGGGACGAAAACTGAGACATATTGGAACACGTCTCCCGATCACACGGTTGATCATACTCTGGGTTCCACATGCATGTTTTAGCTGAAGGAAGAATACCTTAAACCTGGAGAGTTGAGACCCGTGGAATGGGTACCATGCAATATGACTTCAAAGGGTCTTCATTTGCTCACCGAACCTCTCCAATCCTATCACTGCTGCGTTTATGCCCCTGTACACACACTTGATTCTCTTTCAGAGACATAGCAATCCATAGGTTTTAAGATACTTCCTAGTCAGGTACACTCTTAGGCATTTAATATGGGGTGTTGAGTCCATTTCGTTGAGCAAGGAGTAGCTCTTGTCTATTCCATATTTGGCTTAAGGAACTTTATCTGTGCTCATTTCAATCTCTGGTTTTATGCAGCACCCCAACTCACCTTTCCCCTTAAGCAAGCATAAGTTGGGTTTCTAAATTTGAGACCCTGTTCTGTTTTGTAATTCAGTTCCTGTGTAGCCAAGGTTACATTCCGTGTATTAGTGATATCTTATGAAGTTTCTTTTCCTGTGTGACTTATTTCATTTAGAATCATCGTACCTGAATCCACTCATTATGCTGCTACGGGCCTGATGACATAGATTTCATTGCTGAGTGATACTGCATTGTACGTAAGTACCACAACTTCTTTATCCATTTTTCACTTTCTGCGATATTGAACTTGTACCGTAAACCAGGTTCTTGTAAACAGAGCCGTCCCAACCTTTGGGGTGGCTGTGTCTTTTTGATTTTAATTTCCCTAAGCTATAGGACCATAAGTGGAAGTGCCCTAGGCTCTGTTGCTTTGTTTTTTAGATGTTTCAGGAAACACCATACACTTCTCCCGAGTGGCTGTTGGCAGTTGACATCCCGCCCATCAGCATAACAAGGCTCCCAGTTCTCCATGGCCTGTCCTGCCTTTCTGGATTTTACACTTTTTTCAGATGGCCCTTTTGACCGGGGGGAAGTGAGACTTCATTGTAGTGCAGATTTCCTTTGCAAGCTTGCTTGGTTGGCCAAAAAGGGCGTATGCGTTTTTTCCTGAATATATTCAGGAAAAAACGCATACGCCCTTTTTGGCCAAGTGCATCATTGTGGACGTTCTGCCTCTTTTCCTATGCTTTAAATGCAATTCCAGTCTACCTCCTGAAATCGGTTTCCTGCAATTCTGCCCCGCTTTCAAGTCCTCTTGGCAGCCTTACTTCAGTATATTTTTGGACGATAGCTGTCATTTATAACTCTGCAGGTTTGTGAATTACAGTGCCCCTGAGCTCCTTTCTTCAACTCGCTTTCTCGTGAGCTGGCCGCAACACCGCAGGATGGCTTCAGGCCCTAATCTGGTTGCGGCACGGCACGCTGAGCCTTTGGTTAATTCCTCTTCCTGGTGGGAAATGAGAGTTAAATTTGCCCGTCCAGACACCTCCAGCTAGTCTGTCATTGGTTCTCCCTATTCCTGTTCATCTACCGCAGAAATTGCAAACTGGGCCAAACAGGAGGTTAAAGGCACTGACTCTCCAAGTCGGGAGAGTGTTAGTAAAGCGTCTGGCATGTGGCACCCGAGTACCAGGGGACGAAAACTGACACATATTGGAACACGTCTCCCGATCACACGGTTGATCATACTCTGGGTTCCACATGCATGTTTTAGCTGAAGGAAGAATACCTTAAACCTGGAGAGTTGAGACCCGTGGAATGGGTACCATGCAATATGACTTCAAAGGGTCTTCATTTGCTCACCGAACCTCTCCAATCCTATCACTGCTGCGTGTATGCCCCTGTACACACACTTGATTCTCTTTCAGAGACATAGCAATCCATAGGTTTTAAGATACTTCCTAGTCAGGTACACTCTTAGGCATTTAATATGGGGTGTTGAGTCCATTTCGTTGAGCAAGGAGTAGCTCTTGTCTATTCCATATTTGGCTTAAGGAACTTTATCTGTGATCATTTCAATCTCTGGTTTTATGCAGCACCCCAACTCACCTTTCCCCTTAAGCAAGCATAAGTTGGGTTTCTAAATTTGAGACCCTGTTCTGTTTTGTAATTCAGTTCCTGTGTAGCCAAGGTTACATTCCGTGTATTAGTGATATCTTATGATGTTTCTTTTCCTGTGTGACTTATTTCAGTTGGAATCATCGTACCTGAATCCACTCATTATGCTGCTACGGGCCTGATGACATAGATTTCATTGCTGAGTGATACTGCATTGTACGTAAGTACCACAACTTCTTTATCCATTTTTCACTTTCTGCGATATTGAACTTGTACCGTAAACCAGGTTCTTGTAAACAGAGCCGTCCCAACCTTTGGGGTGGCTGTGTCTTTTTGATTTTAATTTCCCTAAGCTATAGGACCATAAGTGGAAGTGCCCTAGGCTCTGTTGCTTTGTTTTTTAGATGTTTCAGGAAACACCATACACTTCTCCCGAGTGGCTGTTGGCAATTGACATCCCGCCCATCAGCATAACAAGGCTCCCAGTTCTCCATGGCCTGTCCTGCCTTTCTGGATTTTACACTTTTTTCAGATGGCCCTTTTGACCGGGGGGAAGTGAGACTTCATTGTAGTGCAGATTTCCTTTGCAAGCTTGCTTGGTTGGCCAAAAAGGGCGTATGCGTTTTTTCCTGAATATATTCAGGAAAAAACGCATACGCCCTTTTTGGCCAAGTGCATCATTGTGGACGTTCTGCCTCTTTTCCTATGCTTTAAATGCAATTCCAGTCTACCTCCTGAAATCGGTTTCCTGCAATTCTGCCCCGCTTTCAAGTCCTCTTGGCAGCCTTACTTCAGTATATTTTTGGACGATAGCTGTCATTTATAACTCTGCAGGTTTGTGAATTACAGTGCCCCTGAGCTCCTTTCTTCAACTCGCTTTCTCGTGAGCTGGCCGCAACACCGCAGGATGGCTTCAGGCCCTAATCTGGTTGCGGCACGGCACGCTGAGCCTTTGGTTAATTCCTCTTCCTGGTGGGAAATGAGAGTTAAATTTGCCCGTCCAGACACCTCCAGCTAGTCTGTCATTGGTTCTCCCTATTCCTGTTCATCTTCCGCAGAAATTGCAAACTGGGCCAAACAGGAGGTTAAAGGCACTGACTCTCCAAGTCGGGAGAGTGTTAGTAAAGCGTCTGGAATGTTGCACCCGAGTACCAGGGGACGAAAACTGACACATATTGGAACACGTCTCCCGATCACACGGTTGATCATACTCTGGGTTACACATGCATGTTTTAGCTGAAGGAAGAATACCTTAAACCTGGAGAGTTGAGACCCGTGGAATGGGTACCATGCAATATGACTTCAAAGGGTCTTCATTTGCTCACCGAACCTCTCCAATCCTATCACTGCTGCGTTTATGCCCCTGTACACACACTTGATTCTCTTTCAGAGACATAGCAATCCATAGGTTTTAAGATACTTCCTAGTCAGGTACACTCTTAGGCATTTAATATGGGGTGTTGAGTCCATTTCGTTGAGCAAGGAGTAGCTCTTGTCTATTCCATATTTGGCTTAAGGAACTTTATCTGTGCTCATTTCAATCTCTGGTTTTATGCAGCACCCCAACTCACCTTTCCCCTTAAGCAAGCATAAGTTGGGTTTCTAAATTTGAGACCCTGTTCTGTTTTGTAATTCAGTTCCTGTGTAGCCAAGGTTACATTCCGTGTATTAGTGATATCTTATGATGTTTCTTTTCCTGTGTGACTTATTTCATTTAGAATCATCGTACCTGAATCCACTCATTATGCTGCTACGGGCCTGATGACATAGATTTCATTGCTGAGTGATACTGCATTGTACGTAAGTACCACAACTTCTTTATCCATTTTTCACTTTCTGCGATATTGAACTTGTACCATAAACCAGGTTCTTGTAAACAGAGCCGTCCCAACCTTTGGGGTGGGTGTGTCTTTTTGATTTTAATTTCCCTAAGCTATAGGACCATAAGTGGAAGTGCCCTAGGCTCTGTTGCTTTGTTTTTTAGATGTTTCAGGAAACACCATACACTTCTCCCGAGTGGCTGTTGGCAGTTGACATCCCGCCCATCAGCATAACAAGGCTCCCAGTTCTCCATGGCCTGTCCTGCCTTTCTGGATTTTACACTTTTTTCAGATGGCCCTTTTGACCGGGGGGAAGTGAGACTTCATTGTAGTGCAGATTTCCTTTGCAAGCTTGCTTGGTTGGCCAAAAAGGGCGTATGCGTTTTTTCCTGAATATATTCAGGAAAAAACGCATACGCCCTTTTTGGCCAAGTGCATCATTGTGGACGTTCTGCCTCTTTTCCTATGCTTTAAATGCAATTCCAGTCTACCTCCTGAAATCGGTTTCCTGCAATTCTGCCCCGCTTTCAAGTCCTCTTGGCAGCCTTACTTCAGTATATTTTTGGACGATAGCTGTCATTTATAACTCTGCAGGTTTGTGAATTACAGTGCCCCTGAGCTCCTTTCTTCAACTCGCTTTCTCGTGAGCTGGCCGCAACACCGCAGGATGGCTTCAGGCCCTAATCTGGTTCCGGCACGGCACGCTGAGCCTTTGGTTAATTCCTCTTCCTGGTGGGAAATGAGAGTTAAATTTGCCCGTCCAGACACCTCCAGCTAGTCTGTCATTGGTTCTCCCTATTCCTGTTCATCTACCGCAGAAACTGCAAACTGGGCCAAACAGGAGGTTAAAGGCACTGACTCTCCAAGTCGGGAGAGTGTTAGTAAAGCGTCTGGCATGTGGCACCCGAGTACCAGGGGACGAAAACTGAGACATATTGGAACACGTCTCCCGATCACACGGTTGATCATACTCTGGGTTCCACATGCATGTTTTAGCTGAAGGAAGAATACCTTAAACCTGGAGAGTTGAGACCCGTGGAATGGGTACCATGCAATATGACTTCAAAGGGTCTTCATTTGCTCACCGAACCTCTCCAATCCTATCACTGCTGCGTTTATGCCCCTGTACACACACTTGATTCTCTTTCAGAGACATAGCAATCCATAGGTTTTAAGATACTTCCTAGTCAGGTACACTCTTAGGCATTTAATATGGGGTGTTGAGTCCATTTCGTTGAGCAAGGAGTAGCTCTTGTCTATTCCATATTTGGCTTAAGGAACTTTATCTGTGCTCATTTCAATCTCTGGTTTTATGCAGCACCCCAACTCACCTTTCCCCTTAAGCAAGCATAAGTTGGGTTTCTAAATTTGAGACCCTGTTCTGTTTTGTAATTCAGTTCCTGTGTAGCCAAGGTTACATTCCGTGTATTAGTGATATCTTATGATGTTTCTTTTCCTGTGTGACTTATTTCAGTTGGAATCATCGTACCTGAATCCACTCATTATGCTGCTACGGGCCTGATGACATAGATTTCATTGCTGAGTGATACTGCATTGTACGTAAGTACCACAACTTCTTTATCCATTTTTCACTTTCTGCGATATTGAACTTGTACCGTAAACCAGGTTCTTGTAAACAGAGCCGTCCCAACCTTTGGGGTGGCTGTGTCTTTTTGATTTTAATTTCCCTAAGCTATAGGACCATAAGTGGAAGTGCCCTAGGCTCTGTTGCTTTGTTTTTTAGATGTTTCAGGAAACACCATACACTTCTCCCGAGTGGCTGTTGGCAATTTACATCCCGCCCATCAGCATAACAAGGCTCCCAGTTCTCCATGGCCTGTCCTGCCTTTCTGGATTTTACACTTTTTTCAGATGGCCCTTTTGACCGGGGGGAAGTGAGACTTCATTGTAGTGCAGATTTCCTTTGCAAGCTTGCTTGGTTGGCCAAAAAGGGCGTATGCGTTTTTTCCTGAATATATTCAGGAAAAAACGCATACGCCCTTTTTGGCCAAGTGCATCATTGTGGACGTTCTGCCTCTTTTCCTATGCTTTAAATGCAATTCCAGTCTACCTCCTGAAATCGGTTTCCTGCAATTCTGCCCCGCTTTCAAGTCCTCTTGGCAGCCTTACTTCAGTATATTTTTGGACGATAGCTGTCATTTATAACTCTGCAGGTTTGTGAATTACAGTGCCCCTGAGCTCCTTTCTTCAACTCGCTTTCTCGTGAGCTGGCCGCAACACCGCAGGATGGCTTCAGGCCCTAATCTGGTTGCGGCACGGCACGCTGAGCCTTTGGTTAATTCCTCTTCCTGGTGGGAAATGAGAGTTAAATTTGCCCGTCCAGACACCTCCAGCTAGTCTGTCATTGGTTCTCCCTATTCCTGTTCATCTTCCGCAGAAATTGCAAACTGGGCCAAACAGGAGGTTAAAGGCACTGACTCTCCAAGTCGGGAGAGTGTTAGTAAAGCGTCTGGAATGTTGCACCCGAGTACCAGGGGACGAAAACTGACACATATTGGAACACGTCTCCCGATCACACGGTTGATCATACTCTGGGTTCCACATGCATGTTTTAGCTGAAGGAAGAATACCTTAAACCTGGAGAGTTGAGACCCGTGGAATGGGTACCATGCAATATGACTTCAAAGGGTCTTCATTTGCTCACCGAACCTCTCCAATCCTATCACTGCTGCGTTTATGCCCCTGTACACACACTTGATTCTCTTTCAGAGACATAGCAATCCATAGGTTTTAAGATACTTCCTAGTCAGGTACACTCTTAGGCATTTAATATGGGGTGTTGAGTCCATTTCGTTGAGCAAGGAGTAGCTCTTGTCTATTCCATATTTGGCTTAAGGAACTTTATCTGTGCTCATTTCAATCTCTGGTTTTATGCAGCACCCCAACTCACCTTTCCCCTTAAGCAAGCATAAGTTGGGTTTCTAAATTTGAGACCCTGTTCTGTTTTGTAATTCAGTTCCTGTGTAGCCAAGGTTACATTCCGTGTATTAGTGATATCTTATGATGTTTCTTTTCCTGTGTGACTTATTTCAGTTAGAATCATCGTACCTGAATCCACTCATTATGCTGCTACGGGCCTGATGACATAGATTTCATTGCTGAGTGATACTGCATTGTACGTAAGTACCACAACTTCTTTATCCATTTTTCACTTTCTGCGATATTGAACTTGTACCGTAAACCAGGTTCTTGTAAACAGAGCCGTCCCAACCTTTGGGGTGGCTGTGTCTTTTTGATTTTAATTTCCCTAAGCTATAGGACCATAAGTGGAAGTGCCCTAGGCTCTGTTGCTTTGTTTTTTAGATGTTTCAGGAAACACCATACACTTCTCCCGAGTGGCTGTTGGCAATTGACATCCCGCCCATCAGCATAACAAGGCTCCCAGTTCTCCATGGCCTGTCCTGCCTTTCTGGATTTTACACTTTTTTCAGATGGCCCTTTTGACCGGGGGGAAGTGAGACTTCATTGTAGTGCAGATTTCCTTTGCAAGCTTGCTTGGTTGGCCAAAAAGGGCGTATGCGTTTTTTCCTGAATATATTCAGGAAAAAACGCATACGCCCTTTTTGGCCAAGTGCATCATTGTGGACGTTCTGCCTCTTTTCCTATGCTTTAAATGCAATTCCAGTCTACCTCCTGAAATCGGTTTCCTGCAATTCTGCCCCGCTTTCAAGTCCTCTTGGCAGCCTTACTTCAGTATATTTTTGGACGATAGCTGTCATTTATAACTCTGCAGGTTTGTGAATTACAGTGCCCCTGAGCTCCTTTCTTCAACTCGCTTTCTCGTGAGCTGGCCGCAACACCGCAGGATGGCTTCAGGCCCTAATCTGGTTGCGGCACGGCACGCTGAGCCTTTGGTTAATTCCTCTTCCTGGTGGGAAATGAGAGTTAAATTTGCCCGTCCAGACACCTCCAGCTAGTCTGTCATTGGTTCTCCCTATTCCTGTTCATCTTCCGCAGAAATTGCAAACTGGGCCAAACAGGAGGTTAAAGGCACTGACTCTCCAAGTCGGGAGAGTGTTAGTAAAGCGTCTGGAATGTTGCACCCGAGTACCAGGGGACGAAAACTGACACATATTGGAACACGTCTCCCGATCACACGGTTGATCATACTCTGGGTTCCACATGCATGTTTTAGCTGAAGGAAGAATACCTTAAACCTGGAGAGTTGAGACCCGTGGAATGGGTACCATGCAATATGACTTCAAAGGGTCTTCATTTGCTCACCGAACCTCTCCAATCCTATCACTGCTGCGTTTATGCCCCTGTACACACACTTGATTCTCTTTCAGAGACATAGCAATCCATAGGTTTTAAGATACTTCCTAGTCAGGTACACTCTTAGGCATTTAATATGGGGTGTTGAGTCCATTTCGTTGAGCAAGGAGTAGCTCTTGTCTATTCCATATTTGGCTTAAGGAACTTTATCTGTGCTCATTTCAATCTCTGGTTTTATGCAGCACCCCAACTCACCTTTCCCCTTAAGCAAGCATAAGTTGGGTTTCTAAATTTGAGACCCTGTTCTGTTTTGTAATTCAGTTCCTGTGTAGCCAAGGTTACATTCCGTGTATTAGTGATATCTTATGATGTTTCTTTTCCTGTGTGACTTATTTCAGTTAGAATCATCGTACCTGAATCCACTCATTATGCTGCTACGGGCCTGATGACATAGATTTCATTGCTGAGTGATACTGCATTGTACGTAAGTACCACAACTTCTTTATCCATTTTTCACTTTCTGCGATATTGAACTTGTACCGTAAACCAGGTTCTTGTAAACAGAGCCGTCCCAACCTTTGGGGTGGCTGTGTCTTTTTGATTTTAATTTCCCTAAGCTATAGGACCATAAGTGGAAGTGCCCTAGGCTCTGTTGCTTTGTTTTTTAGATGTTTCAGGAAACACCATACACTTCTCCCGAGTGGCTGTTGGCAATTGACATCCCGCCCATCAGCATAACAAGGCTCCCAGTTCTCCATGGCCTGTCCTGCCTTTCTGGATTTTACACTTTTTTCAGATGGCCCTTTTGACCGGGGGGAAGTGAGACTTCATTGTAGTGCAGATTTCCTTTGCAAGCTTGCTTGGTTGGCCAAAAAGGGCGTATGCATTTTTTCCTGAATATATTCAGGAAAAAACGCATACGCCCTTTTTGGCCAAGTGCATCATTGTGGACGTTCTGCCTCTTTTCCTATGCTTTCAATGCAATTCCAGTCTACCTCCTGAAATCGGTTTCCTGCAATTCTGCCCCGCTTTCAAGTCCTCTTGGCAGCCTTACTTCAGTATATTTTTGGACGATAGCTGTCATTTATAACTCTGCAGGTTTGTGAATTACAGTGCCCCTGAGCTCCTTTCTTCAACTCGCTTTCTCGTGAGCTGGCCGCAACACCGCAGGATGGCTTCAGGCCCTAATCTGGTTGCGGCACGGCACGCTGAGCCTTTGGTTAATTCCTCTTCCTGGTGGGAAATGAGAGTTAAATTTGCCCGTCCAGACACCTCCAGCTAGTCTGTCATTGGTTCTCCCTATTCCTGTTCATCTTCCGCAGAAATTGCAAACTGGGCCAAACAGGAGGTTAAAGGCACTGACTCTCCAAGTCGGGAGAGTGTTAGTAAAGCGTCTGGAATGTTGCACCCGAGTACCAGGGGACGAAAACTGAGACATATTGGAACACGTCTCCCGATCACACGGTTGATCATACTCTGGGTTCCACATGCATGTTTTAGCTGAAGGAAGAATACCTTAAACCTGGAGAGTTGAGACCCGTGGAATGGGTACCATGCAATATGACTTCAAAGGGTCTTCATTTGCTCACCGAACCTCTCCAATCCTATCACTGCTGCGTTTATGCCCCTGTACACACACTTGATTCTCTTTCAGAGACATAGCAATCCATAGGTTTTAAGATACTTCCTAGTCAGGTACACTCTTAGGCATTTAATATGGGGTGTTGAGTCCATTTCCTTGAGCAAGGAGTAGCTCTTGTCTATTCCATATTTGGCTTAAGGAACTTTATCTGTGATCATTTCAATCTCTGGTTTTATGCAGCACCCCAACTCACCTTTCCCCTTAAGCAAGCATAAGTTGGGTTTCTAAATTTGAGACCCTGTTCTGTTTTGTAATTCAGTTCCTGTGTAGCCAAGGTTACATTCCGTGTATTAGTGATATCTTATGATGTTTCTTTTCCTGTGTGACTTATTTCAGTTGGAATCATCGTACCTGAATCCACTCATTATGCTGCTACGGGCCTGATGACATAGATTTCATTGCTGAGTGATACTGCATTGTACGTAAGTACCACAACTTCTTTATCCATTTTTCACTTTCTGCGATATTGAACTTGTACCGTAAACCAGGTTCTTGTAAACAGAGCCGTCCCAACCTTTGGGGTGGCTGTGTCTTTTTGATTTTAATTTCCCTAAGCTATAGGACCATAAGTGGAAGTGCCCTAGGCTCTGTTGCTTTGTTTTTTAGATGTTTCAGGAAACACCATACACTTCTCCCGAGTGGCTGTTGGCAATTGACATCCCGCCCATCAGCATAACAAGGCTCCCAGTTCTCCATGGCCTGTCCTGCCTTTCTGGATTTTACACTTTTTTCAGATGGCCCTTTTGACCGGGGGGAAGTGAGACTTCATTGTAGTGCAGATTTCCTTTGCAAGCTTGCTTGGTTGGCCAAAAAGGGCGTATGCGTTTTTTCCTGAATATATTCAGGAAAAAACGCATACGCCCTTTTTGGCCAAGTGCATCATTGTGGACGTTCTGCCTCTTTTCCTATGCTTTCAATGCAATTCCAGTCTACCTCCTGAAATCGGTTTCCTGCAATTCTGCCCCGCTTTCAAGTCCTCTTGGCAGCCTTACTTCAGTATATTTTTGGACGATAGCTGTCATTTATAACTCTGCAGGTTTGTGAATTACAGTGCCCCTGAGCTCCTTTCTTCAACTCGCTTTCTCGTGAGCTGGCCGCAACACCGCAGGATGGCTTCAGGCCCTAATCTGGTTCCGGCACGGCACGCTGAGCCTTTGGTTAATTCCTCTTCCTGGTGGGAAATGAGAGTTAAATTTGCCCGTCCAGACACCTCCAGCTAGTCTGTCATTGGTTCTCCCTATTCCTGCTCATCTTCCGCAGAAATTGCAAACTGGGCCAAACAGGAGGTTAAAGGCACTGACTCTCCAAGTCGGGAGAGTGTTAGTAAAGCGTCTGGCATGTTGCACCCGAGTACCAGGGGACGAAAACTGACACATATTGGAACACGTCTCCCGATCACACGGTTGATCATACTCTGGGTTCCACATGCATGTTTTAGCTGAAGGAAGAATACCTTAAACCTGGAGAGTTGAGACCCGTGGAATGGGTACCATGCAATATGACTTCAAAGGGTCTTCATTTGCTCACCGAACCTCTCCAATCCTATCACTGCTGCGTTTATGCCCCTGTACACACACTTGATTCTCTTTCAGAGACATAGCAATCCATAGGTTTTAAGATACTTCCTAGTCAGGTACACTCTTAGGCATTTAATATGGGGTGTTGAGTCCATTTCGTTGAGCAAGGAGTAGCTCTTGTCTATTCCATATTTGGCTTAAGGAACTTTATCTGTGCTCATTTCAATCTCTGGTTTTATGCAGCACCCCAACTCACCTTTCCCCTTAAGCAAGCATAAGTTGGGTTTCTAAATTTGAGACCCTGTTCTGTTTTGTAATTCAGTTCCTGTGTAGCCAAGGTTACATTCCGTGTATTAGTGATATCTTATGATGTTTCTTTTCCTGTGTGACTTATTTCAGTTAGAATCATCGTACCTGAATCCACTCATTATGCTGCTACGGGCCTGATGACATAGATTTCATTGCTGAGTGATACTGCATTGTACGTAAGTACCACAACTTCTTTATCCATTTTTCACTTTCTGCGATATTGAACTTGTACCGTAAACCAGGTTCTTGTAAACAGAGCCGTCCCAACCTTTGGGGTGGCTGTGTCTTTTTGATTTTAATTTCCCTAAGCTATAGGACCATAAGTGGAAGTGCCCTAGGCTCTGTTGCTTTGTTTTTTAGATGTTTCAGGAAACACCATACACTTCTCCCGAGTGGCTGTTGGCAATTGACATCCCGCCCATCAGCATAACAAGGCTCCCAGTTCTCCATGGCCTGTCCTGCCTTTCTGGATTTTACACTTTTTTCAGATGGCCCTTTTGACCGGGGGGAAGTGAGACTTCATTGTAGTGCAGATTTCCTTTGCAAGCTTGCTTGGTTGGCCAAAAAGGGCGTATGCGTTTTTTCCTGAATATATTCAGGAAAAAACGCATACGCCCTTTTTGGCCAAGTGCATCATTGTGGACGTTCTGCCTCTTTTCCTATGCTTTAAATGCAATTCCAGTCTACCTCCTGAAATCGGTTTCCTGCAATTCTGCCCCGCTTTCAAGTCCTCTTGGCAGCCTTACTTCAGTATATTTTTGGACGATAGCTGTCATTTATAACTCTGCAGGTTTGTGAATTACAGTGCCCCTGAGCTCCTTTCTTCAACTCGCTTTCTCGTGAGCTGGCCGCAACACCGCAGGATGGCTTCAGGCCCTAATCTGGTTCCGGCACGGCACGCTGAGCCTTTGGTTAATTCCTCTTCCTGGTGGGAAATGAGAGTTAAATTTGCCCGTCCAGACACCTCCAGCTAGTCTGTCATTGGTTCTCCCTATTCCTGCTCATCTTCCGCAGAAATTGCAAACTGGGCCAAACAGGAGGTTAAAGGCACTGACTCTCCAAGTCGGGAGAGTGTTAGTAAAGCGTCTGGCATGTTGCACCCGAGTACCAGGGGACGAAAACTGAGACATATTGGAACACGTCTCCCGATCACACGGTTGATCATACTCTGGGTTCCACATGCATGTTTTAGCTGAAGGAAGAATACCTTAAACCTGGAGAGTTGAGACCCGTGGAATGGGTACCATGCAATATGACTTCAAAGGGTCTTCATTTGCTCACCGAACCTCTCCAATCCTATCACTGCTGCGTTTATGCCCCTGTACACACACTTGATTCTCTTTCAGAGACATAGCAATCCATAGGTTTTAAGATACTTCCTAGTCAGGTACACTCTTAGGCATTTAATATGGGGTGTTGAGTCCATTTCGTTGAGCAAGGAGTAGCTCTTGTCTATTCCATATTTGGCTTAAGGAACTTTATCTGTGCTCATTTCAATCTCTGGTTTTATGCAGCACCCCAACTCACCTTTCCCCTTAAGCAAGCATAAGTTGGGTTTCTAAATTTGAGACCCTGTTCTGTTTTGTAATTCAGTTCCTGTGTAGCCAAGGTTACATTCCGTGTATTAGTGATATCTTATGATGTTTCTTTTCCTGTGTGACTTATTTCAGTTAGAATCATCGTACCTGAATCCACTCATTATGCTGCTACGGGCCTGATGACATAGATTTCATTGCTGAGTGATACTGCATTGTACGTAAGTACCACAACTTCTTTATCCATTTTTCACTTTCTGCGATATTGAACTTGTACCGTAAACCAGGTTCTTGTAAACAGAGCCGTCCCAACCTTTGGGGTGGCTGTGTCTTTTTGATTTTAATTTCCCTAAGCTATAGGACCATAAGTGGAAGTGCCCTAGGCTCTGTTGCTTTGTTTTTTAGATGTTTCAGGAAACACCATACACTTCTCCCGAGTGGCTGTTGGCAATTGACATCCCGCCCATCAGCATAACAAGGCTCCCAGTTCTCCATGGCCTGTCCTGCCTTTCTGGATTTTACACTTTTTTCAGATGGCCCTTTTGACCGGGGGGAAGTGAGACTTCATTGTAGTGCAGATTTCCTTTGCAAGCTTGCTTGGTTGGCCAAAAAGGGCGTATGCGTTTTTTCCTGAATATATTCAGGAAAAAACGCATACGCCCTTTTTGGCCAAGTGCATCATTGTGGACGTTCTGCCTCTTTTCCTATGCTTTAAATGCAATTCCAGTCTACCTCCTGAAATCGGTTTCCTGCAATTCTGCCCCGCTTTCAAGTCCTCTTGGCAGCCTTACTTCAGTATATTTTTGGACGATAGCTGTCATTTATAACTCTGCAGGTTTGTGAATTACAGTGCCCCTGAGCTCCTTTCTTCAACTCGCTTTCTCGTGAGCTGGCCGCAACACCGCAGGATGGCTTCAGGCCCTAATCTGGTTCCGGCACGGCACGCTGAGCCTTTGGTTAATTCCTCTTCCTGGTGGGAAATGAGAGTTAAATTTGCCCGTCCAGACACCTCCAGCTAGTCTGTCATTGGTTCTCCCTATTCCTGTTCATCTTCCGCAGAAATTGCAAACTGGGCCAAACAGGAGGTTAAAGGCACTGACTCTCCAAGTCGGGAGAGTGTTAGTAAAGCGTCTGGCATGTTGCACCCGAGTACCAGGGGACGAAAACTGAGACATATTGGAACACGTCTCCCGATCACACGGTTGATCATACTCTGGGTTCCACATGCATGTTTTAGCTGAAGGAAGAATACATTAAACCTGGAGAGTTGAGACCCGTGGAATGGGTACCATGCAATATGACTTCAAAGGGTCTTCATTTGCTCACCGAACCTCTCCAATCCTATCACTGCTGCGTTTATGCCCCTGTACACACACTTGATTCTCTTTCAGAGACATAGCAATCCATAGGTTTTAAGATACTTCCTAGTCAGGTACACTCTTAGGCATTTAATATGGGGTGTTGAGTCCATTTCGTTGAGCAAGGAGTAGCTCTTGTCTATTCCATATTTGGCTTAAGGAACTTTATCTGTGCTCATTTCAATCTCTGGTTTTATGCAGCACCCCAACTCACCTTTCCCCTTAAGCAAGCATAAGTTGGGTTTCTAAATTTGAGACCCTGTTCTGTTTTGTAATTCAGTTCCTGTGTAGCCAAGGTTACATTCCGTGTATTAGTGATATCTTATGATGTTTCTTTTCCTGTGTGACTTATTTCAGTTGGAATCATCGTACCTGAATCCACTCATTATGCTGCTACGGGCCTGATGACATAGATTTCATTGCTGAGTGATACTGCATTGTACGTAAGTACCACAACTTCTTTATCCATTTTTCACTTTCTGCGATATTGAACTTGTACCGTAAACCAGGTTCTTGTAAACAGAGCCGTCCCAACCTTTGGGGTGGCTGTGTCTTTTGATTTTAATTTCCCTAAGCTATAGGACCATAAGTGGAAGTGCCCTAGGCTCTGTTGCTTTGTTTTTTAGATGTTTCAGGAAACACCATACACTTCTCCCGAGTGGCTGTTGGCAATTTACATCCCGCCCATCAGCATAACAAGGCTCCCAGTTCTCCATGGCCTGTCCTGCCTTTCTGGATTTTACACTTTTTTCAGATGGCCCTTTTGACCGGGGGGAAGTGAGACTTCATTGTAGTGCAGATTTCCTTTGCAAGCTTGCTTGGTTGGCCAAAAAGGGCGTATGCGTTTTTTCCTGAATATATTCAGGAAAAAACGCATACGCCCTTTTTGGCCAAGTGCATCATTGTGGACGTTCTGCCTCTTTTCCTATGCTTTAAATGCAATTCCAGTCTACCTCCTGAAATCGGTTTCCTGCAATTCTGCCCCGCTTTCAAGTCCTCTTGGCAGCCTTACTTCAGTATATTTTTGGACGATAGCTGTCATTTATAACTCTGCAGGTTTGTGAATTACAGTGCCCCTGAGCTCCTTTCTTCAACTCGCTTTCTCGTGAGCTGGCCGCAACACCGCAGGATGGCTTCAGGCCCTAATCTGGTTCCGGCACGGCACGCTGAGCCTTTGGTTAATTCCTCTTCCTGGTGGGAAATGAGAGTTAAATTTGCCCGTCCAGACACCTCCAGCTAGTCTGTCATTGGTTCTCCCTATTCCTGTTCATCTTCCGCAGAAATTGCAAACTGGGCCAAACAGGAGGTTAAAGGCACTGACTCTCCAAGTCGGGAGAGTGTTAGTAAAGCGTCTGGCATGTTGCACCCGAGTACCAGGGGACGAAAACTGAGACATATTGGAACACGTCTCCCGATCACACGGTTGATCATACTCTGGGTTCCACATGCATGTTTTAGCTGAAGGAAGAATACCTTAAACCTGGAGAGTTGAGACCCGTGGAATGGGTACCATGCAATATGACTTCAAAGGGTCTTCATTTGCTCACCGAACCTCTCCAATCCTATCACTGCTGCGTTTATGCCCCTGTACACACACTTGATTCTCTTTCAGAGACATAGCAATCCATAGGTTTTAAGATACTTCCTAGTCAGGTACACTCTTAGGCATTTAATATGGGGTGTTGAGTCCATTTCCTTGAGCAAGGAGTAGCTCTTGTCTATTCCATATTTGGCTTAAGGAACTTTATCTGTGCTCATTTCAATCTCTGGTTTTATGCAGCACCCCAACTCACCTTTCCCCTTAAGCAAGCATAAGTTGGGTTTCTAAATTTGAGACCCTGTTCTGTTTTGTAATTCAGTTCCTGTGTAGCCAAGGTTACATTCCGTGTATTAGTGATATCTTATGATGTTTCTTTTCCTGTGTGACTTATTTCAGTTGGAATCATCGTACCTGAATCCACTCATTATGCTGCTACGGGCCTGATGACATAGATTTCATTGCTGAGTGATACTGCATTGTACGTAAGTACCACAACTTCTTTATCCATTTTTCACTTTCTGCGATATTGAACTTGTACCGTAAACCAGGTTCTTGTAAACAGAGCCGTCCCAACCTTTGGGGTGGCTGTGTCTTTTGATTTTAATTTCCCTAAGCTATAGGACCATAAGTGGAAGTGCCCTAGGCTCTGTTGCTTTGTTTTTTAGATGTTTCAGGAAACACCATACACTTCTCCCGAGTGGCTGTTGGCAATTTACATCCCGCCCATCAGCATAACAAGGCTCCCAGTTCTCCATGGCCTGTCCTGCCTTTCTGGATTTTACACTTTTTTCAGATGGCCCTTTTGACCGGGGGGAAGTGAGACTTCATTGTAGTGCAGATTTCCTTTGCAAGCTTGCTTGGTTGGCCAAAAAGGGCGTATGCGTTTTTTCCTGAATATATTCAGGAAAAAACGCATACGCCCTTTTTGGCCAAGTGCATCATTGTGGACGTTCTGCCTCTTTTCCTATGCTTTAAATGCAATTCCAGTCTACCTCCTGAAATCGGTTTCCTGCAATTCTGCCCCACTTTCAAGTCCTCTTGGCAGCCTTACTTCAGTATATTTTTGGACGATAGCTGTCATTTATAACTCTGCAGGTTTGTGAATTACAGTGCCCCTGAGCTCCTTTCTTCAACTCGCTTTCTCGTGAGCTGGCCACAACACCGCAGGATGGCTTCAGGCCCTAATCTGGTTCCGGCACGGCACGCTGAGCCTTTGGTTAATTCCTCTTCCTGGTGGGAAATGAGAGTTAAATTTGCCCGTCCAGACACCTCCAGCTAGTCTGTCATTGGTTCTCCCTATTCCTGTTCATCTTCCGCAGAAATTGCAAACTGGGCCAAACAGGAGGTTAAAGGCACTGACTCTCCAAGTCGGGAGAGTGTTAGTAAAGCGTCTGGAATGTTGCACCCGAGTACCAGGGGACGAAAACTGAGACATATTGGAACACGTCTCCCGATCACACGGTTGATCATACTCTGGGTTCCACATGCATGTTTTAGCTGAAGGAAGAATACCTTAAACCTGGAGAGTTGAGACCCGTGGAATGGGTACCATGCAATATGACTTCAAAGGGTCTTCATTTGCTCACCGAACCTCTCCAATCCTATCACTGCTGCGTTTATGCCCCTGTACACACGCTTGATTCTCTTTCAGAGACATAGCAATCCATAGGTTTTAAGATATTTCCTAGTCAGGTACACTCTTAGGCATTTAATATGGGGTGTTGAGTCCATTTCGTTGAGCAAGGAGTAGCTCTTGTCTATTCCATATTTGGCTTAAGGAACTTTATCTGTGCTCATTTCAATCTCTGGTTTTATGCAGCACCCCAACTCACCTTTCCCCTTAAGCAAGCATAAGTTGGGTTTCTAAATTTGAGACCCTGTTCTGTTTTGTAATTCAGTTCCTGTGTAGCCAAGTTTACATTCCGTGTATTAGTGATATCTTATGATGTTTCTTTTTCTGTGTGACTTATTTCAGTTAGAATCATCGTACCTGAATCCACTCATTATGCTGCTACGGGCCTGATGACATAGATTTCATTGCTGAGTGATACTGCATTGTACATAAGTACCACAACTTCTTTATCCATTTTTCACTTTCTGCGATATTGAACTTGTACCGTAAACCAGGTTCTTGTAAACAGAGCCGTCCCAACCTTTTGGGTGGCTGTGTCTTTTTGATTTTAATTTCCCTAAGCTATAGGACCATAAGTGGAAGTGTCCTAGGCTCTGTTGCTTTGTTTTTTAGATGTTTCAGGAAACACCATACACTTCTCCCGAGTGGCTGTTGGCAATTTACATCCCGCCCATCAGCATAACAAGGCTGCCAGTTCTCCATGGCCTGTCCTGCCTTTCTGGATTTTACACTTTTTTCAGATGGCCCTTTTGACCGGGGGGAAGTGAGACTTCATTGTAGTGCAGATTTCCTTTGCAAGCTTGCTTGGTTGGCCAAAAAGGGCGTATGCGTTTTTTCCTGAATATATTCAGGAAAAAACGCATACGCCCTTTTTGGCCAAGTGCATCATTGTGGACGTTCTGCCTCTTTTCCTATGCTTTCAATGCAATTCCAGTCTACCTCCTGAAATCGGTTTCCTGCAATTCTGCCCCGCTTTCAAGTCCTCTTGGCAGCCTTACTTCAGTATATTTTTGGACGATAGCTGTCATTTATAACTCTGCAGGTTTGTGAATTACAGTGCCCCTGAGCTCCTTTCTTCAACTCGCTTTCTCGTGAGCTGGCCGCAACACCGCAGGATGGCTTCAGGCCCTAATCTGGTTCCGGCACGGCACGCTGAGCCTTTGGTTAATTCCTCTTCCTGGTGGGAAATGAGAGTTAAATTTGCCCGTCCAGACACCTCCAGCTAGTCTGTCATTGGTTCTCCCTATTCCTGTTCATCTTCCGCAGAAATTGCAAACTGGGCCAAACAGGAGGTTAAAGGCACTGACTCTCCAAGTCGGGAGAGTGTTAGTAAAGCGTCTGGAATGTTGCACCCGAGTACCAGGGGACGAAAACTGACACATATTGGAACACGTCTCCCGATCACACGGTTGATCATACTCTGGGTTCCACATGCATGTTTTAGCTGAAGGAAGAATACCTTAAACCTGGAGAGTTGAGACCCGTGGAATGGGTACCATGCAATATGACTTCAAAGGGTCTTCATTTGCTCACCGAACCTCTCCAATCCTATCACTGCTGCGTTTATGCCCCTGTACACACGCTTGATTCTCTTTCAGAGACATAGCAATCCATAGGTTTTAAGATACTTCCTAGTCAGGTACACTCTTAGGCATTTAATATGGGGTGTTGAGTCCATTTCGTTGAGCAAGGAGTAGCTCTTGTCTATTCCATATTTGGCTTAAGGAACTTTATCTGTGCTCATTTCAATCTCTGGTTTTATGCAGCACCCCAACTCACCTTTCCCCTTAAGCAAGCATAAGTTGGGTTTCTAAATTTGAGACCCTGTTCTGTTTTGTAATTCAGTTCCTGTGTAGCCAAGGTTACATTCCGTGTATTAGTGATATCTTATGATGTTTCTTTTCCTGTGTGACTTATTTCAGTTAGAATCATCGTACCTGAATCCACTCATTATGCTGCTACGGGCCTGATGACATAGATTTCATTGCTGAGTGATACTGCATTGTACGTAAGTACCACAACTTCTTTATCCATTTTTCACTTTCTGCGATATTGAACTTGTACCGTAAACCAGGTTCTTGTAAACAGAGCCGTCCCAACCTTTGGGGTGGCTGTGTCTTTTGATTTTAATTTCCCTAAGCTATAGGACCTTAAGTGGAAGTGCCCTAGGCTCTGTTGCTTTGTTTTTTAGATGTTTCAGGAAACACCATACACTTCTCCCGAGTGGCTGTTGGCAATTGACATCCCGCCCATCAGCATAACAAGGCTCCCAGTTCTCCATGGCCTGTCCTGCCTTTCTGGATTTTACACTTTTTTCAGATGGCCCTTTTGACCGGGGGGAAGTGAGACTTCATTGTAGTGCAGATTTCCTTTGCAAGCTTGCTTGGTTGGCCAAAAAGGGCGTATGCGTTTTTTCCTGAATATATTCAGGAAAAAACGCATACGCCCTTTTTGGCCAAGTGCATCATTGTGGACGTTCTGCCTCTTTTCCTATGCTTTCAATGCAATTCCAGTCTACCTCCTGAAATCGGTTTCCTGCAATTCTGCCCCGCTTTCAAGTCCTCTTGGCAGCCTTACTTCAGTATATTTTTGGACGATAGCTGTCATTTATAACTCTGCAGGTTTGTGAATTACAGTGCCCCTGAGCTCCTTTCTTCAACTCGCTTTCTCGTGAGCTGGCCGCAACACCGCAGGATGGCTTCAGGCCCTAATCTGGTTGCGGCACGGCACGCTGAGCCTTTGGTTAATTCCTCTTCCTGGTGGGAAATGAGAGTTAAATTTGCCCGTCCAGACACCTCCAGCTAGTCTGTCATTGGTTCTCCCTATTCCTGCTCATCTTCCGCAGAAATTGCAAACTGGGCCAAACAGGAGGTTAAAGGCACTGACTCTCCAAGTCGGGAGAGTGTTAGTAAAGCGTCTGGAATGTTGCACCCGAGTACCAGGGGACGAAAACTGAGACATATTGGAACACGTCTCCCGATCACACGGTTGATCATACTCTGGGTTCCACATGCATGTTTTAGCTGAAGGAAGAATACCTTAAACCTGGAGAGTTGAGACCCGTGGAATGGGTACCATGCAATATGACTTCAAAGGGTCTTCATTTGCTCACCGAACCTCTCCAATCCTATCACTGCTGCGTTTATGCCCCTGTACACACACTTGATTCTCTTTCAGAGACATAGCAATCCATAGGTTTTAAGATACTTCCTAGTCAGGTACACTCTTAGGCATTTAATATGGGGTGTTGAGTCCATTTCGTTGAGCAAGGAGTAGCTCTTGTCTATTCCATATTTGGCTTAAGGAACTTTATCTGTGCTCATTTCAATCTCTGGTTTTATGCAGCACCCCAACTCACCTTTCCCCTTAAGCAAGCATAAGTTGGGTTTCTAAATTTGAGACCCTGTTCTGTTTTGTAATTCAGTTCCTGTGTAGCCAAGGTTACATTCCGTGTATTAGTGATATCTTATGATGTTTCTTTTCCTGTGTGACTTATTTCAGTTAGAATCATCGTACCTGAATCCACTCATTATGCTGCTACGGGCCTGATGACATAGATTTCATTGCTGAGTGATACTGCATTGTACGTAAGTACCACAACTTCTTTATCCATTTTTCACTTTCTGCGATATTGAACTTGTACCGTAAACCAGGTTCTTGTAAACAGAGCCGTCCCAACCTTTGGGGTGGCTGTGTCTTTTGATTTTAATTTCCCTAAGCTATAGGACCATAAGTGGAAGTGCCCTAGGCTCTGTTGCTTTGTTTTTTAGATGTTTCAGGAAACACCATACACTTCTCCCGAGTGGCTATTGGCAATTTACATCCCGCCCATCAGCATAACAAGGCTCCCAGTTCTCCATGGCCTGTCCTGCCTTTCTGGATTTTACACTTTTTTCAGATGGCCCTTTTGACCGGGGGGAAGTGAGACTTCATTGTAGTGCAGATTTCCTTTGCAAGCTTGCTTGGTTGGCCAAAAAGGGCGTATGCGTTTTTTCCTGAATATATTCAGGAAAAAACGCATACGCCCTTTTTGGCCAAGTGCATCATTGTGGACGTTCTGCCTCTTTTCCTATGCTTTCAATGCAATTCCAGTCTACCTCCTGAAATCGGTTTCCTGCAATTCTGCCCCGCTTTCAAGTCCTCTTGGCAGCCTTACTTCAGTATATTTTTGGACGATAGCTGTCATTTATAACTCTGCAGGTTTGTGAATTACAGTGCCCCTGAGCTCCTTTCTTCAACTCGCTTTCTCGTGAGCTGGCCGCAACACCGCAGGATGGCTTCAGGCCCTAATCTGGTTGCGGCACGGCACGCTGAGCCTTTGGTTAATTCCTCTTCCTGGTGGGAAATGAGAGTTAAATTTGCCCGTCCAGACACCTCCAGCTAGTCTGTCATTGGTTCTCCCTATTCCTGTTCATCTTCCGCAGAAATTGCAAACTGGGCCAAACAGGAGGTTAAAGGCACTGACTCTCCAAGTCGGGAGAGTGTTAGTAAAGCGTCTGGCATGTTGCACCCGAGTACCAGGGGACGAAAACTGAGACATATTGGAACACGTCTCCCGATCACACGGTTGATCATACTCTGGGTTCCACATGCATGTTTTAGCTGAAGGAAGAATACCTTAAACCTGGAGAGTTGAGACCCGTGGAATGGGTACCATGCAATATGACTTCAAAGGGTCTTCATTTGCTCACCGAACCTCTCCAATCCTATCACTGCTGCGTTTATGCCCCTGTACACACACTTGATTCTCTTTCAGAGACATAGCAATCCATAGGTTTTAAGATACTTCCTAGTCAGGTACACTCTTAGGCATTTAATATGGGGTGTTGAGTCCATTTCGTTGAGCAAGGAGTAGCTCTTGTCTATTCCATATTTGGCTTAAGGAACTTTATCTGTGCTCATTTCAATCTCTGGTTTTATGCAGCACCCCAACTCACCTTTCCCCTTAAGCAAGCATAAGTTGGGTTTCTAAATTTGAGACCCTGTTCTGTTTTGTAATTCAGTTCCTGTGTAGCCAAGGTTACATTCCGTGTATTAGTGATATCTTATGATGTTTCTTTTCCTGTGTGACTTATTTCAGTTGGAATCATCGTACCTGAATCCACTCATTATGCTGCTACGGGCCTGATGACATAGATTTCATTGCTGAGTGATACTGCATTGTACGTAAGTACCACAACTTCTTTATCCATTTTTCACTTTCTGCGATATTGAACTTGTACCGTAAACCAGGTTCTTGTAAACAGAGCCGTCCCAACCTTTGGGGTGGCTGTGTCTTTTGATTTTAATTTCCCTAAGCTATAGGACCATAAGTGGAAGTGTCCTAGGCTCTGTTGCTTTGTTTTTTAGATGTTTCAGGAAACACCATACACTTCTCCCGAGTGGCTGTTGGCAATTTACATCCCCCCCATCAGCATAACAAGGCTGCCAGTTCTCCATGGCATGTCCTGCCTTTCTGGATTTTACACTTTTTTCAGATGGCCCTTTTGACCGGGGGGAAGTGAGACTTCATTGTAGTGCAGATTTCCTTTGCAAGCTTGCTTGGTTGGCCAAAAAGGGCGTATGCGTTTTTTCCTGAATATATTCAGGAAAAAACGCATACGCCCTTTTTGGCCAAGTGCATCATTGTGGACGTTCTGCCTCTTTTCCTATGCTTTAAATGCAATTCCAGTCTACCTCCTGAAATCGGTTTCCTGCAATTCTGCCCCGCTTTCAAGTCCTCTTGGCAGCCTTACTTCAGTATATTTTTGGACGATAGCTGTCATTTATAACTCTGCAGGTTTGTGAATTACAGTGCCCCTGAGCTCCTTTCTTCAACTCGCTTTCTCGTGAGCTGGCCGCAACACCGCAGGATGGCTTCAGGCCCTAATCTGGTTGCGGCACGGCACGCTGAGCCTTTGGTTAATTCCTCTTCCTGGTGGGAAATGAGAGTTAAATTTGCCCGTCCAGACACCTCCAGCTAGTCTGTCATTGGTTCTCCCTATTCCTGTTCATCTTCCGCAGAAATTGCAAACTGGGCCAAACAGGAGGTTAAAGGCACTGACTCTCCAAGTCGGGAGAGTGTTAGTAAAGCGTCTGGAATGTTGCACCCGAGTACCAGGGGACGAAAACTGAGACATATTGGAACACGTCTCCCGATCACACGGTTGATCATACTCTGGGTTCCACATGCATGTTTTAGCTGAAGGAAGAATACCTTAAACCTGGAGAGTTGAGACCCGTGGAATGGGTACCATGCAATATGACTTCAAAGGGTCTTCATTTGCTCACCGAACCTCTCCAATCCTATCACTGCTGCGTTTATGCCCCTGTACACACGCTTGATTCTCTTTCAGAGACATAGCAATCCATAGGTTTTAAGATACTTCCTAGTCAGGTACACTCTTAGGCATTTAATATGGGGTGTTGAGTCCATTTCGTTGAGCAAGGAGTAGCTCTTGTCTATTCCATATTTGGCTTAAGGAACTTTATCTGTGCTCATTTCAATCTCTGGTTTTATGCAGCACCCCAACTCACCTTTCCCCTTAAGCAAGCATAAGTTGGGTTTCTAAATTTGAGACCCTGTTCTGTTTTGTAATTCAGTTCCTGTGTAGCCAAGGTTACATTCCGTGTATTAGTGATATCTTATGAAGTTTCTTTTCCTGTGTGACTTATTTCAGTTAGAATCATCGTACCTGAATCCACTCATTATGCTGCTACGGGCCTGATGACATAGATTTCATTGCTGAGTGATACTGCTTTGTACGTAAGTACCACAACTTCTTTATCCATTTTTCACTTTCTGCGATATTGAACTTGTACCGTAAACCAGGTTCTTGTAAACAGAGCCGTCCCAACCTTTGGGGTGGCTGTGTCTTTTGATTTTAATTTCCCTAAGCTATAGGACCTTAAGTGGAAGTGCCCTAGGCTCTGTTGCTTTGTTTTTTAGATGTTTCAGGAAACACCATACACTTCTCCCGAGTGGCTGTTGGCAATTTACATCCCGCCCATCAGCATAACAAGGCTCCCAGTTCTCCATGGCCTGTCCTGCCTTTCTGGATTTTACACTTTTTTCAGATGGCCCTTTTGACCGGGGGGAAGTGAGACTTCATTGTAGTGCAGATTTCCTTTGCAAGCTTGCTTGGTTGGCCAAAAAGGGCGTATGCGTTTTTTCCTGAATATATTCAGGAAAAAACGCATACGCCCTTTTTGGCCAAGTGCATCATTGTGGACGTTCTGCCTCTTTTCCTATGCTTTCAATGCAATTCCAGTCTACCTCCTGAAATCGGTTTCCTGCAATTCTGCCCCGCTTTCAAGTCCTCTTGGCAGCCTTACTTCAGTATATTTTTGGACGATAGCTGTCATTTATAACTCTGCAGGTTTGTGAATTACAGTGCCCCTGAGCTCCTTTCTTCAACTCGCTTTCTCGTGAGCTGGCCGCAACACCGCAGGATGGCTTCAGGCCCTAATCTGGTTCCGGCACGGCACGCTGAGCCTTTGGTTAATTCCTCTTCCTGGTGGGAAATGAGAGTTAAATTTGCCCGTCCAGACACCTCCAGCTAGTCTGTCATTGGTTCTCCCTATTCCTGTTCATCTTCCGCAGAAATTGCAAACTGGGCCAAACAGGAGGTTAAAGGCACTGACTCTCCAAGTCGGGAGAGTGTTAGTAAAGCGTCTGGAATATTGCACCCGAGTACCAGGGGACGAAAACTGACACATATTGGAACACGTCTCCCGATCACACGGTTGATCATACTCTGGGTTCCACATGCATGTTTTAGCTGAAGGAAGAATACCTTAAACCTGGAGAGTTGAGACCCGTGGAATGGGTACCATGCAATATGACTTCAAAGGGTCTTCATTTGCTCACCGAACCTCTCCAATCCTATCACTGCTGCGTTTATGCTCCTGTACACACGCTTGATTCTCTTTCAGAGACATAGCAATCCATAGGTTTTAAGATACTTCCTAGTCAGGTACACTCTTAGGCATTTAATATGGGGTGTTGAGTCCATTTCGTTGAGCAAGGAGTAGCTCTTGTCTATTCCATATTTGGCTTAAGGAACTTTATCTGTGCTCATTTCAATCTCTGGTTTTATGCAGCACCCCAACTCACCTTTCCCCTTAAGCAAGCATAAGTTGGGTTTCTAAATTTGAGACCCTGTTCTGTTTTGTAATTCAGTTCCTGTGTAGCCAAGGTTACATTCCGTGTATTAGTGATATCTTATGATGTTTCTTTTCCTGTGTGACTTATTTCAGTTAGAATCATCGTACCTGAATCCACTCATTATGCTGCTACGGGCCTGATGACATAGATTTCATTGCTGAGTGATACTGCATTGTACGTAAGTACCACAACTTCTTTATCCATTTTTCACTTTCTGCGATATTGAACTTGTACCGTAAACCAGGTTCTTGTAAACAGAGCCGTCCCAACCTTTGGGGTGGCTGTGTCTTTTGATTTTAATTTCCCTAAGCTATAGGACCTTAAGTGGAAGTGCCCTAGGCTCTGTTGCTTTGTTTTTTAGATGTTTCAGGAAACACCATACACTTCTCCCGAGTGGCTGTTGGCAATTGACATCCCGCCCATCAGCATAACAAGGCTCCCAGTTCTCCATGGCCTGTCCTGCCTTTCTGGATTTTACACTTTTTTCAGATGGCCCTTTTGACCGGGGGGAAGTGAGACTTCATTGTAGTGCAGATTTCCTTTGCAAGCTTGCTTGGTTGGCCAAAAAGGGCGTATGCGTTTTTTCCTGAATATATTCAGGAAAAAACGCATACGCCCTTTTTGGCCAAGTGCATCATTGTGGACGTTCTGCCTCTTTTCCTATGCTTTAAATGCAATTCCAGTCTACCTCCTGAAATCGGTTTCCTGCAATTCTGCCCCGCTTTCAAGTCCTCTTGGCAGCCTTACTTCAGTATATTTTTGGACGATAGCTGTCATTTATAACTCTGCAGGTTTGTGAATTACAGTGCCCCTGAGCTCCTTTCTTCAACTCGCTTTCTCGTGAGCTGGCCACAACACCGCAGGATGGCTTCAGGCCCTAATCTGGTTCCGGCACGGCACGCTGAGCCTTTGGTTAATTCCTCTTCCTGGTGGGAAATGAGAGTTAAATTTGCCCGTCCAGACACCTCCAGCTAGTCTGTCATTGGTTCTCCCTATTCCTGTTCATCTTCCGCAGAAATTGCAAACTGGGCCAAACAGGAGGTTAAAGGCACTGACTCTCCAAGTCGGGAGAGTGTTAGTAAAGCGTCTGGCATGTTGCACCCGAGTACCAGGGGACGAAAACTGAGACATATTGGAACACGTCTCCCGATCACACGGTTGATCATACTCTGGGTTCCACATGCATGTTTTAGCTGAAGGAAGAATACCTTAAACCTGGAGAGTTGAGACCCGTGGAATGGGTACCATGCAATATGACTTCAAAGGGTCTTCATTTGCTCACCGAACCTCTCCAATCCTATCACTGCTGCGTTTATGCCCCTGTACACACACTTGATTCTCTTTCAGAGACATAGCAATCCATAGGTTTTAAGATACTTCCTAGTCAGGTACACTCTTAGGCATTTAATATGGGGTGTTGAGTCCATTTCGTTGAGCAAGGAGTAGCTCTTGTCTATTCCATATTTGGCTTAAGGAACTTTATCTGTGCTCATTTCAATCTCTGGTTTTATGCAGCACCCCAACTCACCTTTCCCCTTAAGCAAGCATAAGTTGGGTTTCTAAATTTGAGACCCTGTTCTGTTTTGTAATTCAGTTCCTGTGTAGCCAAGGTTACATTCCGTGTATAAGTGATATCTTATGATGTTTCTTTTCCTGTGTGACTTATTTCAGTTAGAATCATCGTACCTGAATCCACTCATTATGCTGCTACGGGCCTGATGACATAGATTTCATTGCTGAGTGATACTGCATTGTACGTAAGTACCACAACTTCTTTATCCATTTTTCACTTTCTGCGATATTGAACTTGTACCGTAAACCAGGTTCTTGTAAACAGAGCCGTCCCAACCTTTGGGGTGGCTGTGTCTTTTGATTTTAATTTCCCTAAGCTATAGGACCATAAGTGGAAGTGCCCTAGGCTCTGTTGCTTTGTTTTTTAGATGTTTCAGGAAACACCATACACTTCTCCCGAGTGGCTGTTGGCAATTTACATCCCGCCCATCAGCATAACAAGGCTCCCAGTTCTCCATGGCCTGTCCTGCCTTTCTGGATTTTACACTTTTTTCAGATGGCCCTTTTGACCGGGGGGAAGTGAGACTTCATTGTAGTGCAGATTTCCTTTGCAAGCTTGCTTGGTTGGCCAAAAAGGGCGTATGCGTTTTTTCCTGAATATATTCAGGAAAAAACGCATACGCCCTTTTTGGCCAAGTGCATCATTGTGGACGTTCTGCCTCTTTTCCTATGCTTTCAATGCAATTCCAGTCTACCTCCTGAAATCGGTTTCCTGCAATTCTGCCCCGCTTTCAAGTCCTCTTGGCAGCCTTCCTTCAGTATATTTTTGGACGATAGCTGTCATTTATAACTCTGCAGGTTTGTGAATTACAGTGCCCCTGAGCTCCTTTCTTCAACTCGCTTTCTCGTGAGCTGGCCGCAACACCGCAGGATGGCTTCAGGCCCTAATCTGGTTGCGGCACGGCACGCTGAGCCTTTGGTTAATTCCTCTTCCTGGTGGGAAATGAGAGTTAAATTTGCCCGTCCAGACACCTCCAGCTAGTCTGTCATTGGTTCTCCCTATTCCTGTTCATCTTCCGCAGAAATTGCAAACTGGGCCAAACAGGAGGTTAAAGGCACTGACTCTCCAAGTCGGGAGAGTGTTAGTAAAGCGTCTGGCATGTTGCACCCGAGTACCAGGGGACGAAAACTGAGACATATTGGAACACGTCTCCCGATCACATGGTTGATCATACTCTGGGTTCCACATGCATGTTTTAGCTGAAGGAAGAATACCTTAAACCTGGAGAGTTGAGACCCGTGGAATGGGTACCATGCAATATGACTTCAAAGGTCTTCATTTGCTCACCGAACCTCTCCAATCCTATCACTGCTGCGTTTATGCCCCTGTACACACACTTGATTCTCTTTCAGAGACATAGCAATCCATAGGTTTTAAGATACTTCCTAGTCAGGTACACTCTTAGGCATTTAATATGGGGTGTTGAGTCCATTTCGTTGAGCAAGGAGTAGCTCTTGTCTATTCCATATTTGGCTTAAGGAACTTTATCTGTGCTCATTTCAATCTCTGGTTTTATGCAGCACCCCAACTCACCTTTCCCCTTAAGCAAGCATAAGTTGGGTTTCTAAATTTGAGACCCTGTTCTGTTTTGGAATTCAGTTCCTGTGTAGCCAAGGTTACATTCCGTGTATTAGTGATATCTTATGATGTTTCTTTTCCTGTGTGACTTATTTCAGTTAGAATCATCGTACCTGAATCCACTCATTATGCTGCTACGGGCCTGATGACATAGATTTCATTGCTGAGTGATACTGCATTGTACGTAAGTACCACAACTTCTTTATCCATTTTTCACTTTCTGCGATATTGAACTTGTACCGTAAACCAGGTTCTTGTAAACAGAGCCGTCCCAACCTTTGGGGTGGCTGTGTCTTTTTGATTTTAATTTCCCTAAGCTATAGGACCATAAGTGGAAGTGCCCTAGGCTCTGTTGCTTTGTTTTTTAGATGTTTCAGGAAACACCATACACTTCTCCCGAGTGGCTGTTGGCAATTTACATCCCGCCCATCAGCATAACAAGGCTCCCAGTTCTCCATGGCCTGTCCTGCCTTTCTGGATTTTACACTTTTTTCAGATGGCCCTTTTGACCGGGGGGAAGTGAGACTTCATTGTAGTGCAGATTTCCTTTGCAAGCTTGCTTGGTTGGCCAAAAAGGGCGTATGCGTTTTTTCCTGATTCAGGAAAAAACGCATACGCCCTTTTTGGCCAAGTGCATCATTGTGGACGTTCTGCCTCTTTTCCTATGCTTTAAATGCAATTCCAGTCTACCTCCTGAAATCGGTTTCCTGCAATTCTGCCCCGCTTTCAAGTCCTCTTGGCAGCCTTACTTCAGTATATTTTTGGACGATAGCTGTCATTTATAACTCTGCAGGTTTGTGAATTACAGTGCCCCTGAGCTCCTTTCTTCAACTCGCTTTCTCGTGAGCTGGCCGCAACACCGCAGGATGGCTTCAGGCCCTAATCTGGTTGCGGCACGGCACGCTGAGCCTTTGGTTAATTCCTCTTCCTGGTGGGAAATGAGAGTTAAATTTGCCCGTCCAGACACCTCCAGCTAGTCTGTCATTGGTTCTCCCTATTCCTGTTCATCTTCCGCAGAAATTGCAAACTGGGCCAAACAGGAGGTTAAAGGCACTGACTCTCCAAGTCGGGAGAGTGTTAGTAAAGCGTCTGGAATGTTGCACCCGAGTACCAGGGGACGAAAACTGACACATATTGGAACACGTCTCCCGATCACACGGTTGATCATACTCTGGGTTCCACATGCATGTTTTAGCTGAAGGAAGAATACCTTAAACCTGGAGAGTTGAGACCCGTGGAATGGGTCCATGCAATATGACTTCAAAGGGTCTTCATTTGCTCACCGAACCTCTCCAATCCTATCACTGCTGCGTTTATGCCCCTGTACACACACTTGATTCTCTTTCAGAGACATAGCAATCCATAGGTTTTAAGATACTTCCTAGTCAGGTACACTCTTAGGCATTTAATATGGGGTGTTGAGTCCATTTCGTTGAGCAAGGAGTAGCTCTTGTCTATTCCATATTTGGCTTAAGGAACTTTATCTGTGCTCATTTCAATCTCTGGTTTTATGCAGCACCCCAACTCACCTTTCCCCTTAAGCAAGCATAAGTTGGGTTTCTAAATTTGAGACCCTGTTCTGTTTTGTAATTCAGTTCCTGTGTAGCCAAGGTTACATTCCGTGTATTAGTGATATCTTATGATGTTTCTTTTCCTGTGTGACTTATTTCAGTTAGAATCACCGTACCTGAATCCACTCATTATGCTGCTACGGGCCTGATGACATAGATTTCATTGCTGAGTGATACTGCTTTGTACGTAAGTACCACAACTTCTTTATCCATTTTTCACTTTCTGCGATATTGAACTTGTACCGTAAACCAGGTTCTTGTAAACAGAGCCGTCCCAACCTTTGGGGTGGCTGTGTCTTTTGATTTTAATTTCCCTAAGCTATAGGACCATAAGTGGAAGTGCCCTAGGCTCTGTTGCTTTGTTTTTTAGATGTTTCAGGAAACACCATACACTTCTCCCGAGTGGCTGTTGGCAATTTACATCCCGCCCATCAGCATAACAAGGCTCCCAGTTCTCCATGGCCTGTCCTGCCTTTCTGGATTTTACACTTTTTTCAGATGGCCCTTTTGACCGGGGGGAAGTGAGACTTCATTGTAGTGCAGATTTCCTTTGCAAGCTTGCTTGGTTGGCCAAAAAGGGCGTATGCGTTTTTTCCTGAATATATTCAGGAAAAAACGCATACGCCCTTTTTGGCCAAGTGCATCATTGTGGACGTTCTGCCTCTTTTCCTATGCTTTAAATGCAATTCCAGTCTACCTCCTGAAATCGGTTTCCTGCAATTCTGCCCCGCTTTCAAGTCCTCTTGGCAGCCTTACTTCAGTATATTTTTGGACGATAGCTGTCATTTATAACTCTGCAGGTTTGTGAATTACAGTGCCCCTGAGCTCCTTTCTTCAACTCTCTTTCTCGTGAGCTGGCCGCAACACCGCAGGATGGCTTCAGGCCCTAATCTGGTTCCGGCACGGCACGCTGAGCCTTTGGTTAATTCCTCTTCCTGGTGGGAAATGAGAGTTAAATTTGCCCGTCCAGACACCTCCAGCTAGTCTCTCATTGGTTCTCCCTATTCCTGTTCATCTTCCGCAGAAATTGCAAACTGGGCCAAACAGGAGGTTAAAGGCACTGACTCTCCAAGTCGGGAGAGTGTTAGTAAAGCGTCTGGAATGTTGCACCCGAGTACCAGGGGACAAAAACTGAGACATATTGGAACACGTCTCCCGATCACACGGTTGATCATACTCTGGGTTCCACATGCATGTTTTAGCTGAAGGAAGAATACCTTAAACCTGGAGAGTTGAGACCCGTGGAATGGGTACCATGCAATATGACTTCAAAGGGTCTTCATTTGCTCACCGAACCTCTCCAATCCTATCACTGCTGCGTTTATGCCCCTGTACACACACTTGATTCTCTTTCAGAGACATAGCAATCCATAGGTTTTAAGATACTTCCTAGTCAGGTACACTCTTAGGCATTTAATATGGGGTGTTGAGTCCATTTCGTTGAGCAAGGAGTAGCTCTTGTCTATTCCATATTTGGCTTAAGGAACTTTATCTGTGCTCATTTCAATCTCTGGTTTTATGCAGCACCCCAACTCACCTTTCCCCTTAAGCAAGCATAAGTTGGGTTTCTAAATTTGAGACCCTGTTCTGTTTTGTAATTCAGTTCCTGTGTAGCCAAGGTTACATTCCGTGTATTAGTGATATCTTATGATGTTTCTTTTCCTGTGTGACTTATTTCAGTTAGAATCATCGTACCTGAATCCACTCATTATGCTGCTACGGGCCTGATGACATAGATTTCATTGCTGAGTGATACTGCATTGTACGTAAGTACCACAACTTCTTTATCCATTTTTCACTTTCTGCGATATTGAACTTGTACCGTAAACCAGGTTCTTGTAAACAGAGCCGTCCCAACCTTTGGGGTGGCTGTGTCTTTTGATTTTAATTTCCCTAAGCTATAGGACCATAAGTGGAAGTGCCCTAGGCTCTGTTGCTTTGTTTTTTAGATGTTTCAGGAAACACCATACACTTCTCCCGAGTGGCTGTTGGCAATTTACATCCCGCCCATCAGCATAACAAGGCTCCCAGTTCTCCATGGCCTGTCCTGCCTTTCTGGATTTTACACTTTTTTCAGATGGCCCTTTTGACCGGGGGGAAGTGAGACTTCATTGTAGTGCAGATTTCCTTTGCAAGCTTGCTTGGTTGGCCAAAAAGGGCGTATGCGTTTTTTCCTGAATATATTCAGGAAAAAACGCATACGCCCTTTTTGGCCAAGTGCATCATTGTGGACGTTCTGCCTCTTTTCCTATGCTTTCAATGCAATTCCAGTCTACCTCCTGAAATCGGTTTCCTGCAATTCTGCCCCGCTTTCAAGTCCTCTTGGCAGCCTTCCTTCAGTATATTTTTGGACGATAGCTGTCATTTATAACTCTGCAGGTTTGTGAATTACAGTGCCCCTGAGCTCCTTTCTTCAACTCGCTTTCTCGTGAGCTGGCCGCAACACCGCAGGATGGCTTCAGGCCCTAATCTGGTTCCGGCACGGCACGCTGAGCCTTTGGTTAATTCCTCTTCCTGGTGGGAAATGAGAGTTAAATTTGCCCGTCCAGACACCTCCAGCTAGTCTGTCATTGGTTCTCCCTATTCCTGTTCATCTTCCGCAGAAATTGCAAACTGGGCCAAACAGGAGGTTAAAGGCACTGACTCTCCAAGTCGGGAGAGTGTTAGTAAAGCGTCTGGAATGTTGCACCCGAGTACCAGGGGACGAAAACTGACACATATTGGAACACGTCTCCCGATCACACGGTTGATCATACTCTGGGTTCCACATGCATGTTTTAGCTGAAGGAAGAATACCTTAAACCTGGAGAGTTGAGACCCGTGGAATGGGTACCATGCAATATGACTTCAAAGGGTCTTCATTTGCTCACCGAACCTCTCCAATCCTATCACTGCTGCGTTTATGCCCCTGTACACACACTTGATTCTCTTTCAGAGACATAGCAATCCATAGGTTTTAAGATACTTCCTAGTCAGGTACACTCTTAGGCATTTAATATGGGGTGTTGAGTCCATTTCGTTGAGCAAGGAGTAGCTCTTGTCTATTCCATATTTGGCTTAAGGAACTTTATCTGTGCTCATTTCAATCTCTGGTTTTATGCAGCACCCCAACTCACCTTTCCCCTTAAGCAAGCATAAGTTGGTTTTCTAAATTTGAGACCCTGTTCTGTTTTGTAATTCAGTTCCTGTGTAGCCAAGTTTACATTCCGTGTATTAGTGATATCTTATGATGTTTCTTTTTCTGTGTGACTTATTTCAGTTAGAATCATCGTACCTGAATCCACTCATTATGCTGCTACGGGCCTGATGACATAGATTTCATTGCTGAGTGATACTGCATTGTACGTAAGTACCACAACTTCTTTATCCATTTTTCACTTTCTGCGATATTGAACTTGTACCGTAAACCAGGTTCTTGTAAACAGAGCCGTCCCAACCTTTGGGGTGGCTGTGTCTTTTGATTTTAATTTCCCTAAGCTATAGGACCATAAGTGGAAGTGCCCTAGGCTCTGTTGCTTTGTTTTTTAGATGTTTCAGGAAACACCATACACTTCTCCCGAGTGGCTGTTGGCAATTGACATCCCGCCCATCAGCATAACAAGGCTCCCAGTTCTCCATGGCCTGTCCTGCCTTTCTGGATTTTACACTTTTTTCAGATGGCCCTTTTGACCGGGGGGAAGTGAGACTTCATTGTAGTGCAGATTTCCTTTGCAAGCTTGCTTGGTTGGCCAAAATGGGCGTATGCGTTTTTTCCTGAATATATTCAGGAAAAAACGCATACACCCTTTTTGGCCATGTGCATCATTGTGGACGTTCTGCCTCTTTTCCTATGCTTTCAATGCAATTCCAGTCTACCTCCTGAAATCGGTTTCCTGCAATTCTGCCCCGCTTTCAAGTCCTCTTGGCAGCCTTACTTCAGTATATTTTTGGACGATAGCTGTCATTTATAACTCTGCAGGTTTGTGAATTACAGTGCCCCTGAGCTCCTTTCTTCAACTCGCTTTCTCGTGAGCTGGCCGCAACACCGCAGGATGGCTTCAGGCCCTAATCTGGTTCCGGCACGGCACGCTGAGCCTTTGGTTAATTCCTCTTCCTGGTGGGAAATGAGAGTTAAATTTGCCCGTCCAGACACCTCCAGCTAGTCTGTCATTGGTTCTCCCTATTCCTGTTCATCTTCCGCAGAAATTGCAAACTGGGCCAAACAGGAGGTTAAAGGCACTGACTCTCCAAGTCGGGAGAGTGTTAGTAAAGCGTCTGGCATGTTGCACCCGAGTACCAGGGGACGAAAACTGACACATATTGGAACACGTCTCCCGATCACACGGTTGATCATACTCTGGGTTCCACATGCATGTTTTAGCTGAAGGAAGAATACCTTAAACCTGGAGAGTTGAGACCCGTGGAATGGGTACCATGCAATATGACTTCAAAGGTCTTCATTTGCTCACCGAACCTCTCCAATCCTATCACTGCTGCGTTTATGCCCCTGTACACACACTTGATTCTCTTTCAGAGACATAGCAATCCATAGGTTTTAAGATACTTCCTAGTCAGGTACACTCTTAGGCATTTAATATGGGGTGTTGAGTCCATTTCGTTGAGCAAGGAGTAGCTCTTGTCTATTCCATATTTGGCTTAAGGAACTTTATCTGTGCTCATTTCAATCTCTGGTTTTATGCAGCACCCCAACTCACCTTTCCCCTTAAGCAAGCATAAGTTGGGTTTCTAAATTTGAGACCCTGTTCTGTTTTGTAATTCAGTTCCTGTGTAGCCAAGTTTACATTCTTTGTATTAGTGATATCTTATGATGTTTCTTTTTCTGTGTGACTCATTTCAGTTAGAATCATCGTACCTGAATCCACTCATTATGCTGCTACGGGCCTGATGACATAGATTTCATTGCTGAGTGATACTGCATTGTACGTAAGTACCACAACTTCTTTATCCATTTTTCACTTTCTGCGATATTGAACTTGTACCGTAAACCAGGTTCTTGTAAACAGAGCCGTCCCAACCTTTGGGGTGGCTGTGTCTTTTGATTTTAATTTCCCTAAGCTATAGGACCATAAGTGGAAGTGCCCTAGGCTCTGTTGCTTTGTTTTTTAGATGTTTCAGGAAACACCATACACTTCTCCCGAGTGGCTGTTGGCAATTTACATCCCGCCCATCAGCATAACAAGGCTCCCAGTTCTCCATGGCCTGTCCTGCCTTTCTGGATTTTACACTTTTTTCAGATGGCCCTTTTGACCGGGGGGAAGTGAGACTTCATTGTAGTGCAGATTTCCTTTGCAAGCTTGCTTGGTTGACCAAAAAGGGCGTATGCGTTTTTTCCTGAATATATTCAGGAAAAAACGCATACGCCCTTTTTGGCCAAGTGCATCATTGTGGACGTTCTGCCTCTTTTCCTATGCTTTCAATGCAATTCCAGTCTACCTCCTGAAATCGGTTTCCTGCAATTCTGCCCCGCTTTCAAGTCCTCTTGGCAGCCTTACTTCAGTATATTTTTGGACGATAGCTGTCATTTATAACTCTGCAGGTTTGTGAATTACAGTGCCCCTGAGCTCCTTTCTTCAACTCGCTTTCTCGTGAGCTGGCCGCAACACAGCAGGATGGCTTCAGGCCCTAATCTGGTTCCGGCACGGCACGCTGAGCCTTTGGTTAATTCCTCTTCCTGGTGGGAAATGAGAGTTAAATTTGCCCGTCCAGACACCTCCAGCTAGTCTGTCATTGGTTCTCCCTATTCCTGTTCATGTTCCGCAGAAATTGCAAACTGGGCCAAACAGGAGGTTAAAGGCACTGACTCTCCAAGTCGGGAGAGTGTTAGTAAAGCGTCTGGAATGTTGCACCCGAGTACCAGGGGACGAAAACTGAGACATATTGGAACACGTCTCCCGATCACACGGTTGATCATACTCTGGGTTCCACATGCATGTTTTAGCTGAAGGAAGAATACCTTAAACCTGGAGAGTTGAGACCCGTGGAATGGGTACCATGCAATATGACTTCAAAGGGTCTTCATTTGCTCACCGAACCTCTCCAATCCTATCACTGCTGCGTTTATGCCCCTGTACACACACTTGATTCTCTTTCAGAGACATAGCAATCCATAGGTTTTAAGATACTTCCTAGTCAGGTACACTCTTAGGCATTTAATATGGGGTGTTGAGTCCATTTCGTTGAGCAAGGAGTAGCTCTTGTCTATTCCATATTTGGCTTAAGGAACTTTATCTGTGCTCATTTCAATCTCTGGTTTTATGCAGCACCCCAACTCACCTTTCCCCTTAAGCAAGCATAAGTTGGGTTTCTAAATTTGAGACCCTGTTCTGTTTTGTAATTCAGTTCCTGTGTAGCCAAGGTTACATTCCGTGTATTAGTGATATCTTATGATGTTTCTTTTCCTGTGTGACTTATTTCAGTTAGAATCATCGTACCTGAATCCACTCATTATGCTGCTACGGGCCTGATGACATAGATTTCATTGCTGAGTGATACTGCATTGTACGTAAGTACCACAACTTCTTTATCCATTTTTCACTTTCTGCGATATTGAACTTGTACCGTAAACCAGGTTCTTGTAAACAGAGCCGTCCCAACCTTTGGGGTGGCTGTGTCTTTTGATTTTAATTTCCCTAAGCTATAGGACCATAAGTGGAAGTGCCCTAGGCTCTGTTGCTTTGTTTTTTAGATGTTTCAGGAAACACCATACACTTCTCCCGAGTGGCTCTTGGCAATTGACATCCCGCCCATCAGCATAACAAGGCTCCCAGTTCTCCATGGCCTGTCCTGCCTTTCTGGATTTTACACTTTTTTCAGATGGCCCTTTTGACCGGGGGGAAGTGAGACTTCATTGTAGTGCAGATTTCCTTTGCAAGCTTGCTTGGTTGGCCAAAAAGGGCGTATGCGTTTTTTCCTGAATATATTCAGGAAAAAACGCATACGCCCTTTTTGGCCAAGTGCATCATTGTGGACGTTCTGCCTCTTTTCCTATGCTTTCAATGCAATTCCAGTCTACCTCCTGAAATCGGTTTCCTGCAATTCTGCCCCGCTTTCAAGTCCTCTTGGCAGCCTTCCTTCAGTATACTTTTGGACGATAGCTGTCATTTATAACTCTGCAGGTTTGTGAATTACAGTGCCCCTGAGCTCCTTTCTTCAACTCGCTTTCTCGTGAGCTGGCCGCAACACCGCAGGATGGCTTCAGGCCCTAATCTGGTTCCGGCACGGCACGCTGAGCCTTTGGTTAATTCCTCTTCCTGGTGGGAAATGAGAGTTAAATTTGCCCGTCCAGACACCTCCAGCTAGTCTGTCATTGGTTCTCCCTATTCCTGTTCATCTTCCGCAGAAATTGCAAACTGGGCCAAACAGGAGGTTAAAGGCACTGACTCTCCAAGTCGGGAGAGTGTTAGTAAAGCGTCTGGAATGTTGCACCCGAGTACCAGGGGACGAAAACTGACACATATTGGAACACGTCTCCCGATCACACGGTTGATCATACTCTGGGTTCCACATGCATGTTTTAGCTGAAGGAAGAATACCTTAAACCTGGAGAGTTGAGACCCGTGGAATGGGTACCATGCAATATGACTTCAAAGGGTCTTCATTTGCTCACCGAACCTCTCCAATCCTATCACTGCTGCGTTTATGCCCCTGTACACACACTTGATTCGCTTTCAGAGACATAGCAATCCATAGGTTTTAAGATACTTCCTAGTCAGGTACACTCTTAGGCATTTAATATGGGGTGTTGAGTCCATTTCGTTGAGCAAGGAGTAGCTCTTGTCTATTCCATATTTGGCTTAAGGAACTTTATCTGTGCTCATTTCAATCTCTGGTTTTATGCAGCACCCCAACTCACCTTTCCCCTTAAGCAAGCATAAGTTGGTTTTCTAAATTTGAGACCCTGTTCTGTTTTGTAATTCAGTTCCTGTGTAGCCAAGTTTACATTCCGTGTATTAGTGATATCTTATGATGTTTCTTTTTCTGTGTGACTTATTTCAGTTAGAATCATCGTACCTGAATCCACTCATTATGCTGCTACGGGCCTGATGACATAGATTTCATTGCTGAGTGATACTGCATTGTACGTAAGTACCACAACTTCTTTATCCATTTTTCACTTTCTGCGATATTGAACTTGTACCGTAAACCAGGTTCTTGTAAACAGAGCCGTCCCAACCTTTGGGGTGGCTGTGTCTTTTGATTTTAATTTCCCTAAGCTATAGGACCATAAGTGGAAGTGCCCTAGGCTCTGTTGCTTTGTTTTTTAGATGTTTCAGGAAACACCATACACTTCTCCCGAGTGGCTGTTGGCAATTTACATCCCGCCCATCAGCATAACAAGGCTCCCAGTTCTCCATGGCCTGTCCTGCCTTTCTGGATTTTACACTTTTTTCAGATGGCCCTTTTGACCGGGGGGAAGTGAGACTTCATTGTAGTGCAGATTTCCTTTGCAAGCTTGCTTGGTTGGCCAAAAAGGGCGTATGCGTTTTTTCCTGAATATATTCAGGAAAAAACGCATACACCCTTTTTGGCCACGTGCATCATTGTGGACGTTCTGCCTCTTTTCCTATGCTTTAAATGCAATTCCAGTCTACCTCCTGAAATCGGTTTCCTGCAATTCTGCCCCGCTTTCAAGTCCTCTTGGCAGCCTTACTTCAGTATATTTTTGGACGATAGCTGTCATTTATAACTCTGCAGGTTTGTGAATTACAGTGCCCCTGAGCTCCTTTCTTCAACTCGCTTTCTCGTGAGCTGGCCGCAACACCGCAGGATGGCTTCAGACCCTAATCTGGTTCCGGCACGGCACGCTGAGCCTTTGGTTAATTCCTCTTCCTGGTGGGAAATGAGAGTTAAATTTGCCCGTCCAGACACCTCCAGCTAGTCTGTCATTGGTTCTCCCTATTCCTGTTCATCTTCCGCAGAAATTGCAAACTGGGCCAAACAGGAGGTTAAAGGCACTGACTCTCCAAGTCGGGAGAGTGTTAGTAAAGCGTCTGGAATGTTGCACCCGAGTACCAGGGGACGAAAACTGACACATATTGGAACACGTCTCCCGATCACACGGTTGATCATACTCTGGGTTCCACATGCATGTTTTAGCTGAAGGAAGAATACCTTAAACCTGGAGAGTTGAGACCCGTGGAATGGGTACCATGCAATATGACTTCAAAGGGTCTTCATTTGCTCACCGAACCTCTCCAATCCTATCACTGCTGCGTTTATGCCCCTGTACACACACTTGATTCTCTTTCAGAGACATAGCAATCCATAGGTTTTAAGATACTTCCTAGTCAGGTACACTCTTAGGCATTTAATATGGGGTGTTGAGTCCATTTCGTTGAGCAAGGAGTAGCTCTTGTCTATTCCATATTTGGCTTAAGGAACTTTATCTGTGCTCATTTCAATCTCTGGTTTTATGCAGCACCCCAACTCACCTTTCCCCTTAAGCAAGCATAAGTTGGGTTTCTAAATTTGAGACCCTGTTCTGTTTTGTAATTCAGTTCCTGTGTAGCCAAGTTTACATTCCGTGTATTAGTGATATCTTATGATGTTTCTATTTCTGTGTGACTTATTTCAGTTAGAATCATCGTACCTGAATCCACTCATTATGCTGCTACGGGCCTGATGACATAGATTTCATTGCTGAGTGATATTGCATTGTACGTAAGTACCACAACTTCTTTATCCATTTTTCACTTTCTGTGATATTGAACTTGTACCGTAAACCAGGTTCTTGTAAACAGAGCCGTCCCAACCTTTGGGGTGGCTGTGTCTTTTTGATTTTAATTTCCCTAAGCTATAGGACCATAAGTGGAAGTGCCCTAGGCTCTGTTGCTTTGTTTTTTAGATGTTTCAGGAAACACCATACACTTCTCCCGAGTGGCTGTTGGCAATTTACATCCCGCCCATCAGCATAACAAGGCTCCCAGTTCTCCATGGCCTGTCCTGCCTTTCTGGATTTTACACTTTTTTCAGATGGCCCTTTTGACCGGGGGGAAGTGAGACTTCATTGTAGTGCAGATTTCCTTTGCAAGCTTGCTTGGTTGGCCAAAAAGGGCGTATGCGTTTTTTCCTGAATATATTCAGGAAAAAACGCATACGCCCTTTTTGGCCAAGTGCATCATTGTGGACGTTCTGCCTCTTTTCCTATGCTTTCAATGCAATTCCAGTCTACCTCCTGAAATCGGTTTCCTGCAATTCTGCCCCGCTTTCAAGTCCTCTTGGCAGCCTTACTTCAGTATATTTTTGGACGATAGCTGTCATTTATAACTCTGCAGGTTTGTGAATTACAGTGCCCCTGAGCTCCTTTCTTCAACTCGCTTTCTCGTGAGCTGGCCGCAACACCGCAGGATGGCTTCAGGCCCTAATCTGGTTGCGGCACGGCATGCTGAGCCTTTGGTTAATTCCTCTTCCTGGTGGGAAATGAGAGTTAAATTTGCCCGTCCAGACACCTCCAGCTAGTCTGTCATTGGTTCTCCCTATTCCTGTTCATCTTCCGCAGAAATTGCAAACTGGGCCAAACAGGAGGTTAAAGGCACTGACTCTCCAAGTCGGGAGAGTGTTAGTAAAGCGTCTGGAATGTTGCACCCGAGTACCAGGGGACGAAAACTGAGACATATTGGAACACGTCTCCCGATCACACGGTTGATCATACTCTGGGTTCCACATGCATGTTTTAGCTGAAGGAAGAATACCTTAAACCTGGAGAGTTGAGACCCGTGGAATGGGTACCATGCAATATGACTTCAAAGGGTCTTCATTTGCTCACCGAACCTCTCCAATCCTATCACTGCTGCGTTTATGCCCCTGTACACACACTTGATTCTCTTTCAGAGACATAGCAATCCATAGGTTTTAAGATACTTCCTAGTCAGGTACACTCTTAGGCATTTAATATGGGGTGTTGAGTCCATTTCGTTGAGCAAGGAGTAGCTCTTGTCTATTCCATATTTGGCTTAAGGAACTTTATCTGTGCTCATTTCAATCTCTGGTTTTATGCAGCACCCCAACTCACCTTTCCCCTTAAGCAAGCATAAGTTGGGTTTCTAAATTTGAGACCCTGTTCTGTTTTGTAATTCAGTTCCTGTGTAGCCAAGGTTACATTCCGTGTATTAGTGATATCTTATGATGTTTCTTTTTCTGTGTGACTTATTTCAGTTAGAATCATCGTACCTGAATCCACTCATTATGCTGCTACGGGCCTGATGACATAGATTTCATTGCTGAGTGATACTGCATTGTACGTAAGTACCACAACTTCTTTATCCATTTTTCACTTTCTGCGATATTGAACTTGTACCGTAAACCAGGTTCTTGTAAACAGAGCCGTCCCAACCTTTGGGGTGGCTGTGTCTTTTGATTTTAATTTCCCTAAGCTATAGGACCATAAGTGGAAGTGCCCTAGGCTCTGTTGCTTTGTTTTTTAGATGTTTCAGGAAACACCATACACTTCTCCCGAGTGGCTGTTGGCAATTTACATCCCGCCCATCAGCATAACAAGGCTCCCAGTTCTCCATGGCCTGTCCTGCCTTTCTGGATTTTACACTTTTTTCAGATGGCCCTTTTGACCGGGGGGAAGTGAGACTTCATTGTAGTGCAGATTTCCTTTGCAAGCTTGCTTGGTTGACCAAAAAGGGCGTATGCGTTTTTTCCTGAATATATTCAGGAAAAAACGCATACGCCCTTTTTGGCCAAGTGCATCATTGTGGACGTTCTGCCTCTTTTCCTATGCTTTCAATGCAATTCCAGTCTACCTCCTGAAATCGGTTTCCTGCAATTCTGCCCCGCTTTCAAGTCCTCTTGGCAGCCTTACTTCAGTATATTTTTGGACGATAGCTGTCATTTATAACTCTGCAGGTTTGTGAATTACAGTGCCCCTGAGCTCCTTTCTTCAACTCGCTTTCTCGTGAGCTGGCCGCAACACAGCAGGATGGCTTCAGGCCCTAATCTGGTTCCGGCACGGCACGCTGAGCCTTTGGTTAATTCCTCTTCCTGGTGGGAAATGAGAGTTAAATTTGCCCGTCCAGACACCTCCAGCTAGTCTGTCATTGGTTCTCCCTATTCCTGTTCATGTTCCGCAGAAATTGCAAACTGGGCCAAACAGGAGGTTAAAGGCACTGACTCTCCAAGTCGGGAGAGTGTTAGTAAAGCGTCTGGAATGTTGCACCCGAGTACCAGGGGACGAAAACTGAGACATATTGGAACACGTCTCCCGATCACACGGTTGATCATACTCTGGGTTCCACATGCATGTTTTAGCTGAAGGAAGAATACCTTAAACCTGGAGAGTTGAGACCCGTGGAATGGGTACCATGCAATATGACTTCAAAGGGTCTTCATTTGCTCACCGAACCTCTCCAATCCTATCACTGCTGCGTTTATGCCCCTGTACACACACTTGATTCTCTTTCAGAGACATAGCAATCCATAGGTTTTAAGATACTTCCTAGTCAGGTACACTCTTAGGCATTTAATATGGGGTGTTGAGTCCATTTCGTTGAGCAAGGAGTAGCTCTTGTCTATTCCATATTTGGCTTAAGGAACTTTATCTGTGCTCATTTCAATCTCTGGTTTTATGCAGCACCCCAACTCACCTTTCCCCTTAAGCAAGCATAAGTTGGGTTTCTAAATTTGAGACCCTGTTCTGTTTTGTAATTCAGTTCCTGTGTAGCCAAGTTTACATTCCGTGTATTAGTGATATCTTATGATGTTTCTATTTCTGTGTGACTTATTTCAGTTAGAATCATCGTACCTGAATCCACTCATTATGCTGCTACGGGCCTGATGACATAGATTTCATTGCTGAGTGATATTGCATTGTACGTAAGTACCACAACTTCTTTATCCATTTTTCACTTTCTGCGATATTGAACTTGTACCGTAAACCAGGTTCTTGTAAACAGAGCCGTCCCAACCTTTGGGGTGGCTGTGTCTTTTTGATTTTAATTTCCCTAAGCTATAGGACCATAAGTGGAAGTGCCCTAGGCTCTGTTGCTTTGTTTTTTAGATGTTTCAGGAAACACCATACACTTCTCCCGAGTGGCTGTTGGCAATTTACATCCCGCCCATCAGCATAACAAGGCTCCCAGTTCTCCATGGCCTGTCCTGCCTTTCTGGATTTTACACTTTTTTCAGATGGCCCTTTTGACCGGGGGGAAGTGAGACTTCATTGTAGTGCAGATTTCCTTTGCAAGCTTGCTTGGTTGGCCAAAAAGGGCGTATGCGTTTTTTCCTGAATATATTCAGGAAAAAACGCATACGCCCTTTTTGGCCAAGTGCATCATTGTGGACGTTCTGCCTCTTTTCCTATGCTTTCAATGCAATTCCAGTCTACCTCCTGAAATCGGTTTCCTGCAATTCTGCCCCGCTTTCAAGTCCTCTTGGCAGCCTTACTTCAGTATATTTTTGGACGATAGCTGTCATTTATAACTCTGCAGGTTTGTGAATTACAGTGCCCCTGAGCTCCTTTCTTCAACTCGCTTTCTCGTGAGCTGGCCGCAACACCGCAGGATGGCTTCAGGCCCTAATCTGGTTGCGGCACGGCATGCTGAGCCTTTGGTTAATTCCTCTTCCTGGTGGGAAATGAGAGTTAAATTTGCCCGTCCAGACACCTCCAGCTAGTCTGTCATTGGTTCTCCCTATTCCTGTTCATCTTCCGCAGAAATTGCAAACTGGGCCAAACAGGAGGTTAAAGGCACTGACTCTCCAAGTCGGGAGAGTGTTAGTAAAGCGTCTGGAATGTTGCACCCGAGTACCAGGGGACGAAAACTGAGACATATTGGAACACGTCTCCCGATCACACGGTTGATCATACTCTGGGTTCCACATGCATGTTTTAGCTGAAGGAAGAATACCTTAAACCTGGAGAGTTGAGACCCGTGGAATGGGTACCATGCAATATGACTTCAAAGGGTCTTCATTTGCTCACCGAACCTCTCCAATCCTATCACTGCTGCGTTTATGCCCCTGTACACACACTTGATTCTCTTTCAGAGACATAGCAATCCATAGGTTTTAAGATACTTCCTAGTCAGGTACACTCTTAGGCATTTAATATGGGGTGTTGAGTCCATTTCGTTGAGCAAGGAGTAGCTCTTGTCTATTCCATATTTGGCTTAAGGAACTTTATCTGTGCTCATTTCAATCTCTGGTTTTATGCAGCACCCCAACTCACCTTTCCCCTTAAGCAAGCATAAGTTGGGTTTCTAAATTTGAGACCCTGTTCTGTTTTGTAATTCAGTTCCTGTGTAGCCAAGGTTACATTCCGTGTATTAGTGATATCTTATGATGTTTCTTTTCCTGTGTGACTTATTTCAGTTAGAATCATCGTACCTGAATCCACTCATTATGCTGCTACGGGCCTGATGACATAGATTTCATTGCTGAGTGATACTGCATTGTACGTAAGTACCACAACTTCTTTATCCATTTTTCACTTTCTGCGATATTGAACTTGTACCGTAAACCAGGTTCTTGTAAACAGAGCCGTCCCAACCTTTGGGGTGGCTGTGTCTTTTGATTTTAATTTCCCTAAGCTATAGGACCATAAGTGGAAGTGCCCTAGGCTCTGTTGCTTTGTTTTTTAGATGTTTCAGGAAACACCATACACTTCTCCCGAGTGGCTGTTGGCAATTGACATCCCGCCCATCAGCATAACAAGGCTCCCAGTTCTCCATGGCCTGTCCTGCCTTTCTGGATTTTACACCTTTTTTCAGATGGCCCTTTTGACCGGGGGGAAGTGAGACTTCATTGTAGTGCAGATTTCCTTTGCAAGCTTGCTTGGTTGGCCAAAAAGGGCGTATGCGTTTTTTCCTGAATATATTCAGGAAAAAACGCATACGCCCTTTTTGGCCAAGTGCATCATTGTGGACGTTCTGCCTCTTTTCCTATGCTTTAAATGCAATTCCAGTCTACCTCCTGAAATCGGTTTCCTGCAATTCTGCCCCGCTTTCAAGTCCTCTTGGCAGCCTTACTTCAGTATATTTTTGGACGATAGCTGTCATTTATAACTCTGCAGGTTTGTGAATTACAGTGCCCCTGAGCTCCTTTCTTCAACTCGCTTTCTCGTGAGCTGGCCGCAACACCGCAGGATGGCTTCAGGCCCTAATCTGGTTCCGGCACGGCACGCTGAGCCTTTGGTTAATTCCTCTTCCTGGTGGGAAATGAGAGTTAAATTTGCCCGTCCAGACACCTCCAGCTAGTCTGTCATTGGTTCTCCCTATTCCTGTTCATCTTCCGCAGAAATTGCAAACTGGGCCAAACAGGAGGTTAAAGGCACTGACTCTCCAAGTCGGGAGAGTGTTAGTAAAGCGTCTGGAATGTTGCACCCGAGTACCAGGGGACGAAAACTGAGACATATTGGAACACGTCTCCCGATCACACGGTTGATCATACTCTGGGTTCCACATGCATGTTTTAGCTGAAGGAAGAATACCTTAAACCTGGAGAGTTGAGACCCGTGGAATGGGTACCATGCAATATGACTTCAAAGGGTCTTCATTTGCTCACCGAACCTCTCCAATCCTATCACTGCTGCGTTTATGCCCCTGTACACACACTTGATTCTCTTTCAGAGACATAGCAATCCATAGGTTTTAAGATACTTCCTAGTCAGGTACACTCTTAGGCATTTAATATGGGGTGTTGAGTCCATTTCGTTGAGCAAGGAGTAGCTCTTGTCTATTCCATATTTGGCTTAAGGAACTTTATCTGTGCTCATTTCAATCTCTGGTTTTATGCAGCACCCCAACTCACCTTTCCCCTTAAGCAAGCATAAGTTGGGTTTCTAAATTTGAGACCCTGTTCTGTTTTGTAATTCAGTTCCTGTGTAGCCAAGGTTACATTCCGTGTATTAGTGATATCTTATGATGTTTCTTTTCCTGTGTGACTTATTTCAGTTAGAATCATCGTACCTGAATCCACTCATTATGCTGCTACGGGCCTGATGACATAGATTTCAGTGCTGAGTGATACTGCATTGTACGTAAGTACCACAACTTCTTTATCCATTTTTCACTTTCTGCGATATTGAACTTGTACCGTAAACCAGGTTCTTGTAAACAGAGCCGTCCCAACCTTTGGGGTGGCTGTGTCTTTTGATTTTAATTTCCCTAAGCTATAGGACCATAAGTGGAAGTGCCCTAGGCTCTGTTGCTTTGTTTTTTAGATGTTTCAGGAAACACCATACACTTCTCCCGAGTGGCTGTTGGCAATTTACATCCCGCCCATCAGCATAACAAGGCTCCCAGTTCTCCATGGCCTGTCCTGCCTTTCTGGATTTTACACTTTTTTCAGATGGCCCTTTTGACCGGGGGGAAGTGAGACTTCATTGTAGTGCAGATTTCCTTTGCAAGCTTGCTTGGTTGGCCAAAAAGGGCGTATGCGTTTTTTCCTGAATATATTCAGGAAAAAACGCATACGCCCTTTTTGGCCAAGTGCATCATTGTGGACGTTCTGCCTCTTTTCCTATGCTTTAAATGCAATTCCAGTCTACCTCCTGAAATCGGTTTCCTGCAATTCTGCCCCGCTTTCAAGTCCTCTTGGCAGCCTTACTTCAGTATATTTTTGGACGATAGCTGTCATTTATAACTCTGCAGGTTTGTGAATTACAGTGCCCCTGAGCTCCTTTCTTCAACTCGCTTTCTCGTGAGCTGGCCGCAACACCGCAGGATGGCTTCAGGCCCTAATCTGGTTCCGGCACGGCACGCTGAGCCTTTGGTTAATTCCTCTTCCTGGTGGGAAATGAGAGTTAAATTTGCCCGTCCAGACACCTCCAGCTAGTCTGTCATTGGTTCTCCCTATTCCTGTTCATCTTCCGCAGAAATTGCAAACTGGGCCAAACAGGAGGTTAAAGGCACTGACTCTCCAAGTCGGGAGAGTGTTAGTAAAGCGTCTGGCATGTTGCACCCGAGTACCAGGGGACGAAAACTGACACATATTGGAACACGTCTCCCGATCACACGGTTGATCATACTCTGGGTTCCACATGCATGTTTTAGCTGAAGGAAGAATACCTTAAACCTGGAGAGTTGAGACCCGTGGAATGGGTACCATGCAATATGACTTCAAAGGGTCTTCATTTGCTCACCGAACCTCTCCAATCCTATCACTGCTGCGTTTATGCCCCTGTACACACACTTGATTCTCTTTCAGAGACATAGCAATCCATAGGTTTTAAGATACTTCCTAGTCAGGTACACTCTTAGGCATTTAATATGGGGTGTTGAGTCCATTTCGTTGAGCAAGGAGTAGCTCTTGTCTATTCCATATTTGGCTTAAGGAACTTTATCTGTGCTCATTTCAATCTCTGGTTTTATGCAGCACCCCAACTCACCTTTCCCCTTAAGCAAGCATAAGTTGGGTTTCTAAATTTGAGACCCTGTTCTGTTTTGTAATTCAGTTCCTGTGTAGCCAAGGTTACATTCCGTGTATTAGTGATATCTTATGATGTTTCTTTTTCTGTGTGACTTATTTCAGTTAGAATCATCGTACCTGAATCCACTCATTATGCTGCTACGGGCCTGATGACATAGATTTCATTGCTGAGTGATATTGCATTGTACATAAGTACCACAACTTCTTTATCCATTTTTCACTTTCTGCGATATTGAACTTGTACCGTAAACCAGGTTCTTGTAAACAGAGCCGTCCCAACCTTTGGGGTGGCTGTGTCTTTTGATTTTAATTTCCCTAAGCTATAGGACCATAAGTGGAAGTGCCCTAGGCTCTGTTGCTTTGTTTTTTAGATGTTTCAGGAAACACCATACACTTCTCCCGAGTGGCTGTTGGCAATTTACATCCCGCCCATCAGCATAACAAGGCTCCCAGTTCTCCATGGCCTGTCCTGCCTTTCTGGATTTTACACTTTTTTCAGATGGCCCTTTTGACCGGGGGGAAGTGAGACTTCATTGTAGTGCAGATTTCCTTTGCAAGCTTGCTTGGTTGGCCAAAAAGGGCGTATGCGTTTTTTCCTGAATATATTCAGGAAAAAACGCATACGCCCTTTTTGGCCAAGTGCATCATTGTGGACGTTCTGCCTCTTTTCCTATGCTTTAAATGCAATTCCAGTCTACCTCCTGAAATCGGTTTCCTGCAATTCTGCCCCGCTTTCAAGTCCTCTTGGCAGCCTTACTTCAGTATATTTTTGGACGATAGCTGTCATTTATAACTCTGCAGGTTTGTGAATTACAGTGCCCCTGAGCTCCTTTCTTCAACTCGCTTTCTCGTGAGCTGGCCGCAACACCGCAGGATGGCTTCAGGCCCTAATCTGGTTCCGGCACGGCACGCTGAGCCTTTGGTTAATTCCTCTTCCTGGTGGGAAATGAGAGTTAAATTTGCCCGTCCAGACACCTCCAGCTAGTCTGTCATTGGTTCTCCCTATTCCTGTTCATCTTCCGCAGAAATTGCAAACTGGGCCAAACAGGAGGTTAAAGGCACTGACTCTCCAAGTCGGGAGAGTGTTAGTAAAGCGTCTGGAATGTTGCACCCGAGTACCAGGGGACGAAAACTGACACATATTGGAACACGTCTCCCGATCACACGGTTGATCATACTCTGGGTTCCACATGCATGTTTTAGCTGAAGGAAGAATACCTTAAACCTGGAGAGTTGAGACCCGTGGAATGGGTACCATGCAATATGACTTCAAAGGGTCTTCATTTGCTCACCGAACCTCTCCAATCCTATCACTGCTGCGTTTATGCCCCTGTACACACACTTGATTCTCTTTCAGAGACATAGCAATCCATAGGTTTTAAGATACTTCCTAGTCAGGTACACTCTTAGGCATTTAATATGGGGTGTTGAGTCCATTTCGTTGAGCAAGGAGTAGCTCTTGTCTATTCCATATTTGGCTTAAGGAACTTTATCTGTGCTCATTTCAATCTCTGGTTTTATGCAGCACCCCAACTCACCTTTCCCCTTAAGCAAGCATAAGTTGGGTTTCTAAATTTGAGACCCTGTTCTGTTTTGTAATTCAGTTCCTGTGTAGCCAAGGTTACATTCCGTGTATAAGTGATAACTTATGATGTTTCTTTTCCTGTGTGACTTATTTCAGTTAGAATCATCGTACCTGAATCCACTCATTATGCTGCTACGGGCCTGATGACATAGATTTCATTGCTGAGTGATACTGCATTGTACGTAAGTACCACAACTTCTTTATCCATTTTTCACTTTCTGCGATATTGAACTTGTACCGTAAACCAGGTTCTTGTAAACAGAGCCGTCCCAACCTTTGGGGTGGCTGTGTCTTTTGATTTTAATTTCCCTAAGCTATAGGACCATAAGTGGAAGTGCCCTAGGCTCTGTTGCTTTGTTTTTTAGATGTTTCAGGAAACACCATACACTTCTCCCGAGTGGCTGTTGGCAATTGACATCCCGCCCATCAGCATAACAAGGCTCCCAGTTCTCCATGGCCTGTCCTGCCTTTCTGGATTTTACACTTTTTTCAGATGGCCCTTTTGACCGGGGGGAAGTGAGACTTCATTGTAGTGCAGATTTCCTTTGCAAGCTTGCTTGGTTGGCCAAAAAGGGCGTATGCGTTTTTTCCTGAATATATTCAGGAAAAAACGCATACGCCCTTTTTGGCCAAGTGCATCATTGTGGACGTTCTGCCTCTTTTCCTATGCTTTAAATGCAATTCCAGTCTACCTCCTGAAATCGGTTTCCTGCAATTCTGCCCCGCTTTCAAGTCCTCTTGGCAGCCTTACTTCAGTATATTTTTGGACGATAGCTGTCATTTATAACTCTGCAGGTTTGTGAATTACAGTGCCCCTGAGCTCCTTTCTTCAACTCGCTTTCTCGTGAGCTGGCCGCAACACCGCAGGATGGCTTCAGGCCCTAATCTGGTTCCGGCACGGCACGCTGAGCCTTTGGTTAATTCCTCTTCCTGGTGGGAAATGAGAGTTAAATTTGCCCGTCCAGACACCTCCAGCTAGTCTGTCATTGGTTCTCCCTATTCCTGTTCATCTTCCGCAGAAATTGCAAACTGGGCCAAACAGGAGGTTAAAGGCACTGACTCTCCAAGTCGGGAGAGTGTTAGTAAAGCGTCTGGCATGTTGCACCCGAGTACCAGGGGACGAAAACTGACACATATTGGAACACGTCTCCCGATCACACGGTTGATCATACTCTGGGTTCCACATGCATGTTTTAGCTGAAGGAAGAATACCTTAAACCTGGAGAGTTGAGACCCGTGGAATGGGTACCATGCAATATGACTTCAAAGGGTCTTCATTTGCTCACCGAACCTCTCCAATCCTATCACTGCTGCGTTTATGCCCCTGTACACACACTTGATTCTCTTTCAGAGACATAGCAATCCATAGGTTTTAAGATACTTCCTAGTCAGGTACACTCTTAGGCATTTAACATGGGGTGTTGAGTCCATTTCGTTGAGCAAGGAGTAGCTCTTGTCTATTCCATATTTGGCTTAAGGAACTTTATCTGTGCTCATTTCAATCTCTGGTTTTATGCAGCACCCCAACTCACCTTTCCCCTTAAGCAAGCATAAGTTGGGTTTCTAAATTTGAGACCCTGTTCTGTTTTGTAATTCAGTTCCTGTGTAGCCAAGTTTCCATTCCGTGTATTAGTGATATCTTATGATGTTTCTTTTTCTGTGTGACTTATTTCAGTTAGAATCATCGTACCTGAATCCACTCATTATGCTGCTACGGGCCTGATGACATAGATTTCATTGCTGAGTGATACTGCATTGTACGTAAGTACCACAACTTCTTTATCCATTTTTCACTTTCTGCGATATTGAACTTGTACCGTAAACCAGGTTCTTGTAAACAGAGCCGTCCCAACCTTTGGGGTGGCTGTGTCTTTTGATTTTAATTTCCCTAAGCTATAGGACCATAAGTGGAAGTGCCCTAGGCTCTGTTGCTTTGTTGTTTAGATGTTTCAGGAAACACCATACACTTCTCCCTAGTGGCTGTTGGCAATTTACATCCCGCCCATCAGCATAACAAGGCTCCCAGTTCTCCATGGCCTGTCCTGCCTTTCTGGATTTTACACTTTTTTCAGATGGCCCTTTTGACCGGGGGGAAGTGAGACTTCATTGTAGTGCAGATTTCCTTTGCAAGCTTGCTTGGTTGGCCAAAAAGGGCGTATGCGTTTTTTCCTGAATATATTCAGGAAAAAACGCATACGCCCTTTTTGGCCAAGTGCATCATTGTGGACGTTCTGCCTCTTTTCCTATGCTTTAAATGCAATTCCAGTCTACCTCCTGAAATCGGTTTCCTGCAATTCTGCCCCGCTTTCAAGTCCTCTTGGCAGCCTTACTTCAGTATATTTTTGGACGATAGCTGTCATTTATAACTCTGCAGGTTTGTGAATTACAGTGCCCCTGAGCTCCTTTCTTCAAGTCGCTTTCTCGTGAGCTGGCCGCAACACCGCAGGATGGCTTCAGGCCCTAATCTGGTTCCGGCACGGCACGCTGAGCCTTTGGTTAATTCCTCTTCCTGGTGGGAAATGAGAGTTAAATTTGCCCGTCCAGACACCTCCAGCTAGTCTGTCATTGGTTCTCCCTATTCCTGTTCATCTTCCGCAGAAATTGCAAACTGGGCCAAACAGGAGGTTAAAGGCACTGACTCTCCAAGTCGGGAGAGTGTTAGTAAAGCGTCTGGAATGTTGCACCCGAGTACCAGGGGACGAAAACTGACACATATTGGAACACGTCTCCCGATCACACGGTTGATCATACTCTGGGTTCCACATGCATGTTTTAGCTGAAGGAAGAATACCTTAAACCTGGAGAGTTGAGACCCGTGGAATGGGTACCATGCAATATGACTTCAAAGGGTCTTCATTTGCTCACCGAACCTCTCCAATCCTATCACTGCTGCGTTTATGCCCCTGTACACACACTTGATTCTCTTTCAGAGACATAGCAATCCATAGGTTTTAAGATACTTCCTAGTCAGGTACACTCTTAGGCATTTAATATGGGGTGTTGAGTCCATTTCGTTGAGCAAGGAGTAGCTCTTGTCTATTCCATATTTGGCTTAAGGAACTTTATCTGTGCTCATTTCAATCTCTGGTTTTATGCAGCACCCCAACTCACCTTTCCCCTTAAGCAAGCATAAGTTGGTTTTCTAAATTTGAGACCCTGTTCTGTTTTGTAATTCAGTTCCTGTGTAGCCAAGGTTACATTCCGTGTATTAGTGATATCTTATGATGTTTCTTTTTCTGTGTGACTTATTTCAGTTAGAATCATCGTACCTGAATCCACTCATTATGCTGCTACGGGCCTGATGACATAGATTTCATTGCTGAGTGATATTGCATTGTACGTAGGTACCACAACTTCTTTATCCATTTTTCACTTTCTGCGATATTGAACTTGTACCGTAAACCAGGTTCTTGTAAACAGAGCCGTCCCAACCTTTGGGGTGGCTGTGTCTTTTGATTTTAATTTCCCTAAGCTATAGGACCATAAGTGGAAGTGCCCTAGGCTCTGTTGCTTTGTTTTTTAGATGTTTCAGGAAACACCATACACTTCTCCCGAGTGGCTGTTGGCAATTTACATCCCGCCCATCAGCATAACAAGGCTCCCAGTTCTCCATGGCCTGTCCTGCCTTTCTGGATTTTACACTTTTTTCAGATGGCCCTTTTGACCGGGGGGAAGTGAGACTTCATTGTAGTGCAGATTTCCTTTGCAAGCTTGCTTGGTTGGCCAAAAAGGGCGTATGCGTTTTTTCCTGAATATATTCAGGACAAAACGCATACGCCCTTTTTGGCCAAGTGCATCATTGTGGACGTTCTGCCTCTTTTCCTATGCTTTAAATGCAATTCCAGTCTACCTCCTGAAATCGGTTTCCTGCAATTCTGCCCCGCTTTCAAGTCCTCTTGGCAGCCTTACTTCAGTATATTTTTGGACGATAGCTGTCATTTATAACTCTGCAGGTTTGTGAATTACAGTGCCCCTGAGCTCCTTTCTTCAACTCGCTTTCTCGTGAGCTGGCCGCAACACCGCAGGATGGCTTCAGGCCCTAATCTGGTTCCGGCACGGCACGCTGAGCCTTTGGTTAATTCCTCTTCCTGGTGGGAAATGAGAGTTAAATTTGCCCGTCCAGACACCTCCAGCTAGTCTGTCATTGGTTCTCCCTATTCCTGTTCATCTTCCGCAGAAATTGCAAACTGGGCCAAACAGGAGGTTAAAGGCACTGACTCTCCAAGTCGGGAGAGTGTTAGTAAAGCGTCTGGAATGTTGCACCCGAGTACCAGGGGACGAAAACTGAGACATATTGGAACACGTCTCCCGATCACACGGTTGATCATACTCTGGGTTCCACATGCATGTTTTAGCTGAAGGAAGAATACCTTAAACCTGGAGAGTTGAGACCCGTGGAATGGGTACCATGCAATATGACTTCAAAGGGTCTTCATTTGCTCACCAAACCTCTCCAATCCTATCACTGCTGCGTTTATGCCCCTGTACACACACTTGATTCTCTTTCAGAGACATAGCAATCCATAGGTTTTAAGATACTTCCTAGTCAGGTACACTCTTAGGCATTTAATATGGGGTGTTGAGTCCATTTCGTTGAGCAAGGAGTAGCTCTTGTCTATTCCATATTTGGCTTAAGGAACTTTATCTGTGCTCATTTCAATCTCTGGTTTTATGCAGCACCCCAACTCACCTTTCCCCTTAAGCAAGCATAAGTTGGTTTTCTAAATTTGAGACCCTGTTCTGTTTTGTAATTCAGTTCCTGTGTAGCCAAGTTTACATTCCGTGTATTAGTGATATCTTATGATGTTTCTTTTTCTGTGTGACTTATTTCAGTTAGAATCATCGTACCTGAATCCACTCATTATGCTGCTACGGGCCTGATGACATAGATTTCATTGCTGAGTGATATTGCATTGTACGTAGGTACCACAACTTCTTTATCCATTTTTCACTTTCTGCGATATTGAACTTGTACCGTAAACCAGGTTCTTGTAAACAGAGCCGTCCCAACCTTTGGGGTGGCTGTGTCTTTTGATTTTAATTTCCCTAAGCTATAGGACCATAAGTGGAAGTGCCCTAGGCTCTGTTGCTTTGTTTTTTAGATGTTTCAGGAAACACCATACACTTCTCCCGAGTGGCTGTTGGCAATTTACATCCCGCCCATCAGCATAACAAGGCTCCCAGTTCTCCATGGCCTGTCCTGCCTTTCTGGATTTTACACTTTTTTCAGATGGCCCTTTTGACCGGGGGGAAGTGAGACTTCATTGTAGTGCAGATTTCCTTTGCAAGCTTGCTTGGTTGGCCAAAAAGGGCGTATGCGTTTTTTCCTGAATATATTCAGGAAAAAACGCATACGCCCTTTTTGGCCAAGTGCATCATTGTGGACGTTCTGCCTCTTTTCCTATGCTTTAAATGCAATTCCAGTCTACCTCCTGAAATCGGTTTCCTGCAATTCTGCCCCGCTTTCAAGTCCTCTTGGCAGCCTTACTTCAGTATATTTTTGGACGATAGCTGTCATTTATAACTCTGCAGGTTTGTGAATTACAGTGCCCCTGAGCTCCTTTCTTCAACTCGCTTTCTCGTGAGCTGGCCGCAACACCGCAGGATGGCTTCAGGCCCTAATCTGGTTCCGGCACGGCACGCTGAGCCTTTGGTTAATTCCTCTTCCTGGTGGGAAATGAGAGTTAAATTTGCCCGTCCAGACACCTCCAGCTAGTCTGTCATTGGTTCTCCCTATTCCTGTTCATGTTCCGCAGAAATTGCAAACTGGGCCAAACAGGAGGTTAAAGGCACTGACTCTCCAAGTCGGGAGAGTGTTAGTAAAGCGTCTGGAATGTTGCACCCGAGTACCAGGGGACGAAAACTGAGACATATTGGAACACGTCTCCCGATCACACGGTTGATCATACTCTGGGTTCCACATGCATGTTTTAGCTGAAGGAAGAATACCTTAAACCTGGAGAGTTGAGACCCGTGGAATGGGTACCATGCAATATGACTTCAAAGGGTCTTCATTTGCTCACCGAACCTCTCCAATCCTATCACTGCTGCGTTTATGCCCCTGTACACACACTTGATTCTCTTTCAGAGACATAGCAATCCATAGGTTTTAAGATACTTCCTAGTCAGGTACACTCTTAGGCATTTAATATGGGGTGTTGAGTCCATTTCGTTGAGCAAGGAGTAGCTCTTGTCTATTCCATATTTGGCTTAAGGAACTTTATCTGTGCTCATTTCAATCTCTGGTTTTATGCAGCACCCCAACTCACCTTTCCCCTTAAGCAAGCATAAGTTGGTTTTCTAAATTTGAGACCCTGTTCTGTTTTGTAATTCAGTTCCTGTGTAGCCAAGTTTACATTCCGTGTATTAGTGATATCTTATGATGTTTCTTTTTCTGTGTGACTTATTTCAGTTAGAATCATCGTACCTGAATCCACTCATTATGCTGCTACGGGCCTGATGACATAGATTTCATTGCTGAGTGATATTGCATTGTACGTAGGTACCACAACTTCTTTATCCATTTTTCACTTTCTGCGATATTGAACTTGTACCGTAAACCAGGTTCTTGTAAACAGAGCCGTCCCAACCTTTGGGGTGGCTGTGTCTTTTGATTTTAATTTCCCTAAGCTATAGGACCATAAGTGGAAGTGCCCTAGGCTCTGTTGCTTTGTTTTTTAGATGTTTCAGGAAACACCATACACTTCTCCCGAGTGGCTGTTGGCAATTTACATCCCGCCCATCAGCATAACAAGGCTCCCAGTTCTCCATGGCCTGTCCTGCCTTTCTGGATTTTACACTTTTTTCAGATGGCCCTTTTGACCGGGGGGAAGTGAGACTTCATTGTAGTGCAGATTTCCTTTGCAAGCTTGCTTGGTTGGCCAAAAAGGGCGTATGCGTTTTTTCCTGAATATATTCAGGAAAAAACGCATACGCCCTTTTTGGCCAAGTGCATCATTGTGGACGTTCTGCCTCTTTTCCTATGCTTTAAATGCAATTCCAGTCTACCTCCTGAAATCGGTTTCCTGCAATTCTGCCCCGCTTTCAAGTCCTCTTGGCAGCCTTACTTCAGTATATTTTTGGACGATAGCTGTCATTTATAACTCTGCAGGTTTGTGAATTACAGTGCCCCTGAGCTCCTTTCTTCAACTCGCTTTCTCGTGAGCTGGCCGCAACACCGCAGGATGGCTTCAGGCCCTAATCTGGTTCCGGCACGGCACGCTGAGCCTTTGGTTAATTCCTCTTCCTGGTGGGAAATGAGAGTTAAATTTGCCCGTCCAGACACCTCCAGCTAGTCTGTCATTGGTTCTCCCTATTCCTGTTCATGTTCCGCAGAAATTGCAAACTGGGCCAAACAGGAGGTTAAAGGCACTGACTCTCCAAGTCGGGAGAGTGTTAGTAAAGCGTCTGGAATGTTGCACCCGAGTACCAGGGGACGAAAACTGAGACATATTGGAACACGTCTCCCGATCACACGGTTGATCATACTCTGGGTTCCACATGCATGTTTTAGCTGAAGGAAGAATACCTTAAACCTGGAGAGTTGAGACCCGTGGAATGGGTACCATGCAATATGACTTCAAAGGGTCTTCATTTGCTCACCAAACCTCTCCAATCCTATCACTGCTGCGTTTATGCCCCTGTACACACACTTGATTCTCTTTCAGAGACATAGCAATCCATAGGTTTTAAGATACTTCCTAGTCAGGTACACTCTTAGGCATTTAATATGGGGTGTTGAGTCCATTTCGCTGAGCAAGGAGTAGCTCTTGTCTATTCCATATTTGGCTTAAGGAACTTTATCTGTGCTCATTTCAATCTCTGGTTTTATGCAGCACCCCAACTCACCTTTCCCCTTAAGCAAGCATAAGTTGGTTTTCTAAATTTGAGACCCTGTTCTGTTTTGTAATTCAGTTCCTGTGTAGCCAAGTTTACATTCCGTGTATTAGTGATATCTTATGATGTTTCTTTTTCTGTGTGACTTATTTCAGTTAGAATCATCGTACCTGAATCCACTCATTATGCTGCTACGGGCCTGATGACATAGATTTCATTGCTGAGTGATATTGCATTGTACGTAGGTACCACAACTTCTTTATCCATTTTTCACTTTCTGCGATATTGAACTTGTACCGTAAACCAGGTTCTTGTAAACAGAGCCGTCCCAACCTTTGGGGTGGCTGTGTCTTTTGATTTTAATTTCCCTAAGCTATAGGACCATAAGTGGAAGTGCCCTAGGCTCTGTTGCTTTGTTTTTTAGATGTTTCAGGAAACACCATACACTTCTCCCGAGTGGCTGTTGGCAATTTACATCCCGCCCATCAGCATAACAAGGCTCCCAGTTCTCCATGGCCTGTCCTGCCTTTCTGGATTTTACACTTTTTTCAGATGGCCCTTTTGACCGGGGGGAAGTGAGACTTCATTGTAGTGCAGATTTCCTTTGCAAGCTTGCTTGGTTGGCCAAAAAGGGCGTATGCGTTTTTTCCTGAATATATTCAGGAAAAAACGCATACGCCCTTTTTGGCCAAGTGCATCATTGTGGACGTTCTGCCTCTTTTCCTATGCTTTCAATGCAATTCCAGTCTACCTCCTGAAATCGGTTTCCTGCAATTCTGCCCCGCTTTCAAGTCCTCTTGGCAGCCTTACTTCAGTATATTTTTGGACGATAGCTGTCATTTATAACTCTGCAGGTTTGTGAATTACAGTGCCCCTGAGCTCCTTTCTTCAACTCGCTTTCTCGTGAGCTGGCCGCAACACCGCAGGATGGCTTCAGGCCCTAATCTGGTTCCGGCACGGCACGCTGAGCCTTTGGTTAATTCCTCTTCCTGGTGGGAAATGAGAGTTAAATTTGCCCGTCCAGACACCTCCAGCTAGTCTCTCATTGGTTCTCCCTATTCCTGTTCATCTTCCGCAGAAATTGCAAACTGGGCCAAACAGGAGGTTAAAGGCACTGACTCTCCAAGTCGGGAGAGTGTTAGTAAAGCGTCTGGAATGTTGCACCCGAGTACCAGGGGACGAAAACTGAGACATATTGGAACACGTCTCCCGATCACACGGTTGATCATACTCTGGGTTCCACATGCATGTTTTAGCTGAAGGAAGAATACCTTAAACCTGGAGAGTTGAGACCCGTGGAATGGGTACCATGCAATATGACTTCAAAGGGTCTTCATTTGCTCACCGAACCTCTCCAATCCTATCACTGCTGCGTTTATGCCCCTGTACACACACTTGATTCTCTTTCAGAGACATAGCAATCCATAGGTTTTAAGATACTTCCTAGTCAGGTACACTCTTAGGCATTTAATATGGGGTGTTGAGTCCATTTCGTTGAGCAAGGAGTAGCTCTTGTCTATTCCATATTTGGCTTAAGGAACTTTATCTGTGCTCATTTCAATCTCTGGTTTTATGCAGCACCCCAACTCACCTTTCCCCTTAAGCAAGCATAAGTTGGTTTTCTAAATTTGAGACCCTGTTCTGTTTTGTAATTCAGTTCCTGTGTAGCCAAGTTTACATTCCGTGTATTAGTGATATCTTATGATGTTTCTTTTTCTGTGTGACTTATTTCAGTTAGAATCATCGTACCTGAATCCACTCATTATGCTGCTACGGGCCTGATGACATAGATTTCATTGCTGAGTGATATTGCATTGTACGTAGGTACCACAACTTCTTTATCCATTTTTCACTTTCTGCGATATTGAACTTGTACCGTAAACCAGGTTCTTGTAAACAGAGCCGTCCCAACCTTTGGGGTGGCTGTGTCTTTTGATTTTAATTTCCCTAAGCTATAGGACCATAAGTGGAAGTGCCCTAGGCTCTGTTGCTTTGTTTTTTAGATGTTTCAGGAAACACCATACACTTCTCCCGAGTGGCTGTTGGCAATTTACATCCCGCCCATCAGCATAACAAGGCTCCCAGTTCTCCATGGCCTGTCCTGCCTTTCTGGATTTTACACTTTTTTCAGATGGCCCTTTTGACCGGGGGGAAGTGAGACTTCATTGTAGTGCAGATTTCCTTTGCAAGCTTGCTTGGTTGGCCAAAAAGGGCGTATGCGTTTTTTCCTGAATATATTCAGGAAAAAACGCATACGCCCTTTTTGGCCAAGTGCATCATTGTGGACGTTCTGCCTCTTTTCCTATGCTTTCAATGCAATTCCAGTCTACCTCCTGAAATCGGTTTCCTGCAATTCTGCCCCGCTTTCAAGTCCTCTTGGCAGCCTTACTTCAGTATATTTTTGGACGATAGCTGTCATTTATAACTCTGCAGGTTTGTGAATTACAGTGCCCCTGAGCTCCTTTCTTCAACTCGCTTTCTCGTGAGCTGGCCGCAACACCGCAGGATGGCTTCAGGCCCTAATCTGGTTCCGGCACGGCACGCTGAGCCTTTGGTTAATTCCTCTTCCTGGTGGGAAATGAGAGTTAAATTTGCCCGTCCAGACACCTCCAGCTAGTCTGTCATTGGTTCTCCCTATTCCTGTTCATCTTCCGCAGAAATTGCAAACTGGGCCAAACAGGAGGTTAAAGGCACTGACTCTCCAAGTCGGGAGAGTGTTAGTAAAGCGTCTGGCATGTTGCACCCGAGTACCAGGGGACGAAAACTGACACATATTGGAACACGTCTCCCGATCACACGGTTGATCATACTCTGGGTTCCACATGCATGTTTTAGCTGAAGGAAGAATACCTTAAACCTGGAGAGTTGAGACCCGTGGAATGGGTACCATGCAATATGACTTCAAAGGGTCTTCATTTGCTCACCGAACCTCTCCAATCCTATCACTGCTGCGTTTATGCCCCTGTACACACACTTGATTCTCTTTCAGAGACATAGCAATCCATAGGTTTTAAGATACTTCCTAGTCAGGTACACTCTTAGGCATTTAACATGGGGTGTTGAGTCCATTTCGTTGAGCAAGGAGTAGCTCTTGTCTATTCCATATTTGGCTTAAGGAACTTTATCTGTGCTCATTTCAATCTCTGGTTTTATGCAGCACCCCAACTCACCTTTCCCCTTAAGCAAGCATAAGTTGGGTTTCTAAATTTGAGACCCTGTTCTGTTTTGTAATTCAGTTCCTGTGTAGCCAAGGTTACATTCCGTGTATTAGTGATATCTTATGATGTTTCTTTTTCTGTGTGACTTATTTCAGTTAGAATCATCGTACCTGAATCCACTCATTATGCTGCTACGGGCCTGATGACATAGATTTCATTGCTGAGTGATACTGCATTGTACATAAGTACCACAACTTCTTTATCCATTTTTCACTTTCTGCGATATTGAACTTGTACCGTAAACCAGGTTCTTGTAAACAGAGCCGTCCCAACCTTTGGGGTGGCTGTGTCTTTTGATTTTAATTTCCCTAAGCTATAGGACCATAAGTGGAAGTGCCCTAGGCTCTGTTGCTTTGTTGTTTAGATGTTTCAGGAAACACCATACACTTCTCCCTAGTGGCTGTTGGCAATTTACATCCCGCCCATCAGCATAACAAGGCTCCCAGTTCTCCATGGCCTGTCCTGCCTTTCTGGATTTTACACTTTTTTCAGATGGCCCTTTTGACCGGGGGGAAGTGAGACTTCATTGTAGTGCAGATTTCCTTTGCAAGCTTGCTTGGTTGGCCAAAAAGGGCGTATGCGTTTTTTCCTGAATATATTCAGGAAAAAACGCATACGCCCTTTTTGGCCAAGTGCATCATTGTGGACGTTCTGCCTCTTTTCCTATGCTTTAAATGCAATTCCAGTCTACCTCCTGAAATCGGTTTCCTGCAATTCTGCCCCGCTTTCAAGTCCTCTTGGCAGCCTTACTTCAGTATATTTTTGGACGATAGCTGTCATTTATAACTCTGCAGGTTTGTGAATTACAGTGCCCCTGAGCTCCTTTCTTCAACTCGCTTTCTCGTGAGCTGGCCGCAACACCGCAGGATGGCTTCAGGCCCTAATCTGGTTCCGGCACGGCACGCTGAGCCTTTGGTTAATTCCTCTTCCTGGTGGGAAATGAGAGTTAAATTTGCCCGTCCAGACACCTCCAGCTAGTCTGTCATTGGTTCTCCCTATTCCTGTTCATCTTCCGCAGAAATTGCAAACTGGGCGAAACAGGAGGTTAAAGGCACTGACTCTCCAAGTCGGGAGAGTGTTAGTAAAGCGTCTGGAATGTTGCACCCGAGTACCAGGGGACGAAAACTGACACATATTGGAACACGTCTCCCGATCACACGGTTGATCATACTCTGGGTTCCACATGCATGTTTTAGCTGAAGGAAGAATACCTTAAACCTGGAGAGTTGAGACCCGTGGAATGGGTACCATGCAATATGACTTCAAAGGGTCTTCATTTGCTCACCGAACCTCTCCAATCCTATCACTGCTGCGTTTATGCCCCTGTACACACACTTGATTCTCTTTCAGAGACATAGCAATCCATAGGTTTTAAGATACTTCCTAGTCAGGTACACTCTTAGGCATTTAATATGGGGTGTTGAGTCCATTTCGTTGAGCAAGGAGTAGCTCTTGTCTATTCCATATTTGGCTTAAGGAACTTTATCTGTGCTCATTTCAATCTCTGGTTTTATGCAGCACCCCAACTCACCTTTCCCCTTAAGCAAGCATAAGTTGGTTTTCTAAATTTGAGACCCTGTTCTGTTTTGTAATTCAGTTCCTGTGTAGCCAAGTTTACATTCCGTGTATTAGTGATATCTTATGATGTTTCTTTTTCTGTGTGACTTATTTCAGTTAGAATCATCGTACCTGAATCCACTCATTATGCTGCTACGGGCCTGATGACATAGATTTCATTGCTGAGTGATATTGCATTGTACGTAGGTACCACAACTTCTTTATCCATTTTTCACTTTCTGCGATATTGAACTTGTACCGTAAACCAGGTTCTTGTAAACAGAGCCGTCCCAACCTTTGGGGTGGCTGTGTCTTTTGATTTTAATTTCCCTAAGCTATAGGACCATAAGTGGAAGTGCCCTAGGCTCTGTTGCTTTGTTTTTTAGATGTTTCAGGAAACACCATACACTTCTCCCGAGTGGCTGTTGGCAATTTACATCCCGCCCATCAGCATAACAAGGCTCCCAGTTCTCCATGGCCTGTCCTGCCTTTCTGGATTTTACACTTTTTTCAGATGGCCCTTTTGACCGGGGGGAAGTGAGACTTCATTGTAGTGCAGATTTCCTTTGCAAGCTTGCTTGGTTGGCCAAAAAGGGCGTATGCGTTTTTTCCTGAATATATTCAGGACAAAACGCATACGCCCTTTTTGGCCAAGTGCATCATTGTGGACGTTCTGCCTCTTTTCCTATGCTTTCAATGCAATTCCAGTCTACCTCCTGAAATCGGTTTCCTGCAATTCTGCCCCGCTTTCAAGTCCTCTTGGCAGCCTTACTTCAGTATATTTTTGGACGATAGCTGTCATTTATAACTCTGCAGGTTTGTGAATTACAGTGCCCCTGAGCTCCTTTCTTCAACTCGCTTTCTCGTGAGCTGGCCGCAACACCGCAGGATGGCTTCAGGCCCTAATCTTGTTCCGGCACGGCACGCTGAGCCTTTGGTTAATTCCTCTTCCTGGTGGGAAATGAGAGTTAAATTTGCCCGTCCAGACACCTCCAGCTAGTCTGTCATTGGTTCTCCCTATTCCTGTTCATCTTCCGCAGAAATTGCAAACTGGGCCAAACAGGAGGTTAAAGGCACTGACTCTCCAAGTCGGGAGAGTGTTAGTAAAGCGTCTGGAATGTTGCACCCGAGTACCAGGGGACGAAAACTGAGACATATTGGAACACGTCTCCCGATCACACGGTTGATCATACTCTGGGTTCCACATGCATGTTTTAGCTGAAGGAAGAATACCTTAAACCTGGAGAGTTGAGACCCGTGGAATGGGTACCATGCAATATGACTTCAAAGGGTCTTCATTTGCTCACCGAACCTCTCCAATCCTATCACTGCTGCGTTTATGCCCCTGTACACACACTTGATTCTCTTTCAGAGACATAGCAATCCATAGGTTTTAAGATACTTCCTAGTCAGGTACACTCTTAGGCATTTAATATGGGGTGTTGAGTCCATTTCGTTGAGCAAGGAGTAGCTCTTGTCTATTCCATATTTGGCTTAAGGAACTTTATCTGTGCTCATTTCAATCTCTGGTTTTATGCAGCACCCCAACTCACCTTTCCCCTTAAGCAAGCATAAGTTGGGTTTCTAAATTTGAGACCCTGTTCTGTTTTGTAATTCAGTTCCTGTGTAGCCAAGTTTACATTCCGTGTATTAGTGATATCTTATGATGTTTCTTTTTCTGTGTGACTTATTTCAGTTAGAATCATCGTACCTGAATCCACTCATTATGCTGCTACGGGCCTGATGACATAGATTTCATTGCTGAGTGATATTGCATTGTACGTAGGTACCACAACTTCTTTATCCATTTTTCACTTTCTGCGATATTGAACTTGTACCGTAAACCAGGTTCTTGTAAACAGAGCCGTCCCAACCTTTGGGGTGGCTGTGTCTTTTGATTTTAATTTCCCTAAGCTATAGGACCATAAGTGGAAGTGCCCTAGGCTCTGTTGCTTTGTTTTTTAGATGTTTCAGGAAACACCATACACTTCTCCCGAGTGGCTGTTGGCAATTTACATCCCGCCCATCAGCATAACAAGGCTCCCAGTTCTCCATGGCCTGTCCTGCCTTTCTGGATTTTACACTTTTTTCAGATGGCCCTTTTGACCGGGGGGAAGTGAGACTTCATTGTAGTGCAGATTTCCTTTGCAAGCTTGCTTGGTTGGCCAAAAAGGGCGTATGCGTTTTTTCCTGAATATATTCAGGAAAAAACGCATACGCCCTTTTTGGCCAAGTGCATCATTGTGGACGTTCTGCCTCTTTTCCTATGCTTTCAATGCAATTCCAGTCTACCTCCTGAAATCGGTTTCCTGCAATTCTGCCCCGCTTTCAAGTCCTCTTGGCAGCCTTACTTCAGTATATTTTTGGACGATAGCTGTCATTTATAACTCTGCAGGTTTGTGAATTACAGTGCCCCTGAGCTCCTTTCTTCAACTCGCTTTCTCGTGAGCTGGCCGCAACACCGCAGGATGGCTTCAGGCCCTAATCTGGTTCCGGCACGGCACGCTGAGCCTTTGGTTAATTCCTCTTCCTGGTGGGAAATGAGAGTTAAATTTGCCCGTCCAGACACCTCCAGCTAGTCTGTCATTGGTTCTCCCTATTCCTGTTCATCTTCCGCAGAAATTGCAAACTGGGCCAAACAGGAGGTTAAAGGCACTGACTCTCCAAGTCGGGAGAGTGTTAGTAAAGCGTCTGGAATGTTGCACCCGAGTACCAGGGGACGAAAACTGAGACATATTGGAACACGTCTCCCGATCACACGGTTGATCATACTCTGGGTTCCACATGCATGTTTTAGCTGAAGGAAGAATACCTTAAACCTGGAGAGTTGAGACCCGTGGAATGGGTACCATGCAATATGACTTCAAAGGGTCTTCATTTGCTCACCGAACCTCTCCAATCCTATCACTGCTGCGTTTATGCCCCTGTACACACACTTGATTCTCTTTCAGAGACATAGCAATCCATAGGTTTTAAGATACTTCCTAGTCAGGTACACTCTTAGGCATTTAATATGGGGTGTTGAGTCCATTTCGTTGAGCAAGGAGTAGCTCTTGTCTATTCCATATTTGGCTTAAGGAACTTTATCTGTGCTCATTTCAATCTCTGGTTTTATGCAGCACCCCAACTCACCTTTCCCCTTAAGCAAGCATAAGTTGGTTTTCTAAATTTGAGACCCTGTTCTGTTTTGTAATTCAGTTCCTGTGTAGCCAAGTTTACATTCCGTGTATTAGTGATATCTTATGATGTTTCTTTTTCTGTGTGACTTATTTCAGTTAGAATCATCGTACCTGAATCCACTCATTATGCTGCTACGGGCCTGATGACATAGATTTCATTGCTGAGTGATATTGCATTGTACGTAGGTACCACAACTTCTTTATCCATTTTTCACTTTCTGCGATATTGAACTTGTACCGTAAACCAGGTTCTTGTAAACAGAGCCGTCCCAACCTTTGGGGTGGCTGTGTCTTTTGATTTTAATTTCCCTAAGCTATAGGACCATAAGTGGAAGTGCCCTAGGCTCTGTTGCTTTGTTTTTTAGATGTTTCAGGAAACACCATACACTTCTCCCGAGTGGCTGTTGGCAATTTACATCCCGCCCATCAGCATAACAAGGCTCCCAGTTCTCCATGGCCTGTCCTGCCTTTCTGGATTTTACACTTTTTTCAGATGGCCCTTTTGACCGGGGGGAAGTGAGACTTCATTGTAGTGCAGATTTCCTTTGCAAGCTTGCTTGGTTGGCCAAAAAGGGCGTATGCGTTTTTTCCTGAATATATTCAGGAAAAAACGCATACGCCCTTTTTGGCCAAGTGCATCATTGTGGACGTTCTGCCTCTTTTCCTATGCTTTAAATGCAATTCCAGTCTACCTCCTGAAATCGGTTTCCTGCAATTCTGCCCCGCTTTCAAGTCCTCTTGGCAGCCTTACTTCAGTATATTTTTGGACGATAGCTGTCATTTATAACTCTGCAGGTTTGTGAATTACAGTGCCCCTGAGCTCCTTTCTTCAACTCGCTTTCTCGTGAGCTGGCCGCAACACCGCAGGATGGCTTCAGGCCCTAATCTGGTTCCGGCACGGCACGCTGAGCCTTTGGTTAATTCCTCTTCCTGGTGGGAAATGAGAGTTAAATTTGCCCGTCCAGACACCTCCAGCTAGTCTCTCATTGGTTCTCCCTATTCCTGTTCATGTTCCGCAGAAATTGCAAACTGGGCCAAACAGGAGGTTAAAGGCACTGACTCTCCAAGTCGGGAGAGTGTTAGTAAAGCGTCTGGAATGTTGCACCCGAGTACCAGGGGACGAAAACTGAGACATATTGGAACACGTCTCCTGATCACACGGTTGATCATACTCTGGGTTCCACATGCATGTTTTAGCTGAAGGAAGAATACCTTAAACCTGGAGAGTTGAGACCCGTGGAATGGGTACCATGCAATATGACTTCAAAGGGTCTTCATTTGCTCACCGAACCTCTCCAATCCTATCACTGCTGCGTTTATGCCCCTGTACACACACTTGATTCTCTTTCAGAGACATAGCAATCCATAGGTTTTAAGATACTTCCTAGTCAGGTACACTCTTAGGCATTTAATATGGGGTGTTGAGTCCATTTCGTTGAGCAAGGAGTAGCTCTTGTCTATTCCATATTTGGCTTAAGGAACTTTATCTGTGCTCATTTCAATCTCTGGTTTTATGCAGCACCCCAACTCACCTTTCCCCTTAAGCAAGCATAAGTTGGGTTTCTAAATTTGAGACCCTGTTCTGTTTTGTAATTCAGTTCCTGTGTAGCCAAGGTTACATTCCGTGTATTAGTGATATCTTATGATGTTTCTTTTCCTGTGTGACTTATTTCAGTTAGAATCATCGTACCTGAATCCACTCATTATGCTGCTACGGGCCTGATGACATAGATTTCATTGCTGAGTGATACTGCATTGTACGTAAGTACCACAACTTCTTTATCCATTTTTCACTTTCTGCGATATTGAACTTGTACCGTAAACCAGGTTCTTGTAAACAGAGCCGTCCCAACCTTTGGGGTGGCTGTGTCTTTTTGATTTTAATTTCCCTAAGCTATAGGACCATAAGTGGAAGTGCCCTAGGCTCTGTTGCTTTGTTTTTTAGATGTTTCAGGAAACACCATACACTTCTCCCGAGTGGCTGTTGGCAATTTACATCCCGCCCATCAGCATAACAAGGCTCCCAGTTCTCCATGGCCTGTCCTGCCTTTCTGGATTTTACACTTTTTTCAGATGGCCCTTTTGACCGGGGGGAAGTGAGACTTCATTGTAGTGCAGATTTCCTTTGCAAGCTTGCTTGGTTGGCCAAAAAGGGCGTATGCGTTTTTTCCTGAATATATTCAGGAAAAAACGCATACACCCTTTTTGGCCAAGTGCATCATTGTGGACGTTCTGCCTCTTTTCCTATGCTTTAAATGCAATTCCAGTCTACCTCCTGAAATCGGTTTCCTGCAATTCTGCCCCGCTTTCAAGTCCTCTTGGCAGCCTTACTTCAGTATATTTTTGGACGATAGCTGTCATTTATAACTCTGCAGGTTTGTGAATTACAGTGCCCCTGAGCTCCTTTCTTCAACTCGCTTTCTCGTGAGCTGGCCGCAACACCGCAGGATGGCTTCAGGCCCTAATCTGGTTCCGGCACGGCACGCTGAGCCTTTGGTTAATTCCTCTTCCTGGTGGGAAATGAGAGTTAAATTTGCCCGTCCAGACACCTCCAGCTAGTCTGTCATTGGTTCTCCCTATTCCTGTTCATCTTCCGCAGAAATTGCAAACTGGGCCAAACAGGAGGTTAAAGGCACTGACTCTCCAAGTCGGGAGAGTGTTAGTAAAGCGTCTGGCATGTTGCACCCGAGTACCAGGGGACGAAAACTGACACATATTGGAACACGTCTCCCGATCACACGGTTGATCATACTCTGGGTTCCACATGCATGTTTTAGCTGAAGGAAGAATACCTTAAACCTGGAGAGTTGAGACCCGTGGAATGGGTACCATGCAATATGACTTCAAAGGGTCTTCATTTGCTCACCGAACCTCTCCAATCCTATCACTGCTGCGTTTATGCCCCTGTACACACACTTGATTCTCTTTCAGAGACATAGCAATCCATAGGTTTTAAGATACTTCCTAGTCAGGTACACTCTTAGGCATTTAATATGGGGTGTTGAGTCCATTTCGTTGAGCAAGGAGTAGCTCTTGTCTATTCCATATTTGGCTTAAGGAACTTTATCTGTGCTCATTTCAATCTCTGGTTTTATGCAGCACCCCAACTCACCTTTCCCCTTAAGCAAGCATAAGTTGGGTTTCTAAATTTGAGACCCTGTTCTGTTTTGTAATTCAGTTCCTGTGTAGCCAAGGTTACATTCCGTGTATTAGTGATATCTTATGATGTTTCTTTTCCTGTGTGACTTATTTCAGTTAGAATCATCGTACCTGAATCCACTCATTATGCTGCTACGGGCCTGATGACATAGATTTCATTGCTGAGTGATACTGCATTGTACGTAAGTACCACAACTTCTTTATCCATTTTTCACTTTCTGCGATATTGAACTTGTACCGTAAACCAGGTTCTTGTAAACAGAGCCGTCCCAACTTTTGGGGTGGCTGTGTCTTTTGATTTTAATTTCCCTAAGCTATAGGACCATAAGTGGAAGTGCCCTAGGCTCTGTTGCTTTGTTTTTTAGATGTTTCAGGAAACACCATACACTTCTCCCGAGTGGCTGTTGGCAATTGACATCCCGCCCATCAGCATAACAAGGCTCCCAGTTCTCCATGGCCTGTCCTGCCTTTCTGGATTTTACACTTTTTTCAGATGGCCCTTTTGACCGGGGGGAAGTGAGACTTCATTGTAGTGCAGATTTCCTTTGCAAGCTTGCTTGGTTGGCCAAAAAGGGCGTATGCGTTTTTTCCTGAATATATTCAGGAAAAAACGCATACGCCCTTTTTGGCCAAGTGCATCATTGTGGACGTTCTGCCTCTTTTCCTATGCTTTAAATGCAATTCCAGTCTACCTCCTGAAATCGGTTTCCTGCAATTCTGCCCCGCTTTCAAGTCCTCTTGGCAGCCTTACTTCAGTATATTTTTGGACGATAGCTGTCATTTATAACTCTGCAGGTTTGTGAATTACAGTGCCCCTGTGCCGGGAGCCATATAGGAAGTGCCTTTGAGTCTCAGCACGGACGAGACCCATAGTGCCAAGCAAAGCTGGTACTGTCAGGTACAAATAAGGAGAAGCAAAGCTCTCCTCTGTGTGGTTCCCTTGTTCTCCTCTACTCTTGCTTAAGGTGATTTTTATGGGATTGCTATTAGTATTGGGATATATTATTCATAGTTTGGTGGAGGGTTTAGGAAAAGACCCTGATTTAGGGTAAAACTAAAAAAGATTGTGATCACCCCGGCTCCCTTAAAGACTACACCTGAAATCCCCATTCCCAGGCTAGGGCATTGGGTTCAGGGAAATATATAGGAACATTTGTGTGGTAAAAGCTTACTTTAGAAGACAAAATGAGTTATGGCCCTCCTGGGGAACTAAAGATATGTTAAAAAACACTTGGGTATGGTGGTGGGAAAGTTTTATGTTATAATGGGGTATAAGCAAATTAGATAGAGTAGGCTATTTGGCAACCTTTAATAAGTTTAATTGTTTTTTGTATAGAAATAGATATAAAGCACAGATTATATTTTGTAAGTATTTTACAAAGGAACTTGGTGATCAAAGGTACAACGCCCTCCCTTGAGAGTTGTTAAAAAAAATAATGTGCTTGAGTTTGTGCTTTGAATAACTGGCTGATTGAATAGAACATACAGGTACAAGAACATCTAATTTTGAAACCTGCTGATGTAATTTGCTAATGTAAATTACTTTTCTTCTATGGCTCATGTAAGGGATTTTTTTGGTATGGGAATAAGCTTATTATGATTGAAAATGAGATTACTTTATAGTATAAGTACTACGGAATCATGAAAATAAATTTGTCAGATCCTTGCATCCTTTGAGGTGTCTTGTGCTCTGTCCACGCCGACTCCGTCTCCCCTTTGGGTAAAACCTGTCCAGCTGGGGCTGGTCCCCGGCAAGTGGCGCCCGAACAGGGACCTGAAGGGGTAAGTATTATTTTATTTTATTTTATTTTTTTCTTTCTCAGACGGATAGGAGTCTCACCGTAGGGTGCTGCAGACCCCCAGTTAAGAATACTGGTTAGGAAGGTGAGTAAGGCGGTGTCAAGATGGGACACGCTGAGTCCAAAGAGAGGCTCTTATTTATTGATATAGTTAAACATATGATAAATGGAAGAGGAATTAAAGTAACTAATAAGCAACTAACTCAATTTTTTCAGTTTGTACAGGAACAATGCCCATGGTTTCCAGAACAGGGAACTGTTAATATAGATACCTGGCAAAAGGTGGGGCAAACTTTGCAAGTATATTACAGTCATTTTGGACCTGAGAAGGTTCCGGTAGATACTTTTACTTTATGGAACCTTATTAGAGAGAGCATTGCTCCCTTGCCTGAAGGTCAAAAGAACCCATATAAATCTCCTGCAGAAGTAATAGATGAATGTACTTCGTTACCTTCCCCAAAAACATCTAAAGAAATTGAGGTTTTGGCTGCAGCCTTAAAAGACTGTAACCTTAATGACAATGACTCAGAGGAGGAAAATGAGTCACCTAATAATGCTAAGTCTAATTTGTTAAAAAACCCTCCTTTTGACGATGAATTGCCTCCTACAGATCAGGATGATATGGATGCTGCTATATATGACTATGAAAGAAGGAAATATGAACCCCATGGTGCTTTTTCATTACAAGAAACTAAGAAAAAGAGGCCTAATTTACAGGATATGTGCCCTTTGGGTCGCCTGCCGACCGCCCCACCAGCACCTTTAAGTTCTTTACTTTCCCCTTTAAAAAGGTCAGGACATTCAACTTTACATAGGGGCAGAAATTGTAAGACAGGTTGGAGAGCTCATGTGACCAAAAAGATTTGTGGCTACTTTGATTTTGGGAATTTCTGCCTTGATAGGAATACTGAGTTCTTTTTCTGTTGCAACATATGCTTTAGTAAAAGAAATACAAACAGCACAATATGCTAATGATTTATCAAAAAATATATCCTTGGCTTTAGCAACTCAGGAAGCAATAGATAGAAAGTTAGAAGCTAAAGTTGATGCCCTTGAAGAAGCAGTTTTACATATTGGACAAGAACTTACTGCTTTAAAAATTCGTCTATCTTTAACATGCCATAAAAAATATTCTTGGATATGTGTTACTCCCCTAAAAGTAAATCATACTGAATACTCCTGGGAAAAAAATCAAATGCACATTTTGAATGTATGGAATTCTAGTGATTTAGGAATTGATTTGGAACATTTACATAAACAAATTCATGATATTGCAGCCTCTCAATATGATATGAATCCCTCTAAGGCTGCTGCAGATTTTTTACAAAACTTACAAAGCTATTTTAAGGGTAATTCCTTTATGCATATTTTAATAAATTATGGGGCTGCCGGAGTGGTTATAATTTTGCTCCTTATTTCTTTTCCAGTCATCATCCGATTAATACAAGCTGCCCTCCAGAGTGTATATAAAACCAAAGTGGAATTGCATACTGCCTTTTTAAAAAATAAAAAAGGGGGAGATGCCGGGAGCCATATAGGAAGTGCCTTTGAGTCTCAGCACGGACGAGACCCATAGTGCCAAGCAAAGCTGGTACTGTCAGGTACAAATAAGGAGAAGCAAAGCTCTCCTCTGTGTGGTTCCCTTGTTCTCCTCTACTCTTGCTTAAGGTGATTTTTATGGGATTGCTATTAGTATTGGGATATATTATTCATAGTTTGGTGGAGGGTTTAGGAAAAGACCCTGATTTAGGGTAAAACTAAAAAAGATTGTGATCACCCCGGCTCCCTTAAAGACTACACCTGAAATCCCCATTCCCAGGCTAGGGCATTGGGTTCAGGGAAATATATAGGAACATTTGTGTGGTAAAAGCTTACTTTAGAAGACAAAATGAGTTATGGCCCTCCTGGGGAACTAAAGATATGTTAAAAAACACTTGGGTATGGTGGTGGGAAAGTTTTATGTTATAATGGGGTATAAGCAAATTAGATAGAGTAGGCTATTTGGCAACCTTTAATAAGTTTAATTGTTTTTTGTATAGAAATAGATATAAAGCACAGATTATATTTTGTAAGTATTTTACAAAGGAACTTGGTGATCAAAGGTACAACGCCCTCCCTTGAGAGTTGTTAAAAAAAATAATGTGCTTGAGTTTGTGCTTTGAATAACTGGCTGATTGAATAGAACATACAGGTACAAGAACATCTAATTTTGAAACCTGCTGATGTAATTTGCTAATGTAAATTACTTTTCTTCTATGGCTCATGTAAGGGATTTTTTTGGTATGGGAATAAGCTTATTATGATTGAAAATGAGATTATTTATAGTATAAGTACTACGGAATCATGAAAATAAATTTGTCAGATCCTTGCATCTTTGAGGTGTCTTGTGCTCTGTCCACGCCGACTCCGTCTCCCCTTTGGGTAAAACCTGTCCAGCTGGGGCTGGTCCCCGGCACCCCTGAGCTCCTTTCTTCAACTCGCTTTCTCATGAGCTGGCCGCAACACCGCAGGATGGCTTCAGGCCCTAATCTGGTTCCGGCACGGCACGCTGAGCCTTTGGTTAATTCCTCTTCCTGGTGGGAAATGAGAGTTAAATTTGCCCGTCCAGACACCTCCAGCTAGTCTGTCATTGGTTCTCCCTATTCCTGTTCATCTTCCGCAGAAATTGCAAACTGGGCCAAACAGGAGGTTAAAGGCAATGACTCTCCAAGTCGGGAGAGTGTTAGTAAAGCGTCTGGAATGTTGCACCCGAGTACCAGGGGACGATAACTGAGACATATTGGAACACGTCTCCCGATCACACGGTTGATCATACTCTGGGTTCCACATGCATGTTTTAGCTGAAGGAAGAATACCTTAAACCTGGAGAGTTGAGACCCGTGGAATGGGTACCATGCAATATGACTTCAAAGGGTCTTCATTTGCTCACCGAACCTCTCCAATCCTATCACTGCTGCGTTTATGCCCCTGTACACACACTTGATTCTCTTTCAGAGACATAGCAATCCATAGGTTTTAAGATACTTCCTAGTCAGGTACACTCTTAGGCATTTAATATGGGGTGTTGAGTCCATTTCGTTGAGCAAGGAGTAGCTCTTGTCTATTCCATATTTGGCTTAAGGAACTTTATCTGTGCTCATTTCAATCTCTGGTTTTATGCAGCACCCCAACTCACCTTTCCCCTTAAGCAAGCATAAGTTGGGTTTCTAAATTTGAGACCCTGTTCTGTTTTGTAATTCAGTTCCTGTGTAGCCAAGGTTACATTCCGTGTATTAGTGATATCTTATGATGTTTCTTTTCCTGTGTGACTTATTTCAGTTAGAATCATCGTACCTGAATCCACTCATTATGCTGCTACGGGCCTGATGACATAGATTTCATTGCTGAGTGATACTGCATTGTACGTAAGTACCACAACTTCTTTATCCATTTTTCACTTTCTGCGATATTGAACTTGTACCGTAAACCAGGTTCTTGTAAACAGAGCCGTCCCAACCTTTGGGGTGGCTGTGTCTTTTGATTTTAATTTCCCTAAGCTATAGGACCATAAGTGGAAGTGCCCTAGGCTCTGTTGCTTTGTTTTTTAGATGTTTCAGGAAACACCATACACTTCTCCCGAGTGGCTGTTGGCAATTTACATCCCGCCCATCAGCATAACAAGGCTCCCAGTTCTCCATGGCCTGTCCTGCCTTTCTGGATTTTACACTTTTTTCAGATGGCCCTTTTGACCGGGGGGAAGTGAGACTTCATTGTAGTGCAGATTTCCTTTGCAAGCTTGCTTGGTTGGCCAAAAAGGGCGTATGCGTTTTTTCCTGAATATATTCAGGAAAAAACGCATACGCCCTTTTTGGCCAAGTGCATCATTGTGGACGTTCTGCCTCTTTTCCTATGCTTTCAATGCAATTCCAGTCTACCTCCTGAAATCGGTTTCCTGCAATTCTGCCCCGCTTTCAAGTCCTCTTGGCAGCCTTACTTCAGTATATTTTTGGACGATAGCTGTCATTTATAACTCTGCAGGTTTGTGAATTACAGTGCCCCTGAGCTCCTTTCTTCAACTCGCTTTCTCGTGAGCTGGCCGCAACACCGCAGGATGGCTTCAGGCCCTAATCTGGTTCTGGCACGGCACGCTGAGCCTTTGGTTAATTCCTCTTCCTGGTGGGAAATGAGAGTTAAATTTGCCCGTCCAGACACCTCCAGCTAGTCTGTCATTGGTTCTCCCTATTCCTGTTCATCTTCCGCAGAAATTGCAAACTGGGCCAAACAGGAGGTTAAAGGCACTGACTCTCCAAGTCGGGAGAGTGTTAGTAAAGCGTCTGGAATGTTGCACCCGAGTACCAGGGGACGATAACTGAGACATATTGGAACACGTCTCCCGATCACACGGTTGATCATACTCTGGGTTCCACATGCATGTTTTAGCTGAAGGAAGAATACCTTAAACCTGGAGAGTTGAGACCCGTGGAATGGGTACCATGCAATATGACTTCAAAGGGTCTTCATTTGCTCACCGAACCTCTCCAATCCTATCACTGCTGCGTTTATGCCCCTGTACACACACTTGATTCTCTTTCAGAGACATAGCAATCCATAGGTTTTAAGATACTTCCTAGTCAGGTACACTCTTAGGCATTTAATATGGGGTGTTGAGTCCATTTCGTTGAACAAGGAGTAGCTCTTGTCTATTCCATATTTGGCTTAAGGAACTTTATCTGTGCTCATTTCAATCTCTGGTTTTATGCAGCACCCCAACTCACCTTTCCCCTTAAGCAAGCATAAGTTGGGTTTCTAAATTTGAGACCCTGTTCTGTTTTGTAATTCAGTTCCTGTGTAGCCAAGGTTACATTCCGTGTATTAGTGATATCTTATGATGTTTCTTTTCCTGTGTGACTTATTTCAGTTAGAATCATCGTACCTGAATCCACTCATTATGCTGCTACGGGCCTGATGACATAGATTTCATTGCTGAGTGATACTGCATTGTACGTAAGTACCACAACTTCTTTATCCATTTTTCACTTTCTGCGATATTGAACTTGTACCGTAAACCAGGTTCTTGTAAACAGAGCCGTCCCAACCTTTGGGGTGGCTGTGTCTTTTGATTTTAATTTCCCTAAGCTATAGGACCATAAGTGGAAGTGTCCTAGGCTCTGTTGCTTTGTTTTTTAGATGTTTCAGGAAACACCATACACTTCTCCCGAGTGGCTGTTGGCAATTTACATCCCGCCCATCAGCATAACAAGGCTCCCAGTTCTCCATGGCCTGTCCTGCCTTTCTGGATTTTACACTTTTTTCAGATGGCCCTTTTGACCGGGGGGAAGTGAGACTTCATTGTAGTGCAGATTTCCTTTGCAAGCTTGCTTGGTTGGCCAAAAAGGGCGTATGCGTTTTTTCCTGAATATATTCAGGAAAAAACGCATACGCCCTTTTTGGCCAAGTGCATCATTGTGGACGTTCTGCCTCTTTTCCTATGCTTTCAATGCAATTCCAGTCTACCTCCTGAAATCGGTTTCCTGCAATTCTGCCCCGCTTTCAAGTCCTCTTGGCAGCCTTACTTCAGTATATTTTTGGACGATAGCTGTCATTTATAACTCTGCAGGTTTGTGAATTACAGTGCCCCTGAGCTCCTTTCTTCAACTCGCTTTCTCGTGAGCTGGCCGCAACACCGCAGGATGGCTTCAGGCCCTAATCTGGTTCCGGCACGGCACGCTGAGCCTTTGGTTAATTCCTCTTCCTGGTGGGAAATGAGAGTTAAATTTGCCCGTCCAGACACCTCCAGCTAGTCTGTCATTGGTTCTCCCTATTCCTGTTCATCTTCCGCAGAAATTGCAAACTGGGCCAAACAGGAGGTTAAAGGCACTGACTCTCCAAGTCGGGAGAGTGTTAGTAAAGCGTCTGGCATGTTGCACCCGAGTACCAGGGGACGAAAACTGACACATATTGGAACACGTCTCCCGATCACACGGTTGATCATACTCTGGGTTCCACATGCATGTTTTAGCTGAAGGAAGAATACCTTAAACCTGGAGAGTTGAGACCCGTGGAATGGGTACCATGCAATATGACTTCAAAGGGTCTTCATTTGCTCACCGAACCTCTCCAATCCTATCACTGCTGCGTTTATGCCCCTGTACACACACTTGATTCTCTTTCGGAGACATAGCAATCCATAGGTTTTAAGATACTTCCTAGTCAGGTACACTCTTAGGCATTTAATATGGGGTGTTGAGTCCATTTCGTTGAGCAAGGAGTAGCTCTTGTCTATTCCATATTTGGCTTAAGGAACTTTATCTGTGCTCATTTCAATCTCTGGTTTTATGCAGCACCCCAACTCACCTTTCCCCTTAAGCAAGCATAAGTTGGGTTTCTAAATTTGAGACCCTGTTCTGTTTTGTAATTCAGTTCCTGTGTAGCCAAGGTTACATTCCGTGTATTAGTGATATCTTATGATGTTTCTTTTCCTGTGTGACTTATTTCAGTTAGAATCATCGTACCTGAATCCACTCATTATGCTGCTACGGGCCTGATGACATAGATTTCATTGCTGAGTGATACTGCATTGTACGTAAGTACCACAACTTCTTTATCCATTTTTCACTTTCTGCGATATTGAACTTGTACCGTAAACCAGGTTCTTGTAAACAGAGCCGTCCCAACCTTTGGGGTGGCTGTGTCTTTTTGATTTTAATTTCCCTAAGCTATAGGACCATAAGTGGAAGTGCCCTAGGCTCTGTTGCTTTGTTTTTTAGATGTTTCAGGAAACACCATACACTTCTCCCGAGTGGCTCTTGGCAATTTACATCCCGCCCATCAGCATAACAAGGCTCCCAGTTCTCCATGGCCTGTCCTGCCTTTCTGGATTTTACACTTTTTTCAGATGGCCCTTTTGACCGGGGGGAAGTGAGACTTCATTGTAGTGCAGATTTCCTTTGCAAGCTTGCTTGGTTGGCCAAAAAGGGCGTATGCGTTTTTTCCTGAATATATTCAGGAAAAAACGCATACACCCTTTTTGGCCAAGTGCATCATTGTGGACGTTCTGCCTCTTTTCCTATGCTTTAAATGCAATTCCAGTCTACCTCCTGAAATCGGTTTCCTGCAATTCTGCCCCGCTTTCAAGTCCTCTTGGCAGCCTTACTTCAGTATATTTTTGGACGATAGCTGTCATTTATAACTCTGCAGGTTTGTGAATTACAGTGCCCCTGAGCTCCTTTCTTCAACTCGCTTTCTCGTGAGCTGGCCGCAACACCGCAGGATGGCTTCAGGCCCTAATCTGGTTCCGGCACGGCACGCTGAGCCTTTGGTTAATTCCTCTTCCTGGTGGGAAATGAGAGTTAAATTTGCCCGTCCAGACACCTCCAGCTAGTCTGTCATTGGTTCTCCCTATTCCTGTTCATCTTCCGCAGAAATTGCAAACTGGGCCAAACAGGAGGTTAAAGGCACTGACTCTCCAAGTCGGGAGAGTGTTAGTAAAGCGTCTGGCATGTTGCACCCGAGTACCAGGGGACGAAAACTGACACATATTGGAACACGTCTCCCGATCACACGGTTGATCATACTCTGGGTTCCACATGCATGTTTTAGCTGAAGGAAGAATACCTTAAACCTGGAGAGTTGAGACCCGTGGAATGGGTACCATGCAATATGACTTCAAAGGGTCTTCATTTGCTCACCGAACCTCTCCAATCCTATCACTGCTGCGTTTATGCCCCTGTACACACACTTGATTCTCTTTCAGAGACATAGCAATCCATAGGTTTTAAGATACTTCCTAGTCAGGTACACTCTTAGGCATTTAATATGGGGTGTTGAGTCCATTTCGTTGAGCAAGGAGTAGCTCTTGTCTATTCCATATTTGGCTTAAGGAACTTTATCTGTGCTCATTTCAATCTCTGGTTTTATGCAGCACCCCAACTCACCTTTCCCCTTAAGCAAGCATAAGTTGGGTTTCTAAATTTGAGACCCTGTTCTGTTTTGTAATTCAGTTCCTGTGTAGCCAAGGTTACATTCCGTGTATTAGTGATATCTTATGATGTTTCTTTTCCTGTGTGACTTATTTCAGTTAGAATCATCGTACCTGAATCCACTCATTATGCTGCTACGGGCCTGATGACATAGATTTCATTGCTGAGTGATACTGCATTGTACGTAAGTACCACAACTTCTTTATCCATTTTTCACTTTCTGCGATATTGAACTTGTACCGTAAACCAGGTTCTTGTAAACAGAGCCGTCCCAACCTTTGGGGTGGCTGTGTCTTTTGATTTTAATTTCCCTAAGCTATAGGACCATAAGTGGAAGTGCCCTAGGCTCTGTTGCTTTGTTTTTTAGATGTTTCAGGAAACACCATACACTTCTCCCGAGTGGCTCTTGGCAATTGACATCCCGCCCATCAGCATAACAAGGCTCCCAGTTCTCCATGGCCTGTCCTGCCTTTCTGGATTTTACACTTTTTTCAGATGGCCCTTTTGACCGGGGGGAAGTGAGACTTCATTGTAGTGCAGATTTCCTTTGCAAGCTTGCTTGGTTGGCCAAAAAGGGCGTATGCGTTTTTTCCTGAATATATTCAGGAAAAAACGCATACGCCCTTTTTGGCCAAGTGCATCATTGTGGACGTTCTGCCTCTTTTCCTATGCTTTCAATGCAATTCCAGTCTACCTCCTGAAATCGGTTTCCTGCAATTCTGCCCCGCTTTCAAGTCCTCTTGGCAGCCTTACTTCAGTATATTTTTGGACGATAGCTGTCATTTATAACTCTGCAGGTTTGTGAATTACAGTGCCCCTGAGCTCCTTTCTTCAACTCGCTTTCTCGTGAGCTGGCCGCAACACCGCAGGATGGCTTCAGGCCCTAATCTGGTTCCGGCACGGCACGCTGAGCCTTTGGTTAATTCCTCTTCCTGGTGGGAAATGAGAGTTAAATTTGCCCGTCCAGACACCTCCAGCTAGTCTGTCATTGGTTCTCCCTATTCCTGTTCATCTTCCGCAGAAATTGCAAACTGGGCCAAACAGGAGGTTAAAGGCACTGACTCTCCAAGTCGGGAGAGTGTTAGTAAAGCGTCTGGAATGTTGCACCCGAGTACCAGGGGACGATAACTGAGACATATTGGAACACGTCTCCCGATCACACGGTTGATCATACTCTGGGTTCCACATGCATGTTTTAGCTGAAGGAAGAATACCTTAAACCTGGAGAGTTGAGACCCGTGGAATGGGTACCATGCAATATGACTTCAAAGGGTCTTCATTTGCTCACCGAACCTCTCCAATCCTATCACTGCTGCGTTTATGCCCCTGTACACACACTTGATTCTCTTTCAGAGACATAGCAATCCATAGGTTTTAAGATACTTCCCAGTCAGGTACACTCTTAGGCATTTAATATGGGGTGTTGAGTCCATTTCGTTGAACAAGGAGTAGCTCTTGTCTATTCCATATTTGGCTTAAGGAACTTTATCTGTGCTCATTTCAATCTCTGGTTTTATGCAGCACCCCAACTCACCTTTCCCCTTAAGCAAGCATAAGTTGGGTTTCTAAATTTGAGACCCTGTTCTGTTTTGTAATTCAGTTCCTGTGTAGCCAAGGTTACATTCCGTGTATTAGTGATATCTTATGATGTTTCTTTTCCTGTGTGACTTATTTCAGTTAGAATCATCGTACCTGAATCCACTCATTATGCTGCTACGGGCCTGATGACATAGATTTCATTGCTGAGTGATACTGCATTGTACGTAAGTACCACAACTTCTTTATCCATTTTTCACTTTCTGCGATATTGAACTTGTACCGTAAACCAGGTTCTTGTAAACAGAGCCGTCCCAACCTTTGGGGTGGCTGTGTCTTTTGATTTTAATTTCCCTAAGCTATAGGACCATAAGTGGAAGTGCCCTAGGCTCTGTTGCTTTGTTTTTTAGATGTTTCAGGAAACACCATACACTTCTCCCGAGTGGCTCTTGGCAATTTACATCCCGCCCATCAGCATAACAAGGCTCCCAGTTCTCCATGGCCTGTCCTGCCTTTCTGGATTTTACACTTTTTTCAGATGGCCCTTTTGACCGGGGGGAAGTGAGACTTCATTGTAGTGCAGATTTCCTTTGCAAGCTTGCTTGGTTGGCCAAAAAGGGCGTATGCGTTTTTTCCTGAATATATTCAGGAAAAAACGCATACGCCCTTTTTGGCCAAGTGCATCATTGTGGACGTTCTGCCTCTTTTCCTATGCTTTCAATGCAATTCCAGTCTACCTCCTGAAATCGGTTTCCTGCAATTCTGCCCCGCTTTCAAGTCCTCTTGGCAGCCTTACTTCAGTATATTTTTGGACGATAGCTGTCATTTATAACTCTGCAGGTTTGTGAATTACAGTGCCCCTGAGCTCCTTTCTTCAACTCGCTTTCTCGTGAGCTGGCCGCAACACCGCAGGATGGCTTCAGGCCCTAATCTGGTTCCGGCACGGCACGCTGAGCCTTTGGTTAATTCCTCTTCCTGGTGGGAAATGAGAGTTAAATTTGCCCGTCCAGACACCTCCAGCTAGTCTGTCATTGGTTCTCCCTATTCCTGTTCATCTTCCGCAGAAATTGCAAACTGGGCCAAACAGGAGGTTAAAGGCACTGACTCTCCAAGTCGGGAGAGTGTTAGTAAAGCGTCTGGAATGTTGCACCCGAGTACCAGGGGACGATAACTGAGACATATTGGAACACGTCTCCCGATCACACGGTTGATCATACTCTGGGTTCCACATGCATGTTTTAGCTGAAGGAAGAATACCTTAAACCTGGAGAGTTGAGACCCGTGGAATGGGTACCATGCAATATGACTTCAAAGGGTCTTCATTTGCTCACCGAACCTCTCCAATCCTATCACTGCTGCGTTTATGCCCCTGTACACACACTTGATTCTCTTTCGGAGACATAGCAATCCATAGGTTTTAAGATACTTCCTAGTCAGGTACACTCTTAGGCATTTAATATGGGGTGTTGAGTCCATTTCGTTGAGCAAGGAGTAGCTCTTGTCTATTCCATATTTGGCTTAAGGAACTTTATCTGTGCTCATTTCAATCTCTGGTTTTATGCAGCACCCCAACTCACCTTTCCCCTTAAGCAAGCATAAGTTGGGTTTCTAAATTTGAGACCCTGTTCTGTTTTGTAATTCAGTTCCTGTGTAGCCAAGGTTACATTCCGTGTATTAGTGATATCTTATGATGTTTCTTTTCCTGTGTGACTTATTTCAGTTAGAATCATCGTACCTGAATCCACTCATTATGCTGCTACGGGCCTGATGACATAGATTTCATTGCTGAGTGATACTGCATTGTACGTAAGTACCACAACTTCTTTATCCATTTTTCACTTTCTGCGATATTGAACTTGTACCGTAAACCAGGTTCTTGTAAACAGAGCCGTCCCAACCTTTGGGGTGGCTGTGTCTTTTGATTTTAATTTCCCTAAGCTATAGGACCATAAGTGGAAGTGCCCTAGGCTCTGTTGCTTTGTTTTTTAGATGTTTCAGGAAACACCATACACTTCTCCCGAGTGGCTGTTGGCAATTGACATCCCGCCCATCAGCATAACAAGGCTCCCAGTTCTCCATGGCCTGTCCTGCCTTTCTGGATTTTACACTTTTTTCAGATGGCCCTTTTGACCGGGGGGAAGTGAGACTTCATTGTAGTGCAGATTTCCTTTGCAAGCTTGCTTGGTTGGCCAAAAAGGGCGTATGCGTTTTTTCCTGAATATATTCAGGAAAAAACGCATACGCCCTTTTTGGCCAAGTGCATCATTGTGGACGTTCTGCCTCTTTTCCTATGCTTTCAATGCAATTCCAGTCTACCTCCTGAAATCGGTTTCCTGCAATTCTGCCCCGCTTTCAAGTCCTCTTGGCAGCCTTACTTCAGTATATTTTTGGACGATAGCTGTCATTTATAACTCTGCAGGTTTGTGAATTACAGTGCCCCTGAGCTCCTTTCTTCAACTCGCTTTCTCGTGAGCTGGCCGCAACACCGCAGGATGGCTTCAGGCCCTAATCTGGTTCCGGCACGGCACGCTGAGCCTTTGGTTAATTCCTCTTCCTGGTGGGAAATGAGAGTTAAATTTGCCCGTCCAGACACCTCCAGCTAGTCTGTCATTGGTTCTCCCTATTCCTGTTCATCTTCCGCAGAAATTGCAAACTGGGCCAAACAGGAGGTTAAAGGCACTGACTCTCCAAGTCGGGAGAGTGTTAGTAAAGCGTCTGGCATGTTGCACCCGAGTACCAGGGGACGAAAACTGACACATATTGGAACACGTCTCCCGATCACACGGTTGATCATACTCTGGGTTCCACATGCATGTTTTAGCTGAAGGAAGAATACCTTAAACCTGGAGAGTTGAGACCCGTGGAATGGGTACCATGCAATATGACTTCAAAGGGTCTTCATTTGCTCACCGAACCTCTCCAATCCTATCACTGCTGCGTTTATGCCCCTGTACACACACTTGATTCTCTTTCAGAGACATAGCAATCCATAGGTTTTAAGATACTTCCTAGTCAGGTACACTCTTAGGCATTTAATATGGGGTGTTGAGTCCATTTCGTTGAGCAAGGAGTAGCTCTTGTCTATTCCATATTTGGCTTAAGGAACTTTATCTGTGCTCATTTCAATCTCTGGTTTTATGCAGCACCCCAACTCACCTTTCCCCTTAAGCAAGCATAAGTTGGGTTTCTAAATTTGAGACCCTGTTCTGTTTTGTAATTCAGTTCCTGTGTAGCCAAGGTTACATTCCGTGTATTAGTGATATCTTATGATGTTTCTTTTTCTGTGTGACTTATTTCAGTTAGAATCATCGTACCTGAATCCACTCATTATGCTGCTACGGGCCTGATGACATAGATTTCATTGCTGAGTGATACTGCATTGTACGTAAGTACCACAACTTCTTTATCCATTTTTCACTTTCTGCGATATTGAACTTGTACCGTAAACCAGGTTCTTGTAAACAGAGCCGTCCCAACCTTTGGGGTGGCTGTGTCTTTTGATTTTAATTTCCCTAAGCTATAGGACCATAAGTGGAAGTGCCCTAGGCTCTGTTGCTTTGTTTTTTAGATGTTTCAGGAAACACCATACACTTCTCCCGAGTGGCTGTTGGCAATTGACATCCCGCCCATCAGCATAACAAGGCTCCCAGTTCTCCATGGCCTGTCCTGCCTTTCTGGATTTTACACTTTTTTCAGATGGCCCTTTTGACCGGGGGGAAGTGAGACTTCATTGTAGTGCAGATTTCCTTTGCAAGCTTGCTTGGTTGGCCAAAAAGGGCGTATGCGTTTTTTCCTGAATATATTCAGGAAAAAACGCATACGCCCTTTTTGGCCAAGTGCATCATTGTGGACGTTCTGCCTCTTTTCCTATGCTTTCAATGCAATTCCAGTCTACCTCCTGAAATCGGTTTCCTGCAATTCTGCCCCGCTTTCAGGTCCTCTTGGCAGCCTTACTTCAGTATATTTTTGGACGATAGCTGTCATTTATAACTCTGCAGGTTTGTGAATTACAGTGCCCCTGAGCTCCTTTCTTCAACTCGCTTTCTCGTGAGCTGGCCGCAACACCGCAGGATGGCTTCAGGCCCTAATCTGGTTCCGGCACGGCACGCTGAGCCTTTGGTTAATTCCTCTTCCTGGTTGGAAATGAGAGTTAAATTTGCCCGTCCAGACACCTCCAGCTAGTCTGTCATTGGTTCTCCCTATTCCTGTTCATCTTCCACAGAAATTGCAAACTGGGCCAAACAGGAGGTTAAAGGCACTGACTCTCCAAGTCGGGAGAGTGTTAGTAAAGCGTCTGGAATGTTGCACCCGAGTACCAGGGGACGAAAACTGACACATATTGGAACACGTCTCCCGATCACACGGTTGATCATACTCTGGGTTCCACATGCATGTTTTAGCTGAAGGAAGAATACCTTAAACCTGGAGAGTTGAGACCCGTGGAATGGGTACCATGCAATATGACTTCAAAGGGTCTTCATTTGCTCACCGAACCTCTCCAATCCTATCACTGCTGCGTTTATGCCCCTGTACACACACTTGATTCTCTTTCAGAGACATAGCAATCCATAGGTTTTAAGATACTTCCTAGTCAGGTACACTCTTAGGCATTTAATATGGGGTGTTGAGTCCATTTCGTTGAGCAAGGAGTAGCTCTTGTCTATTCCATATTTGGCTTAAGGAACTTTATCTGTGCTCATTTCAATCTCTGGTTTTATGCAGCACCCCAACTCACCTTTCCCCTTAAGCAAGCATAAGTTGGGTTTCTAAATTTGAGACCCTGTTCTGTTTTGTAATTCAGTTCCTGTGTAGCCAAGGTTACATTCCGTGTATTAGTGATATCTTATGATGTTTCTTTTCCTGTGTGACTTATTTCAGTTAGAATCATCGTACCTGAATCCACTCATTATGCTGCTACGGGCCTGATGACATAGATTTCATTGCTGAGTGATACTGCATTGTACGTAAGTACCACAACTTCTTTATCCATTTTTCACTTTCTGCGATATTGAACTTGTACCGTAAACCAGGTTCTTGTAAACAGAGCCGTCCCAACCTTTGGGGTGGCTGTGTCTTTTTGATTTTAATTTCCCTAAGCTATAGGACCATAAGTGGAAGTGCCCTAGGCTCTGTTGCTTTGTTTTTTAGATGTTTCAGGAAACACCATACACTTCTCCCGAGTGGCTGTTGGCAATTGACATCCCGCCCATCAGCATAACAAGGCTCCCAGTTCTCCATGGCCTGTCCTGCCTTTCTGGATTTTACACTTTTTTCAGATGGCCCTTTTGACCGGGGGGAAGTGAGACTTCATTGTAGTGCAGATTTCCTTTGCAAGCTTGCTTGGTTGGCCAAAAAGGGCGTATGCGTTTTTTCCTGAATATATTCAGGAAAAAACGCATACGCCCTTTTTGGCCAAGTGCATCATTGTGGACGTTCTGCCTCTTTTCCTATGCTTTCAATGCAATTCCAGTCTACCTCCTGAAATCGGTTTCCTGCAATTCTGCCCCGCTTTCAAGTCCTCTTGGCAGCCTTACTTCAGTATATTTTTGGACGATAGCTGTCATTTATAACTCTGCAGGTTTGTGAATTACAGTGCCCCTGAGCTCCTTTCTTCAACTCGCTTTCTCGTGAGCTGGCCGCAACACCGCAGGATGGCTTCAGGCCCTAATCTGGTTCCGGCACGGCACGCTGAGCCTTTGGTTAATTCCTCTTCCTGGTGGGAAATGAGAGTTAAATTTGCCCGTCCAGACACCTCCAGCTAGTCTGTCATTGGTTCTCCCTATTCCTGTTCATCTTCCGCAGAAATTGCAAACTGGGCCAAACAGGAGGTTAAAGGCACTGACTCTCCAAGTCGGGAGAGTGTTAGTAAAGCGTCTGGAATGTTGCACCCGAGTACCAGGGGACGATAACTGAGACATATTGGAACACGTCTCCCGATCACACGGTTGATCATACTCTGGGTTCCACATGCATGTTTTAGCTGAAGGAAGAATACCTTAAACCTGGAGAGTTGAGACCCGTGGAATGGGTACCATGCAATATGACTTCAAAGGGTCTTCATTTGCTCACCGAACCTCTCCAATCCTATCACTGCTGCGTTTATGCCCCTGTACACACACTTGATTCTCTTTCAGAGACATAGCAATCCATAGGTTTTAAGATACTTCCTAGTCAGGTACACTCTTAGGCATTTAATATGGGGTGTTGAGTCCATTTCGTTGAGCAAGGAGTAGCTCTTGTCTATTCCATATTTGGCTTAAGGAACTTTATCTGTGCTCATTTCAATCTCTGGTTTTATGCAGCACCCCAACTCACCTTTCCCCTTAAGCAAGCATAAGTTGGGTTTCTAAATTTGAGACCCTGTTCTGTTTTGTAATTCAGTTCCTGTGTAGCCAAGGTTACATTCCGTGTATTAGTGATATCTTATGATGTTTCTTTTCCTGTGTGACTTATTTCAGTTAGAATCATCGTACCTGAATCCACTCATTATGCTGCTACGGGCCTGATGACATAGATTTCATTGCTGAGTGATACTGCATTGTACGTAAGTACCACAACTTCTTTATCCATTTTTCACTTTCTGCGATATTGAACTTGTACCGTAAACCAGGTTCTTGTAAACAGAGCCGTCCCAACCTTTGGGGTGGCTGTGTCTTTTGATTTTAATTTCCCTAAGCTATAGGACCATAAGTGGAAGTGCCCTAGGCTCTGTTGCTTTGTTTTTTAGATGTTTCAGGAAACACCATACACTTCTCCCGAGTGGCTCTTGGCAATTTACATCCCGCCCATCAGCATAACAAGGCTCCCAGTTCTCCATGGCCTGTCCTGCCTTTCTGGATTTTACACTTTTTTCAGATGGCCCTTTTGACCGGGGGGAAGTGAGACTTCATTGTAGTGCAGATTTCCTTTGCAAGCTTGCTTGGTTGGCCAAAAAGGGCGTATGCGTTTTTTCCTGAATATATTCAGGAAAAAACGCATACGCCCTTTTTGGCCAAGTGCATCATTGTGGACGTTCTGCCTCTTTTCCTATGCTTTCAATGCAATTCCAGTCTACCTCCTGAAATCGGTTTCCTGCAATTCTGCCCCGCTTTCAAGTCCTCTTGGCAGCCTTACTTCAGTATATTTTTGGACGATAGCTGTCATTTATAACTCTGCAGGTTTGTGAATTACAGTGCCCCTGAGCTCCTTTCTTCAACTCGCTTTCTCGTGAGCTGGCCGCAACACCGCAGGATGGCTTCAGGCCCTAATCTGGTTCCGGCACGGCACGCTGAGCCTTTGGTTAATTCCTCTTCCTGGTGGGAAATGAGAGTTAAATTTGCCCGTCCAGACACCTCCAGCTAGTCTGTCATTGGTTCTCCCTATTCCTGTTCATCTTCCGCAGAAATTGCAAACTGGGCCAAACAGGAGGTTAAAGGCACTGACTCTCCAAGTCGGGAGAGTGTTAGTAAAGCGTCTGGAATGTTGCACCCGAGTACCAGGGGACGAAAACTGACACATATTGGAACACGTCTCCCGATCACACGGTTGATCATACTCTGGGTTCCACATGCATGTTTTAGCTGAAGGAAGAATACCTTAAACCTGGAGAGTTGAGACCCGTGGAATGGGTACCATGCAATATGACTTCAAAGGGTCTTCATTTGCTCACCGAACCTCTCCAATCCTATCACTGCTGCGTTTATGCCCCTGTACACACACTTGATTCTCTTTCAGAGACATAGCAATCCATAGGTTTTAAGATACTTCCTAGTCAGGTACACTCTTAGGCATTTAATATGGGGTGTTGAGTCCATTTCGTTGAGCAAGGAGTAGCTCTTGTCTATTCCATATTTGGCTTAAGGAACTTTATCTGTGCTCATTTCAATCTCTGGTTTTATGCAGCACCCCAACTCACCTTTCCCCTTAAGCAAGCATAAGTTGGGTTTCTAAATTTGAGACCCTGTTCTGTTTTGGAATTCAGTTCCTGTGTAGCCAAGGTTACATTCCGTGTATTAGTGATATCTTATGATGTTTCTTTTTCTGTGTGACTTATTTCAGTTAGAATCATCGTACCTGAATCCACTCATTATGCTGCTACGGGCCTGATGACATAGATTTCATTGCTGAGTGATACTGCATTGTACGTAAGTACCACAACTTCTTTATCCATTTTTCACTTTCTGCGATATTGAACTTGTACCGTAAACCAGGTTCTTGTAAACAGAGCCGTCCCAACCTTTGGGGTGGTTGTGTCTTTTGATTTTAATTTCCCTAAGCTATAGGACCATAAGTGGAAGTGCCCTAGGCTCTGTTTCTTTGTTTTTTAGATGTTTCAGGAAACACCATACACTTCTCCCGAGTGGCTGTTGGCAATTGACATCCCGCCCATCAGCATAACAAGGCTCCCAGTTCTCCATGGCCTGTCCTGCCTTTCTGGATTTTACACTTTTTTCAGATGGCCCTTTTGACCAGGGGGAAGTGAGACTTCATTGTAGTGCAGATTTCCTTTGCAAGCTTGCTTGGTTGGCCAAAAAGGGCGTATGCGTTTTTTCCTGAATATATTCAGGAAAAAACGCATACGCCCTTTTTGGCCAAGTGCATCATTGTGGACGTTCTGCCTCTTTTCCTATGCTTTCAATGCAATTCCAGTCTACCTCCTGAAATCGGTTTCCTGCAATTCTGCCCCGCTTTCAAGTCCTCTTGGCAGCCTTACTTCAGTATATTTTTGGACGATAGCTGTCATTTATAACTCTGCAGGTTTGTGAATTACAGTGCCCCTGAGCTCCTTTCTTCAACTCGCTTTCTCGTGAGCTGGCCGCAACACCGCAGGATGGCTTCAGGCCCTAATCTGGTTCCGGCACGGCACGCTGAGCCTTTGGTTAATTCCTCTTCCTGGTGGGAAATGAGAGTTAAATTTGCCCGTCCAGACACCTCCAGCTAGTCTGTCATTGGTTCTCCCTATTCCTGTTCATCTTCCGCAGAAATTGCAAACTGGGCCAAACAGGAGGTTAAAGGCACTGACTCTCCAAGTCGGGAGAGTGTTAGTAAAGCGTCTGGCATGTTGCACCCGAGTACCAGGGGACGAAAACTGACACATATTGGAACACGTCTCCCGATCACACGGTTGATCATACTCTGGGTTCCACATGCATGTTTTAGCTGAAGGAAGAATACCTTAAACCTGGAGAGTTGAGACCCGTGGAATGGGTACCATGCAATATGACTTCAAAGGGTCTTCATTTGCTCACCGAACCTCTCCAATCCTATCACTGCTGCGTTTATGCCCCTGTACACACACTTGATTCTCTTTCAGAGACATAGCAATCCATAGGTTTTAAGATACTTCCTAGTCAGGTACACTCTTAGGCATTTAATATGGGGTGTTGAGTCCATTTCGTTGAGCAAGGAGTAGCTCTTGTCTATTCCATATTTGGCTTAAGGAACTTTATCTGTGCTCATTTCAATCTCTGGTTTTATGCAGCACCCCAACTCACCTTTCCCCTTAAGCAAGCATAAGTTGGGTTTCTAAATTTGAGACCCTGTTCTGTTTTGTAATTCAGTTCCTGTGTAGCCAAGGTTACATTCCGTGTATTAGTGATATCTTATGATGTTTCTTTTCCTGTGTGACTTATTTCAGTTAGAATCATCGTACCTGAATCCACTCATTATGCTGCTACGGGCCTGATGACATAGATTTCATTGCTGAGTGATACTGCATTGTACGTAAGTACCACAACTTCTTTATCCATTTTTCACTTTCTGCGATATTGAACTTGTACCGTAAACCAGGTTCTTGTAAACAGAGCCGTCCCAACCTTTGGGGTGGCTGTGTCTTTTTGATTTTAATTTCCCTAAGCTATAGGACCATAAGTGGAAGTGCCCTAGGCTCTGTTGCTTTGTTTTTTAGATGTTTCAGGAAACACCATACACTTCTCCCGAGTGGCTGTTGGCAATTGACATCCCGCCCATCAGCATAACAAGGCTCCCAGTTCTCCATGGCCTGTCCTGCCTTTCTGGATTTTACACTTTTTTCAGATGGCCCTTTTGACCGGGGGGAAGTGAGACTTCATTGTAGTGCAGATTTCCTTTGCAAGCTTGCTTGGTTGGCCAAAAAGTGCGTATGCATTTTTTCCTGAATATATTCAGGAAAAAACGCATACGCCCTTTTTGGCCAAGTGCATCATTGTGGACGTTCTGCCTCTTTTCCTATGCTTTAAATGCAATTCCAGTCTACCTCCTGAAATCGGTTTCCTGCAATTCTGCCCCGCTTTCAAGTCCTCTTGGCAGCCTTACTTCAGTATATTTTTGGACGATAGCTGTCATTTATAACTCTGCAGGTTTGTGAATTACAGTGCCCCTGAGCTCATTTCTTCAACTCGCTTTCTCGTGAGCTGGCCGCAACACCGCAGGATGGCTTCAGGCCCTAATCTGGTTCCGGCACGGCACGCTGAGCCTTTGGTTAATTCCTCTTCCTGGTGGGAAATGAGAGTTAAATTTGCCCGTCCAGACACCTCCAGCTAGTCTGTCATTGGTTCTCCCTATTCCTGTTCATCTTCCGCAGAAATTGCAAACTGGGCCAAACAGGAGGTTAAAGGCACTGACTCTCCAAGTCGGGAGAGTGTTAGTAAAGCGTCTGGAATGTTGCACCCGAGTACCAGGGGACGATAACTGAGACATATTGGAACACGTCTCCCGATCACACGGTTGATCATACTCTGGGTTCCACATGCATGTTTTAGCTGAAGGAAGAATACCTTAAACCTGGAGAGTTGAGACCCGTGGAATGGGTACCATGCAATATGATTTCAAAGGGTCTTCATTTGCTCACCGAACCTCTCCAATCCTATCACTGCTGCGTTTATGCCCCTGTACACACTTGATTCTCTTTCAGAGACTTAGCAATCCATAGGTTTTAAGATACTTCCTAGTCAGGTACACTCTTAGGCATTTAATATGGGGTGTTGAGTCCATTTCGCTGAGCAAGGAGTAGCTCTTGTCTATTCCATATTTGGCTTAAGGAACTTTATCTGTGCTCATTTCAATCTCTGGTTTTATGCAGCACCCCAACTCACCTTTCCCCTTAAGCAAGCATAAGTTGGGTTTCTAAATTTGAGACCCTGTTCTGTTTTGTAATTCAGTTCCTGTGTAGCCAAGGTTACATTCCGTGTATTAGTGATATCTTATGATGTTTCTTTTTCTGTGTGACTTATTTCAGTTAGAATCATCGTACCTGAATCCACTCATTATGCTGCTACGGGCCTGATGACATAGATTTCATTGCTGAGTGATACTGCATTGTACGTAAGTACCACAACTTCTTTATCCATTTTTCACTTTCTGCGATATTGAACTTGTACCGTAAACCAGGTTCTTGTAAACAGAGCCGTCCCAACCTTTGGGGTGGCTGTGTCTTTTGATTTTAATTTCCCTAAGCTATAGGACCATAAGTGGAAGTGCCCTAGGCTCTGTTGCTTTGTTTTTTAGATGTTTCAGGAAACACCATACACTTCTCCCGAGTGGCTCTTGGCAATTTACATCCCGCCCATCAGCATAACAAGGCTCCCAGTTCTCCATGGCCTGTCCTGTCTTTCTGGATTTTACACTTTTTTCAGGTGGCCCTTTTGACCGGGGGGAAGTGAGACTTCATTGTAGTGCAGATTTCCTTTGCAAGCTTGCTTGGTTGGCCAAAAAGGGCGTATGCGTTTTTTCCTGAATATATTCAGGAAAAAACGCATACGCCCTTTTTGGCCAAGTGCATCATTGTGGACGTTCTGCCTCTTTTCCTATGCTTTAAATGCAATTCCAGTCTACCTCCTGAAATCGGTTTCCTGCAATTCTGCCCCGCTTTCAAGTCCTCTTGGCAGCCTTACTTCAGTATATTTTTGGACGATAGCTGTCATTTATAACTCTGCAGGTTTGTGAATTACAGTGCCCCTGAGCTCCTTTCTTCAACTCGCTTTCTCGTGAGCTGGCCGCAACACCGCAGGATGGCTTCAGGCCCTAATCTGGTTCCGGCACGGCACGCTGAGCCTTTGGTTAATTCCTCTTCCTGGTGGGAAATGAGAGTTAAATTTGCCCGTCCAGACACCTCCAGCTAGTCTGTCATTGGTTCTCCCTATTCCTGTTCATCTTCCGCAGAAATTGCAAACTGGGCCAAACAGGAGGTTAAAGGCACTGACTCTCCAAGTCGGGAGAGTGTTAGTAAAGCGTCTGGAATGTTGCACCCGAGTACCAGAGGACGAAAACTGACACATATTAGAACACGTCTCCCGATCACACGGTTGATCATACTCTGGGTTCCACATGCATGTTTTAGCTGAAGGAAGAATACCTTAAACCTGGAGAGTTGAGACCCGTGGAATGGGTACCATGCATATGACTTCAAAGGGTCTTCATCTGCTCACCGAACCTCTCCAATCCTATCACTGCTGCGTTTATGCCCCTGTACACACACTTGATTCTCTTTCAGAGACATAGCAATCCATAGGTTTTAAGATACTTCCTAGTCAGGTACACTCTTAGGCATTTAATATGGGGTGTTGAGTCCATTTCGTTGAGCAAGGAGTAGCTCTTGTCTATTCCATATTTGGCTTAAGGAACTTTATCTGTGCTCATTTCAATCTCTGGTTTTATGCAGCACCCCAACTCACCTTTCCCCTTAAGCAAGCATAAGTTGGGTTTCTAAATTTGAGACCCTGTTCTGTTTTGTAATTCAGTTCCTGTGTAGCCAAGGTTACATTCCGTGTATTAGTGATATCTTATGATGTTTCTTTTTCTGTGTGACTTATTTCAGTTAGAATCATCGTACCTGAATCCACTTATTATGCTGCTACGGGCCTGATGACATAGATTTCATTGCTGAGTGATACTGCATTGTACGTAAGTACCACAACTTCTTTATCCATTTTTCACTTTCTGCGATATTGAACTTGTACCGTAAACCAGGTTCTTGTAAACAGAGCCGTCCCAACCTTTGGGGTGGCTGTGTCTTTTGATTTTAATTTCCCTAAGCTATAGGACCATAAGTGGAAGTGCCCTAGGCTCTGTTGCTTTGTTTTTTAGATGTTTCAGGAAACACCATACACTTCTCCCGAGTGGCTGTTGGCAATTGACATCCCGCCCATCAGCATAACAAGGCTCCCAGTTCTCCATGGCCTGTCCTGCCTTTCTGGATTTTACACTTTTTTCAGATGGCCCTTTTGACCAGGGGGAAGTGAGACTTCATTGTAGTGCAGATTTCCTTTGCAAGCTTGCTTGGTTGGCCAAAAAGGGCGTATGCGTTTTTTCCTGAATATATTCAGGAAAAAACGCATACGCCCTTTTTGGCCAAGTGCATCATTGTGGACGTTCTGCCTCTTTTCCTATGCTTTCAATGCAATTCCAGTCTACCTCCTGAAATCGGTTTCCTGCAATTCTGCCCCGCTTTCAAGTCCTCTTGGCAGCCTTACTTCAGTATATTTTTGGACGATAGCTGTCATTTATAACTCTGCAGGTTTGTGAATTACAGTGCCCCTGAGCTCCTTTCTTCAACTCGCTTTCTCATGAGCTGGCCGCAACACCGCAGGATGGCTTCAGGCCCTAATCTGGTTCCGGCACGGCACGCTGAGCCTTTGGTTAATTCCTCTTCCTGGTGGGAAATGAGAGTTAAATTTGCCCGTCCAGACACCTCCAGCTAGTCTGTCATTGGTTCTCCCTATTCCTGTTCATCTTCCGCAGAAATTGCAAACTGGGCCAAACAGGAGGTTAAAGGCACTGACTCTCCAAGTCGGGAGAGTGTTAGTAAAGTGTCTGGAATGTTGCACCCGAGTACCAGGGGACGAAAACTGACACATATTGGAACACGTCTCCCGATCACACGGTTGATCATACTCTGGGTTCCACATGCATGTTTTAGCTGAAGGAAGAATACCTTAAACCTGGAGAGTTGAGACCCGTGGAATGGGTACCATGCAATATGACTTCAAAGGGTCTTCATTTGCTCACCGAACCTCTCCAATCCTATCACTGCTGCGTTTATGCCCCTGTACACACACTTGATTCTCTTTCAGAGACATAGCAATCCATAGGTTTTAAGATACTTCCTAGTCAGGTACACTCTTAGGCATTTAATATGGGGTGTTGAGTCCATTTCGTTGAGCAAGGAGTAGCTCTTGTCTATTCCATATTTGGCTTAAGGAACTTTATCTGTGCTCATTTCAATCTCTGGTTTTATGCAGCACCCCAACTCACCTTTCCCCTTAAGCAAGCATAAGTTGGGTTTCTAAATTTGAGACCCTGTTCTGTTTTGTAATTCAGTTCCTGTGTAGCCAAGGTTACATTCCGTGTATTAGTGATATCTTATGATGTTTCTTTTCCTGTGTGACTTATTTCAGTTAGAATCATCGTACCTGAATCCACTCATTATGCTGCTACGGGCCTGATGACATAGATTTCATTGCTGAGTGATACTGCATTGTACGTAAGTACCACAACTTCTTTATCCATTTTTCACTTTCTGCGATATTGAACTTGTACCGTAAACCAGGTTCTTGTAAACAGAGCCGTCCCAACCTTTGGGGTGGCTGTGTCTTTTGATTTTAATTTCCCTAAGCTATAGGACCATAAGTGGAAGTGCCCTAGGCTCTGTTGCTTTGTTTTTTAGATGTTTCAGGAAACACCATACACTTCTCCCGAGTGGCTGTTGGCAATTGACATCCCGCCCATCAGCATAACAAGGCTCCCAGTTCTCCATGGCCTGTCCTGCCTTTCTGGATTTTACACTTTTTTCAGATGGCCCTTTTGACCAGGGGGAAGTGAGACTTCATTGTAGTGCAGATTTCCTTTGCAAGCTTGCTTGGTTGGCCAAAAAGGGCGTATGCGTTTTTTCCTGAATATATTCAGGAAAAAACGCATACGCCCTTTTTGGCCAAGTGCATCATTGTGGACGTTCTGCCTCTTTTCCTATGCTTTCAATGCAATTCCAGTCTACCTCCTGAAATCGGTTTCCTGCAATTCTGCCCCGCTTTCAAGTCCTCTTGGCAGTCTTACTTCAGTATATTTTTGGACGATAGCTGTCATTTATAACTCTGCAGGTTTGTGAATTACAGTGCCCCTGAGCTCCTTTCTTCAACTCGCTTTCTCATGAGCTGGCCGCAACACCGCAGGATGGCTTCAGGCCCTAATCTGGTTCCGGCACGGCACGCTGAGCCTTTGGTTAATTCCTCTTCCTGGTGGGAAATGAGAGTTAAATTTGCCCGTCCAGACACCTCCAGCTAGTCTGTCATTGGTTCTCCCTATTCCTGTTCATCTTCCGCAGAAATTGCAAACTGGGCCAAACAGGAGGTTAAAGGCACTGACTCTCCAAGTCGGGAGAGTGTTAGTAAAGTGTCTGGAATGTTGCACCCGAGTACCAGGGGACGAAAACTGACACATATTGGAACACGTCTCCCGATCACACGGTTGATCATACTCTGGGTTCCACATGCATGTTTTAGCTGAAGGAAGAATACCTTAAACCTGGAGAGTTGAGACCCGTGGAATGGGTACCATGCAATATGACTTCAAAGGGTCTTCATTTGCTCACCGAACCTCTCCAATCCTATCACTGCTGCGTTTATGCCCCTGTACACACACTTGATTCTCTTTCAGAGACATAGCAATCCATAGGTTTTAAGATACTTCCTAGTCAGGTACACTCTTAGGCATTTAATATGGGGTGTTGAGTCCATTTCGTTGAGCAAGGAGTAGCTCTTGTCTATTCCATATTTGGCTTAAGGAACTTTATCTGTGCTCATTTCAATCTCTGGTTTTATGCAGCACCCCAACTCACCTTTCCCCTTAAGCAAGCATAAGTTGGGTTTCTAAATTTGAGACCCTGTTCTGTTTTGTAATTCAGTTCCTGTGTAGCCAAGGTTACATTCCGTGTATTAGTGATATCTTATGATGTTTCTTTTCCTGTGTGACTTATTTCAGTTAGAATCATCGTACCTGAATCCACTCATTATGCTGCTACGGGCCTGATGACATAGATTTCATTGCTGAGTGATACTGCATTGTACGTAAGTACCACAACTTCTTTATCCATTTTTCACTTTCTGCGATATTGAACTTGTACCGTAAACCAGGTTCTTGTAAACAGAGACGTCCCAACCTTTGGGGTGGCTGTGTCTTTTTGATTTTAATTTCCCTAAGCTATAGGACCATAAGTGGAAGTGCCCTAGGCTCTGTTGCTTTGTTTTTTAGATGTTTCAGGAAACACCATACACTTCTCCCGAGTGGCTGTTGGCAATTGACATCCCGCCCATCAGCATAACAAGGCTCCCAGTTCTCCATGGCCTGTCCTGCCTTTCTGGATTTTACACTTTTTTCAGATGGCCCTTTTGACCGGGGGGAAGTGAGACTTCATTGTAGTGCAGATTTCCTTTGCAAGCTTGCTTGGTTGGCCAAAAAGGGCGTATGCGTTTTTTCCTGAATATATTCAGGAGAAAACGCATACGCCCTTTTTGGCCAAGTGCATCATTGTGGACGTTCTGCCTCTTTTCCTATGCTTTAAATGCAATTCCAGTCTACCTCCTGAAATCGGTTTCCTGCAATTCTGCCCCGCTTTCAAGTCCTCTTGGCAGCCTTACTTCAGTATATTTTTGGACGATAGCTGTCATTTATAACTCTGCAGGTTTGTGAATTACAGTGCCCCTGAGCTCCTTTCTTCAACTCGCTTTCTCGTGAGCTGGCCGCAACACCGCAGGATGGCTTCAGGCCCTAATCTGGTTCCGGCACGGCACGCTGAGCCTTTGGTTAATTCCTCTTCCTGGTGGGAAATGAGAGTTAAATTTGCCCGTCCAGACACCTCCAGCTAGTCTGTCATTGGTTCTCCCTATTCCTGTTCATCTTCCGCAGAAATTGCAAACTGGGCCAAACAGGAGGTTAAAGGCACTGACTCTCCAAGTCGGGAGAGTGTTAGTAAAGCGTCTGGAATGTTGCACCTGAGTACCAGGGGACGAAAACTGACACATATTGGAACACGTCTCCCGATCACACGGTTGATCATACTCTGGGTTCCACATGCATGTTTTAGCTGAAGGAAGAATACCTTAAACCTGGAGAGTTGAGACCCGTGGAATGGGTACCATGCAATATGACTTCAAAGGGTCTTCATTTGCTCACCGAACCTCTCCAATCCTATCACTGCTGCGTTTATGCCCCTGTACACACACTTGATTCTCTTTCAGAGACATAGCAATCCATAGGTTTTAAGATACTTCCTAGTCAGGTACACTCTTAGGCATTTAATATGGGGTGTTGAGTCCATTTCGTTGAGCAAGGAGTAGCTCTTGTCTATTCCATATTTGGCTTAAGGAACTTTATCTGTGCTCATTTCAATCTCTGGTTTTATGCAGCACCCCAACTCACCTTTCCCCTTAAGCAAGCATAAGTTGGGTTTCTAAATTTGAGACCCTGTTCTGTTTTGTAATTCAGTTCCTGTGTAGCCAAGGTTACATTCCGTGTATTAGTGATATCTTATGATGTTTCTTTTCCTGTGTGACTTATTTCAGTTAGAATCATCGTACCTGAATCCACTCATTATGCTGCTACGGGCCTGATGACATAGATTTCATTGCTGAGTGATACTGCATTGTACGTAAGTACCACAACTTCTTTATCCATTTTTCACTTTCTGCGATATTGAACTTGTACCGTAAACCAGGTTCTTGTAAACAGAGCCGTCCCAACCTTTGGGGTGGCTGTGTCTTTTTGATTTTAATTTCCCTAAGCTATAGGACCATAAGTGGAAGTGCCCTAGGCTCTGTTGCTTTGTTTTTTAGATGTTTCAGGAAACACCATACACTTCTCCCGAGTGGCTGTTGGCAATTGACATCCCGCCCATCAGCATAACAAGGCTCCCAGTTCTCCATGGCCTGTCCTGCCTTTCTGGATTTTACACTTTTTTCAGATGGCCCTTTTGACCGGGGGGAAGTGAGACTTCATTGTAGTGCAGATTTCCTTTGCAAGCTTGCTTGGTTGGCCAAAAAGGGCGTATGCGTTTTTTCCTGAATATATTCAGGAAAAAACGCATACGCCCTTTTTGGCCAAGTGCATCATTGTGGACGTTCTGCCTCTTTTCCTATGCTTTAAATGCAATTCCAGTCTACCTCCTGAAATCGGTTTCCTGCAATTCTGCCCCGCTTTCAAGTCCTCTTGGCAGCCTTACTTCAGTATATTTTTGGACGATAGCTGTCATTTATAACTCTGCAGGTTTGTGAATTACAGTGCCCCTGAGCTCCTTTCTTCAACTCGCTTTCTCGTGAGCTGGCCGCAACACCGCAGGATGGCTTCAGGCCCTAATCTGGTTGCGGCACGGCACGCTGAGCCTTTGGTTAATTCCTCTTCCTGGTGGGAAATGAGAGTTAAATTTGCCCGTCCAGACACCTCCAGCTAGTCTGTCATTGGTTCTCCCTATTCCTGTTCATCTTCCGCAGAAATTGCAAACTGGGCCAAACAGGAGGTTAAAGGCACTGACTCTCCAAGTCGGGAGAGTGTTAGTAAAGCGTCTGGAATGTTGCACCCGAGTACCAGGGGACGAAAACTGACACATATTGGAACACGTCTCCCGATCACACGGTTGATCATACTCTGGGTTCCACATGCATGTTTTAGCTGAAGGAAGAATACCTTAAACCTGGAGAGTTGAGACCCGTGGAATGGGTACCATGCAATATGACTTCAAAGGGTCTTCATTTGCTCACCGAACCTCTCCAATCCTATCACTGCTGCGTTTATGCCCCTGTACACACACTTGATTCTCTTTCAGAGACATAGCAATCCATAGGTTTTAAGATACTTCCTAGTCAGGTACACTCTTAGGCATTTAATATGGGGTGTTGAGTCCATTTCGTTGAGCAAGGAGTAGCTCTTGTCTATTCCATATTTGGCTTAAGGAAATTTATCTGTGCTCATTTCAATCTCTGGTTTTATGCAGCACCCCAACTCACCTTTCCCCTTAAGCAAGCATAAGTTGGGTTTCTAAATTTGAGACCCTGTTCTGTTTTGTAATTCAGTTCCTGTGTAGCCAAGGTTACATTCCGTGTATTAGTGATATCTTATGATGTTTCTTTTCCTGTGTGACTTATTTCAGTTAGAATCATCGTACCTGAATCCACTCATTATGCTGCTACGGGCCTGATGACATAGATTTCATTGCTGAGTGATACTGCATTGTACGTAAGTACCACAACTTCTTTATCCATTTTTCACTTTCTGCGATATTGAACTTGTACCGTAAACCAGGTTCTTGTAAACAGAGCCGTCCCAACCTTTGGGGTGGCTGTATCTTTTTGATTTTAATTTCCCTAAGCTATAGGACCATAAGTGGAAGTGCCCTAGGCTCTGTTGCTTTGTTTTTTAGATGTTTCAGGAAACACCATACACTTCTCCCGAGTGGCTGTTGGCAATTGACATCCCGCCCATCAGCATAACAAGGCTCCCAGTTCTCCATGGCCTGTCCTGCCTTTCTGGATTTTACACTTTTTTCAGATGGCCCTTTTGACCGGGGGGAAGTGAGACTTCATTGTAGTGCAGATTTCCTTTGCAAGCTTGCTTGGTTGGCCAAAAAGGGCGTATGCGTTTTTTCCTGAATATATTCAGGAAAAAACGCATACGCCCTTTTTGGCCAAGTGCATCATTGTGGACGTTCTGCCTCTTTTCCTATGCTTTAAATGCAATTCCAGTCTACCTCCTGAAATCGGTTTCCTGCAATTCTGCCCCGCTTTCAAGTCCTCTTGGCAGCCTTACTTCAGTATATTTTTGGACGATAGCTGTCATTTATAACTCTGCAGGTTTGTGAATTACAGTGCCCCTGAGCTCCTTTCTTCAACTCGCTTTCTCGTGAGCTGGCCGCAACACCGCAGGATGGCTTCAGGCCCTAATCTGGTTCCGGCACGGCACGCTGAGCCTTTGGTTAATTCCTCTTCCTGGTGGGAAATGAGAGTTAAATTTGCCCGTCCAGACACCTCCAGCTAGTCTGTCATTGGTTCTCCCTATTCCTGTTCATCTTCCGCAGAAATTGCAAACTGGGCCAAACAGGAGGTTAAAGGCACTGACTCTCCAAGTCGGGAGAGTGTTAGTAAAGCGTCTGGAATGTTGCACCCGAGTACCAGGGGACGAAAACTGAGACATATTGGAACACGTCTCCCGATCACACGGTTGATCATACTCTGGGTTCCACATGCATGTTTTAGCTGAAGGAAGAATACCTTAAACCTGGAGAGTTGAGACCCGTGGAATGGGTACCATGCAATATGACTTCAAAGGGTCTTCATTTGCTCACCGAACCTCTCCAATCCTATCACTGCTGCGTTTATGCCCCTGTACACACACTTGATTCTCTTTCAGAGACATAGCAATCCATAGGTTTTAAGATACTTCCTAGTCAGGTACACTCTTAGGCATTTAATATGGGGTGTTGAGTCCATTTCGTTGAGCAAGGAGTAGCTCTTGTCTATTCCATATTTGGCTTAAGGAACTTTATCTGTGCTCATTTCAATCTCTGGTTTTATGCAGCACCCCAACTCACCTATCCCCTTAAGCAAGCATAAGTTGGGTTTCTAAATTTGAGACCCGGTTCTGTTTTGTAATTCAGTTCCTGTGTAGCCAAGGTTACATTCCGTGTATTAGTGATATCTTATGATGTTTCTTTTCCTCTGTGACTTATTTCAGTTAGAATCATCGTACCTGAATCCACTCATTATGCTGCTACGGGCCTAATGACATAGATTTCATTGCTGAGTGATACTGCATTGTACGTAAGTACCACAACTTCTTTATCCATTTTTCACTTTCTGCGATATTGAACTTGTACCGTAAACCAGGTTCTTGTAAACAGAGCCGTCCCAACCTTTGGGGTGGCTGTGTCTTTTTGATTTTAATTTCCCTAAGCTATAGGACCATAAGTGGAAGTGCCCTAGGCTCTGTTGCTTTGTTTTTTAGATGTTTCAGGAAACACCATACACTTCTCCCGAGTGGCTGTTGGCAATTTACATCCCGCCCATCAGCATAACAAGGCTCCCAGTTCTCCATGGCCTGTCCTGCCTTTCTGGATTTTACACTTTTTTCAGATGGCCCTTTTGACCGGGGGGAAGTGAGACTTCATTGTAGTGCAGATTTCCTTTGCAAGCTTGCTTGGTTGGCCAAAAAGGGCGTATGCGTTTTTTCCTGAATATATTCAGGAAAAAACGCATACGCCTTTTTTGGCCAAGTGCATCATTGTGGACGTTCTGCCTCTTTTCCTATGCTTTAAATGCAATTCCAGTCTACCTCCTGAAATCGGTTTCCTGCAATTCTGCCCCGCTTTCAAGTCCTCTTGGCAGCCTTACTTCAGTATATTTTTGGACGATAGCTGTCATTTATAACTCTGCAGGTTTGTGAATTACAGTGCCCCTGAGCTCCTTTCTTCAACTCGCTTTCTCGTGAGCTGGCCGCAACACCGCAGGATGGCTTCAGGCCCTAATCTGGTTCCGGCACGGCACGCTGAGCCTTTGGTTAATTCCTCTTCCTGGTGGGAAATGAGAGTTAAATTTGCCCGTCCAGACACCTCCAGCTAGTCTGTCATTGGTTCTCCCTATTCCTGTTCATCTTCCGCAGAAATTGCAAACTGGGCCAAACAGGAGGTTAAAGGCACTGACTCTCCAAGTCGGGAGAGTGTTAGTAAAGCGTCTGGAATGTTGCACCCGAGTACCAGGGGACGAAAACTGACACATATTGGAACACGTCTCCCGATCACACGGTTGATCATACTCTGGGTTCCACATGCATGTTTTAGCTGAAGGAAGAATACCTTAAACCTGGAGAGTTGAGACCCGTGGAATGGGTACCATGCAATATGACTTCAAAGGGTCTTCATTTGCTCACCGAACCTCTCCAATCCTATCACTGCTGCGTTTATGCCCCTGTACACACACTTGATTCTCTTTCAGAGACATAGCAATCCATAGGTTTTAAGATACTTCCTAGTCAGGTACACTCTTAGGCATTTAATATGGGGTGTTGAGTCCATTTCGTTGAGCAAGGAGTAGCTCTTGTCTATTCCATATTTGGCTTAAGGAACTTTATCTGTGCTCATTTCAATCTCTGGTTTTATGCAGCACCCCAACTCACCTATCCCCTTAAGCAAGCATAAGTTGGGTTTCTAAATTTGAGACCCTGTTCTGTTTTGTAATTCAGTTCCTGTGTAGCCAAGGTTACATTCCGTGTATTAGTGATATCTTATGATGTTTCTTTTCCTCTGTGACTTATTTCAGTTAGAATCATCGTACCTGAATCCACTCATTATGCTGCTACGGGCCTGATGACATAGATTTCATTGCTGAGTGATACTGCATTGTACGTAAGTACCACAACTTCTTTATCCATTTTTCACTTTCTGCGATATTGAACTTGTACCGTAAACCAGGTTCTTGTAAACAGAGCCGTCCCAACCTTTGGGGTGGCTGTGTCTTTTTGATTTTAATTTCCCTAAGCTATAGGACCATAAGTGGAAGTGCCCTAGGCTCTGTTGCTTTGTTTTTTAGATGTTTCAGGAAACACCATACACTTCTCCCGAGTGGCTGTTGGCAATTGACATCCCGCCCATCAGCATAACAAGGCTCCCAGTTCTCCATGGCCTGTCCTGCCTTTCTGGATTTTACACTTTTTTCAGATGGCCCTTTTGACCGGGGGGAAGTGAGACTTCATTGTAGTGCAGATTTCCTTTGCAAGCTTGCTTGGTTGGCCAAAAAGGGCGTATGCGTTTTTTCCTGAATATATTCAGGAAAAAACGCATACGCCCTTTTTGGCCAAGTGCATCATTGTGGACGTTCTGCCTCTTTTCCTATGCTTTAAATGCAATTCCAGTCTACCTCCTGAAATCGGTTTCCTGCAATTCTGCCCCGCTTTCAAGTCCTCTTGGCAGCCTTACTTCAGTATATTTTTGGACGATAGCTGTCATTTATAACTCTGCAGGTTTGTGAATTACAGTGCCCCTGAGCTCCTTTCTTCAACTCGCTTTCTCGTGAGCTGGCCGCAACACCGCAGGATGGCTTCAGGCCCTAATCTGGTTCCGGCACGGCACGCTGAGCCTTTGGTTAATTCCTCTTCCTGGTGGGAAATGAGAGTTAAATTTGCCCGTCCAGACACCTCCAGCTAGTCTGTCATTGGTTCTCCCTATTCCTGTTCATCTTCCGCAGAAATTGCAAACTGGGCCAAACAGGAGGTTAAAGGCACTGACTCTCCAAGTCGGGAGAGTGTTAGTAAAGCGTCTGGAATGTTGCACCCGAGTACCAGGGGACGAAAACTGAGACATATTGGAACACGTCTCCCGATCACACGGTTGATCATACTCTGGGTTCCACATGCATGTTTTAGCTGAAGGAAGAATACCTTAAACCTGGAGAGTTGAGACCCGTGGAATGGGTACCATGCAATATGACTTCAAAGGGTCTTCATTTGCTCACCGAACCTCTCCAATCCTATCACTGCTGCGTTTATGCCCCTGTACACACACTTGATTCTCTTTCAGAGACATAGCAATCCATAGGTTTTAAGATACTTCCTAGTCAGGTACACTCTTAGGCATTTAATATGGGGTGTTGAGTCCATTTCGTTGAGCAAGGAGTAGCTCTTGTCTATTCCATATTTGGCTTAAGGAACTTTATCTGTGCTCATTTCAATCTCTGGTTTTATGCAGCACCCCAACTCACCTATCCCCTTAAGCAAGCATAAGTTGGGTTTCTAAATTTGAGACCCTGTTCTGTTTTGTAATTCAGTTCCTGTGTAGCCAAGGTTACATTCCGTGTATTAGTGATATCTTATGATGTTTCTTTTCCTCTGTGACTTATTTCAGTTAGAATCATCGTACCTGAATCCACTCATTATGCTGCTACGGGCCTGATGACATAGATTTCATTGCTGAGTGATACTGCATTGTACGTAAGTACCACAACTTCTTTATCCATTTTTCACTTTCTGCGATATTGAACTTGTACCGTAAACCAGGTTCTTGTAAACAGAGCCGTCCCAACCTTTGGGGTGGCTGTGTCTTTTTGATTTTAATTTCCCTAAGCTATAGGACCATAAGTGGAAGTGCCCTAGGCTCTGTTGCTTTGTTTTTTAGATGTTTCAGGAAACACCATACACTTCTCCCGAGTGGCTGTTGGCAATTTACATCCCGCCCATCAGCATAACAAGGCTCCCAGTTCTCCATGGCCTGTCCTGCCTTTCTGGATTTTACACTTTTTTCAGATGGCCCTTTTGACCGGGGGGAAGTGAGACTTCATTGTAGTGCAGATTTCCTTTGCAAGCTTGCTTGGTTGGCCAAAAAGGGCGTATGCGTTTTTTCCTGAATATATTCAGGAAAAAACGCATACGCCTTTTTTGGCCAAGTGCATCATTGTGGACGTTCTGCCTCTTTTCCTATGCTTTAAATGCAATTCCAGTCTACCTCCTGAAATCGGTTTCCTGCAATTCTGCCCCGCTTTCAAGTCCTCTTGGCAGCCTTACTTCAGTATATTTTTGGACGATAGCTGTCATTTATAACTCTGCAGGTTTGTGAATTACAGTGCCCCTGAGCTCCTTTCTTCAACTCGCTTTCTCGTGAGCTGGCCGCAACACCGCAGGATGGCTTCAGGCCCTAATCTGGTTCCGGCACGGCACGCTGAGCCTTTGGTTAATTCCTCTTCCTGGTGGGAAATGAGAGTTAAATTTGCCCGTCCAGACACCTCCAGCTAGTCTGTCATTGGTTCTCCCTATTCCTGTTCATCTTCCGCAGAAATTGCAAACTGGGCCAAACAGGAGGTTAAAGGCACTGACTCTCCAAGTCGGGAGAGTGTTAGTAAAGCGTCTGGAATGTTGCACCCGAGTACCAGGGGACGAAAACTGACACATATTGGAACACGTCTCCCGATCACACGGTTGATCATACTCTGGGTTCCACATGCATGTTTTAGCTGAAGGAAGAATACCTTAAACCTGGAGAGTTGAGACCCGTGGAATGGGTACCATGCAATATGACTTCAAAGGGTCTTCATTTGCTCACCGAACCTCTCCAATCCTATCACTGCTGCGTTTATGCCCCTGTACACACACTTGATTCTCTTTCAGAGACATAGCAATCCATAGGTTTTAAGATACTTCCTAGTCAGGTACACTCTTAGGCATTTAATATGGGGTGTTGAGTCCATTTCGTTGAGCAAGGAGTAGCTCTTGTCTATTCCATATTTGGCTTAAGGAACTTTATCTGTGCTCATTTCAATCTCTGGTTTTATGCAGCACCCCAACTCACCTATCCCCTTAAGCAAGCATAAGTTGGGTTTCTAAATTTGAGACCCTGTTCTGTTTTGTAATTCAGTTCCTGTGTAGCCAAGGTTACATTCCGTGTATTAGTGATATCTTATGATGTTTCTTTTCCTCTGTGACTTATTTCAGTTAGAATCATCGTACCTGAATCCACTCATTATGCTGCTACGGGCCTGATGACATAGATTTCATTGCTGAGTGATACTGCATTGTACGTAAGTACCACAACTTCTTTATCCATTTTTCACTTTCTGCGATATTGAACTTGTACCGTAAACCAGGTTCTTGTAAACAGAGCCGTCCCAACCTTTGGGGTGGCTGTGTCTTTTTGATTTTAATTTCCCTAAGCTATAGGACCATAAGTGGAAGTGCCCTAGGCTCTGTTGCTTTGTTTTTTAGATGTTTCAGGAAACACCATACACTTCTCCCGAGTGGCTGTTGGCAATTGACATCCCGCCCATCAGCATAACAAGGCTCCCAGTTCTCCATGGCCTGTCCTGCCTTTCTGGATTTTACACTTTTTTCAGATGGCCCTTTTGACCGGGGGGAAGTGAGACTTCATTGTAGTGCAGATTTCCTTTGCAAGCTTGCTTGGTTGGCCAAAAAGGGCGTATGCGTTTTTTCCTGAATATATTCAGGAAAAAACGCATACGCCCTTTTTGGCCAAGTGCATCATTGTGGACGTTCTGCCTCTTTTCCTATGCTTTAAATGCAATTCCAGTCTACCTCCTGAAATCGGTTTCCTGCAATTCTGCCCCGCTTTCAAGTCCTCTTGGCAGCCTTACTTCAGTATATTTTTGGACGATAGCTGTCATTTATAACTCTGCAGGTTTGTGAATTACAGTGCCCCTGAGCTCCTTTCTTCAACTCGCTTTCTCGTGAGCTGGCCGCAACACCGCAGGATGGCTTCAGGCCCTAATCTGGTTGCGGCACGGCACGCTGAGCCTTTGGTTAATTCCTCTTCCTGGTGGGAAATGAGAGTTAAATTTGCCCGTCCAGACACCTCCAGCTAGTCTGTCATTGGTTCTCCCTATTCCTGTTCATCTTCCGCAGAAATTGCAAACTGGGCCAAACAGGAGGTTAAAGGCACTGACTCTCCAAGTCGGGAGAGTGTTAGTAAAGCGTCTGGAATGTTGCACCCGAGTACCAGGGGACGAAAACTGACACATATTGGAACACGTCTCCCGATCACACGGTTGATCATACTCTGGGTTCCACATGCATGTTTTAGCTGAAGGAAGAATACCTTAAACCTGGAGAGTTGAGACCCGTGGAATGGGTACCATGCAATATGACTTCAAAGGGTCTTCATTTGCTCACCGAACCTCTCCAATCCTATCACTGCTGCGTTTATGCCCCTGTACACACACTTGATTCTCTTTCAGAGACATAGCAATCCATAGGTTTTAAGATACTTCCTAGTCAGGTACACTCTTAGGCATTTAATATGGGGTGTTGAGTCCATTTCGTTGAGCAAGGAGTAGCTCTTGTCTATTCCATATTTGGCTTAAGGAACTTTATCTGTGCTCATTTCAATCTCTGGTTTTATGCAGCACCCCAACTCACCTTTCCCCTTAAGCAAGCATAAGTTGGGTTTCTAAATTTGAGACCCTGTTCTGTTTTGGAATTCAGTTCCTGTGTAGCCAAGGTTACATTCCGTGTATTAGTGATATCTTATGATGTTTCTTTTCCTGTGTGACTTATTTCAGTTAGAATCATCGTACCTGAATCCACTCATTATGCTGCTACGGGCCTGATGACATAGATTTCATTGCTGAGTGATACTGCATTGTACGTAAGTACCACAACTTCTTTATCCATTTTTCGCTTTCTGCGATATTGAACTTGTACCGTAAACCAGGTTCTTGTAAACAGAGCCGTCCCAACCTTTGGGGTGGCTGTGTCTTTTGATTTTAATTTCCCTAAGCTATAGGACCATAAGTGGAAGTGCCCTAGGCTCTGTTGCTTTGTTTTTTAGATGTTTCAGGAAACACCATACACTTCTCCCGAGTGGCTGTTGGCAATTTACATCCCGCCCATCAGCATAACAAGGCTCCCAGTTCTCCATGGCCTGTCCTGCCTTTCTGGATTTTACACTTTTTTCAGATGGCCCTTTTGACCGGGGGGAAGTGAGACTTCATTGTAGTGCAGATTTCCTTTGCAACCTTGCTTGGTTGGCCGAAAAGGGCGTATGCGTTTTTTCCTGAATATATTCAGGAAAAAACGCATACGCCCTTTTTGGCCAAGTGCATCATTGTGGACGTTCTGCCTCTTTTCCTATGCTTTAAATGCAATTCCAGTCTACCTCCTGAAATCGGTTTCCTGCAATTCTGCCCCGCTTTCAAGTCCTCTTGGCAGCCTTACTTCAGTATATTTTTGGACGATAGCTGTCATTTATAACTCTGCAGGTTTGTGAATTACAGTGCCCCTGAGCTCCTTTCTTCAAGTCGCTTTCTCGTGAGCTGGCCGCAACACCGCAGGATGGCTTCAGGCCCTAATCTGGTTGCGGCACGGCACGCTGAGCCTTTGGTTAATTCCTCTTCCTGGTGGGAAATGAGAGTTAAATTTGCCCGTCCAGACACCTCCAGCTAGTCTGTCATTGGTTCTCCCTATTCCTGTTCATCTTCCGCAGAAATTGCAAACTGGGCCAAACAGGAGGTTAAAGGCACTGACTCTCCAAGTCGGGAGAGTGTTAGTAAAGCGTCTGGAATGTTGCACCCGAGTACCAGGGGACGAAAACTGACACATATTGGAACACGTCTCCCGATCACACGGTTGATCATACTCTGGGTTCCACATGCATGTTTTAGCTGAAGGAAGAATACCTTAAACCTGGAGAGTTGAGACCCGTGGAATGGGTACCATGCAATATGACTTCAAAGGGTCTTCATTTGCTCACCGAACCTCTCCAATCCTATCACTGCTGCGTTTATGCCCCTGTACACACGCTTGATTCTCTTTCAGAGACATAGCAATCCATAGGTTTTAAGATACTTCCTAGTCAGGTACACTCTTAGGCATTTAATATGGGGTGTTGAGTCCATTTCGTTGAGCAAGGAGTAGCTCTTGTCTATTCCATATTTGGCTTAAGGAACTTTATCTGTGCTCATTTCAATCTCTGGTTTTATGCAGCACCCCAACTCACCTTTCCCCTTAAGCAAGCATAAGTTGGGTTTCTAAATTTGAGACCCTGTTCTGTTTTGTAATTCAGTTCCTGTGTAGCCAAGGTTACATTCCGTGTATTAGTGATATCTTATGATGTTTCTTTTCCTGTGTGACTTATTTCAGTTAGAATCATCATACCTGAATCCACTCATTATGCTGCTACGGGCCTGATGACATAGATTTCATTGCTGAGTGATACTGCATTGTACGTAAGTACCACAACTTTTTTATCCATTTTTCACTTTCTGCGATATTGAACTTGTACCGTAAACCAGGTTCTTGTAAACAGAGCCGTCCCAACCTTTGGGGTGGCTGTGTCTTTTTGATTTTAATTTCCCTAAGCTATAGGACCATAAGTGGAAGTGCCCTAGGCTCTGTTGCTTTGTTTTTTAGATGTTTCAGGAAACACCATACACTTCTCCCGAGTGGCTGTTGGCAATTTACATCCCGCCCATCAGCATAACAAGGCTCCCAGTTCTCCATGGCCTGTCCTGCCTTTCTGGATTTTACACTTTTTTCAGATGGCCCTTTTGACCGGGGGGAAGTGAGACTTCATTGTAGTGCAGATTTCCTTTGCAAGCTTGCTTGGTTGGCCAAAAAGGGCGTATGCGTTTTTTCCTGAATATATTCAGGAAAAAACGCATACGCCCTTTTTGGCCAAGTGCATCATTGTGGACGTTCTGCCTCTTTTCCTATGCTTTAAATGCAATTCCAGTCTACCTCCTGAAATCGGTTTCCTGCAATTCTGCCCTGCTTTCAAGTCCTCTTGGCAGCCTTACTTCAGTATATTTTTGGACGATAGCTGTCATTTATAACTCTGCAGGTTTGTGAATTACAGTGCCCCTGAGCTCCTTTCTTCAACTCGCTTTCTCGTGAGCTGGCCGCAACACCGCAGGATGGCTTCAGGCCCTAATCTGGTTCCGGCACGGCACGCTGAGCCTTTGGTTAATTCCTCTTCCTGGTGGGAAATGAGAGTTAAATTTGCCCGTCCAGACACCTCCAGCTAGTCTGTCATTGGTTCTCCCTATTCCTGTTCATCTTCCGCAGAAATTGCAAACTGGGCCAAACAGGAGGTTAAAGGCACTGACTCTCCAAGTCGGGAGAGTGTTAGTAAAGCGTCTGGAATGTTGCACCCGAGTACCAGGGGACGAAAACTGACACATATTGGAACACGTCTCCCGATCACACGGTTGATCATACTCTGGGTTCCACATGCATGTTTTAGCTGAAGGAAGAATACCTTAAACCTGGAGAGTTGAGACCCGTGGAATGGGTACCATGCAATATGACTTCAAAGGGTCTTCATTTGCTCACCGAACCACTCCAATCCTATCACTGCTGCGTTTTTGCCCCTGTACACACGCTTGATTCTCTTTCAGAGACATAGCAATCCATAGGTTTTAAGATACTTCCTAGTCAGGTACACTCTTAGGCATTTAATATGGGGTGTTGAGTCCATTTCGTTGAGCAAGGACTAGCTCTTGTCTATTCCATATTTGGCTTAAGGAACTTTATCTGTGCTCATTTCAATCTCTGGTTTTATGCAGCACCCCAACTCACCTTTCCCCTTAAGCAAGCATAAGTTGGGTTTCTAAATTTGAGACCCTGTTCTGTTTTGTAATTCAGTTCCTGTGTAGCCAAGGTTACATTCCGTGTATTAGTGATATCTTATGATGTTTCTTTTCCTGTGTGACTTATTTCAGTTAGAATCATCGTACCTGAATCCACTCATTATGCTGCTACGGGCCTGATGACATAGATTTCATTGCTGAGTGATACTGCATTGTACGTAAGTACCACAACTTCTTTATCCATTTTTCACTTTCTGCGATATTGAACTTGTACCGTAAACCAGGTTCTTGTAAACAGAGCCGTGCCAACTTTTGGGGTGGCTGTGTCTTTTTGATTTTAATTTCCCTAAGCTATAGGACCATAAGTGGAAGTGCCCTAGGCTCTGTTGCTTTGTTTTTTAGATGTTTCAGGAAACACCATACACTTCTCCCGAGTGGCTGTTGGCAATTGACATCCCGCCCATCAGCATAACAAGGCTCCCAGTTCTCCATGGCCTGTCCTGCCTTTCTGGATTTTACACTTTTTTCAGATGGCCCTTTTGACCGGGGGGAAGTGAGACTTCATTGTAGTGCAGATTTCCTTTGCAAGCTTGCTTGGTTGGCCAAAAAGGGCGTATGCGTTTTTTCCTGAATATATTCAGGAAAAAACGCATACGCCCTTTTTGGCCAAGTGCATCATTGTGGACGTTCTGCCTCTTTTCCTATGCTTTAAATGCAATTCCAGTCTACCTCCTGAAATCGGTTTCCTGCAATTCTGCCCCGCTTTCAAGTCCTCTTGGCAGCCTTACTTCAGTATATTTTTGGACGATAGCTGTCATTTATAACTCTGCAGGTTTGTGAATTACAGTGCCCCTGAGCTCCTTTCTTCAACTCGCTTTCTCGTGAGCTGGCCGCAACACCGCAGGATGGCTTCAGGCCCTAATCTGGTTCCAGCACGGCACGCTGAGCCTTTGGTTAATTCCTCTTCCTGGTGGGAAATGAGAGTTAAATTTGCCCGTCCAGACACCTCCATCTAGTCTGCTATTGGTTCTCCCTATTCCTGTTCATCTTCCACAGAAATTGCAAACTGGGCCAAACAGGAGGTTAAAGGCACTGACTCTCCAAGTCGGGAGAGTGTTAGTAAAGCGTCTGGAATGTTGCACCCGAGTACCAGGGGACGAAAACTGACACATATTGGAACACGTCTCCCGATCACACGGTTGATCATACTCTGGGTTCCACATGCATGTTTTAGCTGAAGGAAGAATACCTTAAACCTGGAGAGTTGAGACCCGTGGAATGGGTACCATGCAATATGACTTCAAAGGGTCTTCATTTGCTCACCGAACCTCTCCAATCCTATCACTGCTGCGTTTATGCCCCTGGACACATGCTTGATTCTCTTTCGGAGACATAGCAGTCCATAGGTTTTAAGATACTTCCTAGTCATGTACATTCTTAGGCATTTAATATGGGGTGTTGAGTCCATTTCGTTGAGCAAGGAGTAGCTCTTGTCTATTCCATATTTGGCTTAAGGAACTTTATCTGTGCTCATTTCAATCTCTGGTTTTATGCAGCACCCCAACTCACCTTTCCCCTTAAGCAAGCATAAGTTGGGTTTCTAAATTTGAGACCCTGTTCTGTTTTGTAATTCAGTTCCTGTGTAGCCAAGGTTACATTCCGTGTATTAGTGATATCTTATGATGTTTCTTTTCCTGTGTGACTTATTTCAGTTAGAATCATCATACCTGAATCCACTCATTATGCTGCTACGGGCCTGATGACATAGATTTCATTGCTGAGTGATACTGCATTGTACGTAAGTACCACAACTTCTTTATCCATTTTTCACTTTCTGCGATATTGAACTTGTACCGTAAACCAGGTTCTTGTAAACAGAGCCGTCCCAACCTTTGAGGTGGCTGTGTCTTTTTGATTTTAATTTCCCTAAGCTATAGGACCATAAGTGGAAGTGCCCTAGGCTCTGTTGCTTTGTTTTTTAGATGTTTCAGGAAACACCATACACTTCTCCCGAGTGGCTGTTGGCAATTGACATCCCGCCCATCAGCATAACAAGGCTCCCAGTTCTCCATGGCCTGTCCTGCCTTTCTGGATTTTACACTTTTTTCAGATGGCCCTTTTGACCAGGGGGAAGTGAGACTTCATTGTAGTGCAGATTTCCTTTGCAAGCTTGCTTGGTTGGCCAAAAAGGGCGTATGCGTTTTTTCCTGAATATATTCAGGAAAAAACGCATACGCCCTTTTTGGCCAAGTGCATCATTGTGGACGTTCTGCCTCTTTTCCTATGCTTTAAATGCAATTCCAGTCTACCTCCTGAAATCGGTTTCCTGCAATTCTGCCCCGCTTTCAAGTCCTCTTGGCAGCCTTACTTCAGTATATTTTTGGACGATAGCTGTCATTTATAACTCTGCAGGTTTGTGAATTACAGTGCCCCTGAGCTCCTTTCTTCAACTCGCTTTCTCGTGAGCTGGCCGCAACACCGCAGGATGGCTTCAGGCCCTAATCTGGTTCCGGCACGGCACGCTGAGCCTTTGGTTAATTCCTCTTCCTGGTGGGAAATGAGAGTTAAATTTGCCCGTCCAGACACCTCCAGCTAGTCTGTCATTGGTTCTCCCTATTCCTGTTCATCTTCCGCAGAAATTGCAAACTGGGCCAAACAGGAGGTTAAAGGCACTGACTCTCCAAGTCGGGAGAGTGTTAGTAAAGCGTCTGGAATGTTGCACCCGAGTACCAGGGGACGAAAACTGACACATATTGGAACACGTCTCCCGATCACACGGTTGATCATACTCTGGGTTCCACATGCATGTTTTAGCTGAAGGAAGAATACCTTAAACCTGGAGAGTTGAGACCCGTGGAATGGGTACCATGCAATATGACTTCAAAGGGTCTTCATTTGCTCACCGAACCTCTCCAATCCTATCACTGCTGCGTTTATGCCCCTGTACACACACTTGATTCTCTTTCAGAGACATAGCAATCCATAGGTTTTAAGATACTTCCTAGTCAGGTACACTCTTAGGCATTTAATATGGGGTGTTGAGTCCATTTCGTTGAGCAAGGAGTAGCTCTTGTCTATTCCATATTTGGCTTAAGGAACTTTATCTGTGCTCATTTCAATCTCTGGTTTTATGCAGCACCCCAACTCACCTTTCCCCTTAAGCAAGCATAAGTTGGGTTTCTAAATTTGAGACCCTGTTCTGTTTTGTAATTCAGTTCCTGTGTAGCCAAGGTTACATTCCGTGTATTAGTGATATCTTATGATGTTTCTTTTCCTGTGTGACTTATTTCAGTTAGAATCATTGTACCTGAATCCACTCATTATGCTGCTACGGGCCTGATGACATAGATTTCATTGCTGAGTGATACTGCATTGTACGTAAGTACCACAACTTCTTTATCCATTTTTCACTTTCTGCGATATTGAACTTGTACCGTAAACCAGGTTCTTGTAAACAGAGCCGTCCCAACCTTTGAGGTGGCTGTGTCTTTTTGATTTTAATTTCCCTAAGCTATAGGACCATAAGTGGAAGTGCCCTAGGCTCTGTTGCTTTGTTTTTTAGATGTTTCAGGAAACACCATACACTTCTCCCGAGTGGCTGTTGGCAATTGACATCCCGCCCATCAGCATAACAAGGCTCCCAGTTCTCCATGGCCTGTCCTGCCTTTCTGGATTTTACACTTTTTTCAGATGGCCCTTTTGACCGGGGGGAAGTGAGACTTCATTGTAGTGCAGATTTCCTTTGCAAGCTTGCTTGGTTGGCCAAAAAGGGCGTATGCGTTTTTTCCTGAATATATTCAGGAAAAAACGCATACGCCCTTTTTGGCCAAGTGCATCATTGTGGACGTTCTGCCTCTTTTCCTATGCTTTCAATGCAATTCCAGTCTACCTCCTGAAATCGGTTTCCTGCAATTCTGCCCCGCTTTCAAGTCCTCTTGGCAGCCTTACTTCAGTATATTTTTGGACGATAGCTGTCATTTATAACTCTGCAGGTTTGTGAATTACAGTGCCCCTGAGCTCCTTTCTTCAACTCGCTTTCTCGTGAGCTGGCCGCAACACCGCAGGATGGCTTCAGGCCCTAATCTGGTTGCGGCACGGCACGCTGAGCCTTTGGTTAATTCCTCTTCCTGGTGGGAAATGAGAGTTAAATTTGCCCGTCCAGACACCTCCAGCTAGTCTGTCATTGGTTCTCCCTATTCCTGTTCATCTTCCGCAGAAATTGCAAACTGGGCCAAACAGGAGGTTAAAGGCACTGACTCTCCAAGTCGGGAGAGTGTTAGTAAAGCGTCTGGCATGTTGCACCCGAGTACCAGGGGACGAAAACTGACACATATTGGAACACGTCTCCCGATCACACGGTTGATCATACTCTGGGTTCCACATGCATGTTTTAGCTGAAGGAAGAATACCTTAAACCTGGAGAGTTGAGACCCGTGGAATGGGTACCATGCAATATGACTTCAAAGGGTCTTCATTTGCTCACCGAACCTCTCCAATCCTATCACTGCTGCGTTTATGCCCCTGTACACACACTTGATTCTCTTTCAGAGACATAGCAATCCATAGGTTTTAAGATACTTCCTAGTCAGGTACACTCTTAGGCATTTAATATGGGGTGTTGAGTCCATTTCGTTGAGCAAGGAGTAGCTCTTGTCTATTCCATATTTGGCTTAAGGAACTTTATCTGTGCTCATTTCAATCTCTGGTTTTATGCAGCACCCCAACTCACCTTTCCCCTTAAGCAAGCATAAGTTGGTTTTCTAAATTTGAGACCCTGTTCTGTTTTGTAATTCAGTTCCTGTGTAGCCAAGTTTACATTCCGTGTATTAGTGATATCTTATGATGTTTCTTTTCCTGTGTGACTTATTTCAGTTAGAATCATCGTACCTGAATCCACTCATTATGCTGCTACGGGCCTGATGACATAGATTTCATTGCTGAGTGATACTGCATTGTACGTAAGTACCACAACTTCTTTATCCATTTTTCACTTTCTGCGATATTGAACTTGTACCGTAAACCAGGTTCTTGTAAACAGAGCCGTGCCAACCTTTGGGGTGGCTGTGTCTTTTTGATTTTAATTTCCCTAAGCTATAGGACCATAAGTGGAAGTGCCCTAGGCTCTGTTGCTTTGTTTTTTAGATGTTTCAGGAAACACCATACACTTCTCCCGAGTGGCTGTTGGCAATTTACATCCCGCCCATCAGCATAACAAGGCTCCCAGTTCTCCATGGCCTGTCCTGCCTTTCTGGATTTTACACTTTTTTCAGATGGCCCTTTTGACCAGGGGGAAGTGAGACTTCATTGTAGTGCAGATTTCCTTTGCAAGCTTGCTTGGTTGGCCAAAAAGGGTGTATGCGTTTTTTCCTGAATATATTCAGGAAAAAACGCATACGCCCTTTTTGGCCAAGTGCATCATTGTGGACGTTCTGCCTCTTTTCCTATGCTTTAAATGCAATTCCAGTCTACCCCCTGAAATCGGTTTCCTGCAATTCTGCCCCGCTTTCAAGTCCTCTTGGCAGCCTTACTTCAGTATATTTTTGGACGATAGCTGTCATTTATAACTCTGCAGGTTTGTGAATTACAGTGTCCCTGAGCTCCTTTCTTCAAGTCGCTTTCTCGTGAGCTGGCCGCAACACCGCAGGATGGCTTCAGGCCCTAATCTGGTTCCGGCACGGCACGCTGAGCCTTTGGTTAATTCCTCTTCCTGGTGGGAAATGAGAGTTAAATTTGCCCGTCCAGACACCTCCAGCTAGTCTGTCATTGGTTCTCCCTATTCCTGTTCATCTTCCGCAGAAATTGCAAACTGGGCCAAACAGGAGGTTAAAGGCACTGACTCTCCTAGTCGGGAGAGTGTTAGTAAAGCGTCTGGAATGTTGCACCCGAGTACCAGGGGACGAAAACTGACACATATTGGAACACGTCTCCCGATCACACGGTTGATCATACTCTGGGTTCCACATGCATGTTTTAGCTGAAGGAAGAATACCTTAAACCTGGAGAGTTGAGACCCGTGGAATGGGTACCATGCAATATGACTTCAAAGGGTCTTCATTTGCTCACCGAACCTCTCCAATCCTATCACTGCTGCATTTATGCCCCTGTACACACACTTGATTCTCTTTCAGAGACATAGCAATCCATAGGTTTTAAGATACTTCCTAGTCAGGTACACTCTTAGGCATTTAATATGGGGTGTTGAGTCCATTTCGTTGAGCAAGGAGTAGCTCTTGTCTATTCCATATTTGGCTTAAGGAACTTTATCTGTGCTCATTTCAATCTCTGGTTTTATGCAGCACCCCAACTCACCTTTCCCCTTAAGCAAGCATAAGTTGGGTTTCTAAATTTGAGACCCTGTTCTGTTTTGTAATTCAGTTCCTGTGTAGCCAAGGTTACATTCCGTGTATTAGTGATATCTTATGATGTTTCTTTTCCTCTGTGACTTATTTCAGTTAGAATCATCGTACCTGAATCCACTCATTATGCCTCTACGGGCCTGATGACATAGATTTCATTGCTGAGTGATACTGCATTGTACGTAAGTACCACAACTTCTTTATCCATTTTTCACTTTCTGCGATATTGAACTTGTACCGTAAACCAGGTTCTTGTAAACAGAGCCGTCCCAACCTTTGGGGTGGCTGTGTCTTTTTGATTTTAATTTCCCTAAGCTATAGGACCATAAGTGGAAGTGCCCTAGGCTCTGTTGCTTTGTTTTTTAGATGTTTCAGGAAACACCATACACTTCTCCCGAGTGGCTGTTGGCAATTTACATCCCGCCCATCAGCATAACAAGGCTCCCAGTTCTCCATGGCCTGTCCTGCCTTTCTGGATTTTACACTTTTTTCAGATGGCCCTTTTGACCGGGGGGAAGTGAGACTTCATTGTAGTGCAGATTTCCTTTGCAAGCTTGCTTGGTTGGCCAAAAAGGGCGTATGCGTTTTTTCCTGAATATATTCAGGAAAAAACGCATACGCCCTTTTTGGCCAAGTGCATCATTGTGGACGTTCTGCCTCTTTTCCTATGCTTTAAATGCAATTCCAGTCTACCTCCTGAAATCGGTTTCCTGCAATTCTGCCCCGCTTTCAAGTCCTCTTGGCAGCCTTACTTCAGTATATTTTTGGACGATAGCTGTCATTTATAACTCTGCAGGTTTGTGAATTACAGTGCCCCTGAGCTCCTTTCTTCAACTCGCTTTCTCGTGAGCTGGCCGCAACACCGCAGGATGGCTTCAGGCCCTAATCTGGTTCCGGCACGGCACACTGAGCCTTTGGTTAATTCCTCTTCCTGGTGGGAAATGAGAGTTAAATTTGCCCGTCCAGACACCTCCAGCTAGTCTGTCATTGGTTCTCCCTATTCCTGTTCATCTTCCGCAGAAATTGCAAACTGGGCCAAACAGGAGGTTAAAGGCACTGACTCTCCAAGTCGGGAGAGTGTTAGTAAAGCGTCTGGCATGTTGCACCCGAGTACCAGGGGACGAAAACTGACACATATTGGAACACGTCTCCCGATCACACGGTTGATCATACTCTGGGTTCCACATGCATGTTTTAGCTGAAGGAAGAATACCTTAAACCTGGAGAGTTGAGACCCGTGGAATGGGTACCATGCAATATGACTTCAAAGGGTCTTCATTTGCTCACCGAACCTCTCCAATCCTATCACTGCTGCGTTTATGCCCCTGTACACACACTTGATTCTCTTTCAGAGACATAGCAATCCATAGGTTTTAAGATACTTCCTAGTCAGGTACACTCTTAGGCATTTAATATGGGGTGTTGAGTCCATTTCGTTGAGCAAGGAGTAGCTCTTGTCTATTCCATATTTGGCTTAAGGAACTTTATCTGTGCTCATTTCAATCTCTGGTTTTATGCAGCACCCCAACTCACCTTTCCCCTTAAGCAAGCATAAGTTGGGCTTCTAAATTTGAGACCCTGTTATGTTTTGTAATTCAGTTCCTGTGTAGCCAAGTTTACATTCCGTGTATTAGTGATATCTTATGATGTTTCTTTTCCTGTGTGACTTATTTCAGTTAGAATCATCGTACCTGAATCCACTCATTATGCTGCTACGGGCCTGATGACATAGATTTCATTGCTGAGTGATACTGCATTGTACGTAAGTACCACAACTTCTTTATCCATTTTTCACTTTCTGCGATATTGAACTTGTACCGTAAACCAGGTTCTTGTAAACAGAGCCGTGCCAACCTTTGGGGTGGCTGTGTCTTTTTGATTTTAATTTCCCTAAGCTATAGGACCATAAGTGGAAGTGCCCTAGGCTCTGTTGCTTTGTTTTTTAGATGTTTCAGGAAACACCATACACTTCTCCCGAGTGGCTGTTGGCAATTTACATCCCGCCCATCAGCATAACAAGGCTCCCAGTTCTCCATGGCCTGTCCTGCCTTTCTGGATTTTACACTTTTTTCAGATGGCCCTTTTGACCGGGGGGAAGTGAGACTTCATTGTAGTGCAGATTTCCTTTGCAAGCTTGCTTGGTTGGCCAAAAAGGGTGTATGCGTTTTTTCCTGAATATATTCAGGAAAAAACGCATACGCCCTTTTTGGCCAAGTGCATCATTGTGGACGTTCTGCCTCTTTTCCTATGCTTTAAATGCAATTCCAGTCTACCTCCTGAAATCGGTTTCCTGCAATTCTGCCCCGCTTTCAAGTCCTCTTGGCAGCCTTACTTCAGTATATTTTTGGACGATAGCTGTCATTTATAACTCTGCAGGTTTGTGAATTACAGTGTCCCTGAGCTCCTTTCTTCAAGTCGCTTTCTCGTGAGCTGGCCGCAACACCGCAGGATGGCTTCAGGCCCTAATCTGGTTCCGGCACGGCACGCTGAGCCTTTGGTTAATTCCTCTTCCTGGTGGGAAATGAGAGTTAAATTTGCCCGTCCAGACACCTCCAGCTAGTCTGTCATTGGTTCTCCCTATTCCTGTTCATCTTCCGCAGAAATTGCAAACTGGGCCAAACAGGAGGTTAAAGGCACTGACTCTCCTAGTCGGGAGAGTGTTAGTAAAGCGTCTGGAATGTTGCACCCGAGTACCAGGGGACGAAAACTGAGACATATTGGAACACGTCTCCCGATCACACGGTTGATCATACTCTGGGTTCCACATGCATGTTTTAGCTGAAGGAAGAATACCTTAAACCTGGAGAGTTGAGACCCGTGGAATGGGTACCATGCAATATGACTTCAAAGGGTCTTCATTTGCTCACCGAACCTCTCCAATCCTATCACTGCTGCATTTATGCCCCTGTACACACACTTGATTCTCTTTCAGAGACATAGCAATCCATAGGTTTTAAGATACTTCCTAGTCAGGTACACTCTTAGGCATTTAATATGGGGTGTTGAGTCCATTTCGTTGAGCAAGGAGTAGCTCTTGTCTATTCCATATTTGGCTTAAGGAACTTTATCTGTGCTCATTTCAATCTCTGGTTTTATGCAGCACCCCAACTCACCTTTCCCCTTAAGCAAGCATAAGTTGGGTTTCTAAATTTGAGACCCTGTTCTGTTTTGTAATTCAGTTCCTGTGTAGCCAAGGTTACATTCCGTGTATTAGTGATATCTTATGATGTTTCTTTTCCTCTGTGACTTATTTCAGTTAGAATCATCGTACCTGAATCCACTCATTATGCCTCTACGGGCCTGATGACATAGATTTCATTGCTGAGTGATACTGCATTGTACGTAAGTACCACAACTTCTTTATCCATTTTTCACTTTCTGCGATATTGAACTTGTACCGTAAACCAGGTTCTTGTAAACAGAGCCGTCCCAACCTTTGGGGTGGCTGTGTCTTTTTGATTTTAATTTCCCTAAGCTATAGGACCATAAGTGGAAGTGCCCTAGGCTCTGTTGCTTTGTTTTTTAGATGTTTCAGGAAACACCATACACTTCTCCCGAGTGGCTGTTGGCAATTTACATCCCGCCCATCAGCATAACAAGGCTCCCAGTTCTCCATGGCCTGTCCTGCCTTTCTGGATTTTACACTTTTTTCAGATGGCCCTTTTGACCGGGGGGAAGTGAGACTTCATTGTAGTGCAGATTTCCTTTGCAAGCTTGCTTGGTTGGCCAAAAAGGGCGTATGCGTTTTTTCCTGAATATATTCAGGAAAAAACGCATACGCCCTTTTTGGCCAAGTGCATCATTGTGGACGTTCTGCCTCTTTTCCTATGCTTTAAATGCAATTCCAGTCTACCTCCTGAAATCGGTTTCCTGCAATTCTGCCCCGCTTTCAAGTCCTCTTGGCAGCCTTACTTCAGTATATTTTTGGACGATAGCTGTCATTTATAACTCTGCAGGTTTGTGAATTACAGTGCCCCTGAGCTCCTTTCTTCAACTCGCTTTCTCGTGAGCTGGCCGCAACACCGCAGGATGGCTTCAGGCCCTAATCTGGTTCCGGCACTGCACACTGAGCCTTTGGTTAATTCCTCTTCCTGGTGGGAAATGAGAGTTAAATTTGCCCGTCCAGACACCTCCAGCTAGTCTGTCATTGGTTCTCCCTATTCCTGTTCATCTTCCGCAGAAATTGCAAACTGGGCCAAACAGGAGGTTAAAGGCACTGACTCTCCAAGTCGGGAGAGTGTTAGTAAAGCGTCTGGAATGTTGCACCCGAGTACCAGGGGACGAAAACTGACACATATTGGAACACGTCTCCCGATCACACGGTTGATCATACTCTGGGTTCCACATGCATGTTTTAGCTGAAGGAAGAATACCTTAAACCTGGAGAGTTGAGACCCGTGGAATGGGTACCATGCAATATGACTTCAAAGGGTCTTCATTTGCTCACCGAACCTCTCCAATCCTATCACTGCTGCGTTTATGCCCCTGTACACACACTTGATTCTCTTTCAGAGACATAGCAATCCATAGGTTTTAAGATACTTCCTAGTCAGGTACACTCTTAGGCATTTAATATGGGGTGTTGAGTCCATTTCGTTGAGCAAGGAGTAGCTCTTGTCTATTCCATATTTGGCTTAAGGAACTTTATCTGTGCTCATTTCAATCTCTGGTTTTATGCAGCACCCCAACTCACCTTTCCCCTTAAGCAAGCATAAGTTGGGTTTCTAAATTTGAGACCCTGTTCTGTTTTGTAATTCAGTTCCTGTGTAGCCAAGTTTACATTCCGTGTATTAGTGATATCTTATGATGTTTCTTTTCCTGTGTGACTTATTTCAGTTAGAATCATCATACCTGAATCCACTCATTATGCTGCTACGGGCCTGATGACATAGATTTCATTGCTGAGTGATACTGCATTGTACGTAAGTACCACAACTTCTTTATCCATTTTTCACTTTCTGCGATATTGAACTTGTACCGTAAACAAGGTTCTTGTAAACAGAGCCGTGCCAACCTTTGGGGTGGCTGTGTCTTTTTGATTTTAATTTCCCTAAGCTATAGGACCATAAGTGGAAGTGCCCTAGGCTCTGTTGCTTTGTTTTTTAGATGTTTCAGGAAACACCATACACTTCTCCTGAGTGGCTGTTGGCAATTTACATCCCGCCCATCAGCATAACAAGGCTCCCAGTTCTCCATGGCCTGTCCTGCCTTTCTGGATTTTACACTTTTTTCAGATGGCCCTTTTGACCAGGGGGAAGTGAGACTTCATTGTAGTGCAGATTTCCTTTGCAAGCTTGCTTGGTTGGCCAAAAAGGGCGTATGCGTTTTTTCCTGAATATATTCAGGAAAAAACGCATACGCCCTTTTTGGCCAAGTGCATCATTGTGGACGTTCTGCCTCTTTTCCTATGCTTTAAATGCAATTCCAGTCTACCTCCTGAAATCGGTTTCCTGCAATTCTGCCCCGCTTTCAAGTCCTCTTGGCAGCCTTACTTCAGTATATTTTTGGACGATAGCTGTCATTTATAACTCTGCAGGTTTGTGAATTACAGTGTCCCTGAGCTCCTTTCTTCAACTCGCTTTCTCGTGAGCTGGCCGCAACACCGCAGGATGGCTTCAGGCCCTAATCTGGTTCCGGCACGGCACGCTGAGCCTTTGGTTAATTCCTCTTCCTGGTGGGAAATGAGAGTTAAATTTGCCCGTCCAGACACCTCCAGCTAGTCTGTCATTGGTTCTCCCTATTCCTGTTCATCTTCCGCAGAAATTGCAAACTGGGCCAAACAGGAGGTTAAAGGCACTGACTCTCCTAGTCGGGAGAGTGTTAGTAAAGCGTCTGGAATGTTGCACCCGAGTACCAGGGGACGAAAACTGACACATATTGGAACACGTCTCCCGATCACACGGTTGATCATACTCTGGGTTCCACATGCATGGTTTAGCTGAAGGAAGAATACCTTAAACCTGGAGAGTTGAGACCCGTGGAATGGGTACCATGCAATATGACTTCAAAGGGTCTTCATTTGCTCACCGAACCTCTCCAATCCTATCACTGCTGCATTTATGCCCCTGTACACACACTTGATTCTCTTTCAGAGACATAGCAATCCATAGGTTTTAAGATACTTCCTAGTCAGGTACACTCTTAGGCATTTAATATGGGGTGTTGAGTCCATTTCGTTGAGCAAGGAGTAGCTCTTGTCTATTCCATATTTGGCTTAAGGAACTTTATCTGTGCTCATTTCAATCTCTGGTTTTATGCAGCACCCCAACTCACCTTTCCCCTTAAGCAAGCATAAGTTGGGTTTCTAAATTTGAGACCCTGTTCTGTTTTGTAATTCAGTTCCTGTGTAGCCAAGGTTACATTCCGTGTATTAGTGATATCTTATGATGTTTCTTTTCCTGTGTGACTTATTTCAGTTAGAATCATCGTACCTGAATCCACTCATTATGCTGCTACGGGCCTGATGACATAGATTTCATTGCTGAGTGATACTGCATTGTACGTAAGTACCACAACTTCTTTATCCATTTTTCACTTTCTGTGATATTGAACTTGTACCGTAAACCAGGTTCTTGTAAACAGAGCCGTCCCAACCTTTGGGGTGGCTGTGTCTTTTTGATTTTAATTTCCCTAAGCTATAGGACCATAAGTGGAAGTGCCCTAGGCTCTGTTGCTTTGTTTTTTAGATGTTTCAGGAAACACCATACACTTCTCCCGAGTGGCTGTTGGCAATTGACATCCCGCCCATCAGCATAACAAGGCTCCCAGTTCTCCATGGCCTGTCCTGCCTTTCTGGATTTTACACTTTTTTCAGATGGCCCTTTTGACCGGGGGGAAGTGAGACTTCATTGTAGTGCAGATTTCCTTTGCAAGCTTGCTTGGTTGGCCAAAAAGGGCGTATGCGTTTTTTCCTGAATATATTCAGGAAAAAACGCATACGCCCTTTTTGGCCAAGTGCATCATTGTGGACGTTCTGCCTCTTTTCCTATGCTTTCAATGCAATTCCAGTCTACCTCCTGAAATCGGTTTCCTGCAATTCTGCCCCGCTTTCAAGTCCTCTTGGCAGCCTTACTTCAGTATATTTTTGGACGATAGCTGTCATTTATAACTCTGCAGGTTTGTGAATTACAGTGCCCCTGAGCTCCTTTCTTCAACTCGCTTTCTCGTGAGCTGGCCGCAACACCGCAGGATGGCTTCAGGCCCTAATCTGGTTCCGGCACGGCACGCTGAGCCTTTGGTTAATTCCTCTTCCTGGTGGGAAATGAGAGTTAAATTTGCCCGTCCAGACACCTCCAGCTAGTCTGTCATTGGTTCTCCCTATTCCTGTTCATCTTCCGCAGAAATTGCAAACTGGGCCAAACAGGAGGTTAAAGGCACTGACTCTCCAAGTCGGGAGAGTGTTAGTAAAGCGTCTGGCATGTTGCACCCGAGTACCAGGGGACGAAAACTGACACATATTGGAACACGTCTCCCGATCACACGGTTGATCATTCTCTGGGTTCCACATGCATGTTTTAGCTGAAGGAAGTATCCCTTAATCCTGGAGAGTTGAGACCCATGGAATGGGTACCATGCAATATGACTTCAAAGGTCTTCATTTGCTCACCGAACCTTACCAATCTTATGAGCCCCAAGTGTCCAGCCTTATGTGTCACCCAGCTCTGGGTGTAGATGTGGTAAATGCAGGTTGCATCAGAAGCCTTGAATGATTACTTAAGTATTTCTCTCTATTTCACTGTCATTGTGTTTTGTTTAAGAAATTTATTTTTATTATGGTATTTACCTGATTTTCACTGCTTTAATGCAGCTGTACACACTCTTGATTCTCTTACAGAGATATATAAATCCATAGGTTTTATGATTCTTACTAGTCAGGTATATTCCTAGGCGTTGAATATGGCGTGTTGAGTCCATTTCGTTGAGCAAGGAGTAGCTCTTGTCTATTCCATATTTGGCTTAAGGAACTTTATCTGTGCTCATTTCAATCTCTGGTTTTATGCAGCACCCCAACTCACCTTTCCCCTTAAGCAAGCATAAGTTGGTTTTCTAAATTTGAGACCCTGTTCTGTTTTGGAATTCAGTTCCTGTGTAGCCAAGTTTACATTCCGTGTATTAGTGATACCTTATGATGTTTCTTTTTCTGTGTGACTTATTTCAGTTAGATTCATCGTACTTAGTCCACTCATTATGCTGCTACGGGCCTGATGACATAGATTTCATTGCTGAGTGATATTGCATTGTACGTAAGTACCACAACTTCTTTATCCATTTTTCACTTTCTGCGATATTGAACTTGTACCGTATATGAGGTTCTTGTAAACAGAGCCATCCCAAACTTTGGGGTGGCTGTGTCTTTTTGATTTTAATTGCCCTAAACTATAGTACCATAAGTGGAAGTGCCCTAGGCTCTGTTGCTTTGTTTTTTAGATGTTTCAGGAAACACCAAACACTTCTCCAGAGTGGCTGTTGGCAATTTACATCCTGCCCATCAGCATAAGATGGCTCCCAGTTCTCCATGGCCTGTCATGCCTTTCTGGATTTTACACTTTTTTCAGATGGCCCTTTTGACCAGGGGGAATTCAGACTTCATTGTAGTGCAGATTTCCTTTGCAAGCTTGCTTGGTTGGCCAAAAAGGGCGTATGCGTTTTTTCCTGAATATATTCAGGAAAAAACGCATACGCCCTTTTTGGGCAAGTCAGGTTTTTGAATTGCAGTGGCCCTTCGCTCCATTTTTCAGCTCTTAGTTTTGTGATCTTGCCCCATAACCACAGGATTCCTTGAAGCCCTATTCTTCTTCTGGGACACCTTGCTGTGCCTTTGCTTCATTCTTCTTACTGATGTGAAATTAGAGTGACATGTGCCCATTGAAACCGCTACAGCTAGTTTCTCACTGGTTCCCCCTATTCCCATTCATCCTCCGCACTAACTGAAGACTGTGCGATACCAGAACTTAAAGGCATTGACTCTCCATGTGGGGATGTTGTTAGTAAAGCGGCTGGAATGTCGATCCGGAGCCCCAGGAGAGGAAAAATGTGGTGTGTTTTAGAAACCTTTCCCGATCATATGGTATACCAGTCGCTGGGTTTCCCAAGCATGGTTTAGCTGTAGGAAGATTCCCTTCAACCTGGAGTGTTGGGACCCTTGGAATGAGTAGCATGAAGTATTGCATTAAACTTTCGGCAGTTGCTCACCGAAGCTCACCAATCCTCTCAGCCCCAAGTGTCCAGCCTTATGTCTTATCCAGCTGTGGGTTTATATGTGGTCAATCCAGGTTGCATCACAGCCCCTGAGCGAATTTTGTAAGAATTTTTCTCTCTTTCATTGTTTCTGCGTTTTGTTTTTAAAATTTATTTCTATAATGGGGTTTAGCTCATTTTCACTGCTGTGTTTGTGCCGCTCTGCACACACTTGATTCCCTTATGGAGATATATCAATACATGGGTTTTAAGATTCTTATTACTCAGATATATTTCTCTGCGGTGTATAGGGTGTGTTGAGGCCAGTTCATTGAGCAAGGTGTAGATCTTGTCTAATACCTATTTGGTTTCTTGAACGGTATCTGTGCTAATTTCAAACTCTGGTTTTATGCATCACCCCACCTCTCCTTTCCCCTTAAGCTGACATAAGTGTGTTTTCTAAATGTGAGACACTGTTCTGTTCTGTAATTCATTTCTTGTGCAGCCATATTTACCCTCCCTCTATAAGTGATATCTTATGATATGTTTCTTTTTCTGTTTGACTTATTTCAAGTAGTATTATCGGACCTAAATCCACTCTTTATCCTTCTACTAGCCTTATTACATTGATTTCATGGTGAAGAGATATTCCATTGTACATAAGTACCACATCTTCTTTATCCATTGTTCTCTTTCCTGGGATATTTAAGGTGTACTGAAGTTGAGGTTCTTGTAAACAGAGTAGCCCTAAACTGTGGTGTGCTTGTGTCTTGTTGATTTTTAGACTTCCCTAGATATACTCCCATGATTGGAAGTGTCCTATGCTCTGTAGCTCTGTTTTTAGATGATTTAGGAACCACCATACACTTCTCCAGAGTGGCTCTCGGCAGTTCACACACTGCCCATCAGCGTATAAAGGCTCCCTGTTCTCCATGGCCTGTCCTGCATTTCTGGTTTTTACAATTTTTTAGGATGGCCCTTTTGACCGGTGGGAAATGAGACTTCTTTGTTGTGCACATTTGCATTGCTTGCTTGCTTCGTTGCCCATAAAGTGCGTATGCGTTTTTTCCTGGATATAATCAGGAAAAATCGCATACGCCCTTTTGGGCCAACTGCATCATTGTCGAAATTCTGCCGCTTTTCATGTGCGTTAAAGACGAGTCCAATCTATCTCTTGAAATCTGTTTCTTGCAATTCTGTCTTGCATTCAGATCCTCTTCTTTGCCTTACCTCAACATATTTTTGGACGTTAGTTTTCATTTATAACTCTGCAGGTTTGTGAATTGCAGTGACCCTGAGCTCCATGTTTTAAGTTGCTCTTTTGTGAGCTGGCCTCAAACCCGCAGGATTGCTTCAGGCCCTATTTTGGCTCCGGCGAGGCAGGCTGAGCCTTTTTTTAATTCTTATTCTTAATGGGAAATTAGAGTGATATGTGCCCGTCCAAACCCCTACAACTCTTCTCTCATTGGTTCCCCCTCTTCCCGTTCATCCTCCTCACAATTTGCAAAATGTGTGAAACAGAAGTTTAAATGTGCTGATTCTCCAAGTGGGGAGCTTCTAAGTAACGTGGCTGGAATGGTGAACAGGAGCACCAGGAGAGGATAAATGAGGTGCATTTTAGACACATCTCCCGATCACATGGTGTACAGTCCTCTGGGTTTTCCATGCATGTTTTAGCTGTAGGAAGATCCCTTGAACCTGCAGATTTGGGACCCATTGAATGGGTACCAGGTAGTATTACTTTAAAGGGTGTGCATTTCCTCACCCAACCTCACATTTCTCTTAGCGCAAACAGTTTCCAGCCTTATGTCTCATCCTGCTGTGGGTCTAGATGTGTTCAATCCATGTTGCATCACCGTCCCTGAGGAAAAGTTGTAAGAGGTTTTCTCTGTCTCTCTGTCGTTTATTTTTTTCAATTTATTACTATATTGGTTACAGCTGATTTTCAAAGCTCTGTTTCTTGCTGCTGTACATCCACTTGATTCACGTACAGAGAGACATCAATAAATTCTTTTTCAGATTCTTACCAGTCGTATATATTCTTTTCCGGTGACTTGAGTGTGCTGAGTGCAGTTCTTTTAGCTACCGTGTAGGCCTTGTTGATTATCAGTTTGGTATTTGGAATGGTATCTTTGCTAATTTCAACCTCCTGGATGATGCCTCACCCCTCCCCACCTTTCCCGTTTAGCAGCCTTATGCGTGTTTTCTACATATTTGACTATGTTTTTGTTTTGTAATTTATTTCATGTGTAGCCATTTTGGATTCCACCTTTAAGTGATATCTTATGATATGTGTCTTCTTCTTTTTGAATTCTGTCACTTAGAATGATCATACGTAACTCCTCCGGAGTTGTTACAGCTGGCCATATTTCATTGATTTCCAGGCTGAATAATATTCCACTCTACCTAAGTACCACATCTCTATCCATTTTTTCCCTCCAGAGACATTTAAGTTATATCCTAGTCGAGGATCTTTTAAACAGAGAGGGGGTAAACATTGGGGTGCCTGTGTCCTCTCGATTTTTGTTTTTCCCAAGATATACGCCCATGGGTGCAAGTGCCCTATGCTCTGTAGCTCATTGTTTAGATGCTTTAGTAAACACAATACACTTCTCCAGAATGGCCGTTGGCAATATACATTTCCACTATAAGTCTCACAGGGCTCCCTCTTCTCCTTGCCCTGTCCTGCATTTCTGTTGTTTACGCTTTATGAGGATGGCTCTTCTGACTGATGCGAAGTGATGTCTTTTGTAGTATTGACTTCCAGTGCCCACCTGTTTGGTTGGCTAAAAAGGTGTACGCTCTTTTCTTGAATATATACACAAAAAAACGCATACACCCTTTTTGGCCAACTGCAATGTTGGCAATGTTCAGCTCCTTTTCTTGTGCTTAATGGCGAGTCCTTTCTACCTCCTCAAATCCCTTTCCTGCCATTCTCCCTTGCTTACAAGTCCTTTTCTCTGACTTTCCTCAAGACATTTTTCAGTGATGGATATTTTCAACTCTGCAGTTTTGTGAATTTTACTGCCCCTGAGTTCTATTGTTCAACTTGTGTTTATGGGAACTGGCCACAAAGCAGCGGGATTTCCTCAAGCTCTATACTGTTTCCATGGGCAACCCTAGCCTTTGGTCAATTCGTCTTCCTGCTTGGAAATTAGAGTGACATGTGCCTGTCTGAACACGTAGGACTTGTCTCTCATTGTTCCTCATCCTTCCGCTTCATCCTCTGGACAAATTCCAAACTGTACGCAACAGGATGTTGACAGTGCTGACATCTCCAAGTGGGGAGACTGTTAGTAAAGACGCTGGAGGGGTGAACCCGAGCACCAGGAGATGAGGAGATGAGATGCCTTTTCCAAACTCTTCCCGATCAGATGGTATACCATCCTCTGGGTGTGACAGACATGTTTTAGCAGTAGGAAGAGTCCCATTCATGTAAGGAGAACACCAGGGCTTTTTCAAAATCAGTGTCTCCCCGAAACCCAAACTGGGGAATTTTTTAAGCTACGGCTACACATATGTTCATTAAGGGCCTTGGGAAGTAGGCAGAGTCCAAACTTTAGATGATTGAAGTCTTCAGGGTCAGAAGCACTCACCACCAGCTTCCCTTAGGTTACACTTTAACTGTCAATGATAGATGATGTCAATAAAAATATCTATTCTTTTTCAGATTATTTCCCCTTATAGGTTATTGCAAAATGTTGAGTGTAGTTCCCTGTGCTATACAGTAGTTCCTTGTTGATGATCTATTTTATACATAGCAGTGTGTATGTGTTAATCCCAAACTGTTAATTTATCCCTCCTCCCACCTTTCCCCTTTGGTAATAATAAATTGTAAGATTTTATACTTCTCAGAAATGGGGGAGCTGAAAGAGAGGTATCATTTTCAATGGAAAAGCATTTAAAACAAGATTGAAGGTTTAACCAAGATTATTAGATGTACATCCTTGGAAAGAAATCACTTCATTTCTCTAATATTGAGCTGACAAATAAGACAAACCTTTTCACTGAACTTGCTTATAATAAAGTGATGGAAATATCCAATGGAAGTGTTAGAAACATCTTATTTTACCCGAGCCTTATACACTGTTCTATGTTAACTACACTTTGGCTCACACATCTGTTCATTGAGGTTACAATAGTCTCAATTTCTGTTACTGATCCTCCAGAGTGGACCCCAACAAGTGTCCCCCTGCCCAGTGTCATTGGGGCCAACAGATCGAGACTGAGTTTGGTTCACAAGCAAAGGAAACTTTATATTTTGATCAGAGAATGGAGAGGTGAGAGCATGTACTACCCCGTGGGCTGTGGGCTGGGCTGCTGTGTAGAGATCCTGTCAGAGTCAGTGGGAGGGAGGGGGCGGAGCTCTCGAGGGCCGGGTTGGCTGTAGCTCAGGCTCTATATCGCGGAGTCTGCACTGGGCCCCAGGAGCTGAGGTGTCGACCCAGCCATTCTGCACTAGGAAATCTGGTCTGAAGTGCCGGGTGTGGAACCTCTGCATGCGGGACCCTAGGAGCACGTGAAATTAGACAAAGCACAAAGGATAAAAAAGGTTAGACTTGACTTTATTGCCCAGATTCTATTTTTATCTCCCAGGGATTTTTAATGGGCTTTGCTGGGGACAAACCCCCCCTCTGCCTTTTGTCCCGTTCCTCATTCTTGGAGTGCTGAGGGTGCAGACCCTTCTTCTGTAACTGCTGAGTGCTGAGTTGGGAGCCCTCATACCCTGGGGCGAGGGTCAGAGCTTCTCCCCAGCAGCCTCCAGGTGACGTTGATTGTCCCCAGGCCCCCTGCCTCCCTGCTCGTCCACCTGAGCACCAGCATTGGAAGTGTTATAGATTCTAATGACCTTCAAGGGTCCAGGAAAGAGATGTGCAGAGACGCTGTGGGGGCCGGTTTCACCCCGCCCCACATTTGTTCGGCCACCTTAGGCCGACCGTTTCTGCCAGCCTAGATGCTCTGACCAGTAGTCTGCGCTTTCTTCAATTAGGCCCCTGAATTAACGTACAAACAGCACCAGGTGTCAGAGCCCTGCCCGCTCAACTCCCAGACAGTCCAGGGTCAGTGGTGATCAAGGACCATGATGGCCACTGAGCCAACAGCCTTTTGAAGTAAACAAGAGTCCAGCCGGTCTTACTGGCCACCATCATCACGGTGTCTGTAGGCTTTTCTATGGTGACAGTGTGATATACGGTTCCCCCGCCAAGATTATTAGCTCCCCTCTGGGTGCAGTAAGTCCGGCAAGCAGTAGTCTACTCTTTTGGGACACACTCTTGTTGTTTTATGAGAGAAAGTCCAGGTCAAGTGATGTTCACACGAGTCGTCATGGTGCCCTGTTGCCCCCGGTTATCTCTCTGGATGTTGGAGTTGGAGGGCCTCCTCACTCGAGGTCGGTGTGCCCACGGAGCGAACCCTGCAACTTCAGGGCATGGTTGGTGGTTAGGATCACCACATGGGGTCCTTTTCCCTTAGGAGGGAGGTGGCCTTTTGGGCTGCTGATTTCCAGGTTTTTAGATACCGCCAGTATCTTGGCCAGATGTGGCAGTGGGCCAAGCCCCTTGGTGACCATAGTTTATCCTACCTGGATGGCATTCTTGCATTGTTCCATTTCAAGTGGTCCCAGGTTTTGCACTAATTCTCCAATGGCGATTCACCTTTCACCGGGAATGTAAAGGTCAAAGGGTTTAGCTAAATTAGGGAGTTCCAGGGCAAGGGTCTGAATTGACTGCTCTTTCCATTCTTGAAAGGCCACTTCTGGATTCTATTCAAAAGGATCATCATCTTTTCCTTTCAGTGTTTCATATAGAGGCCCAGCTAGTAGACTGTAGTTAGGGATCCAGAAGCAGCAAACCCTGGCCTCCCCAGGAACCCCTAAGCTGTCTTCTAGTTTTAGAAAGGGGTAAGGCTGAAAATGGTTTCTTCCCTTTCCTGGGATGGACTTCTCCAACCTTCTGTGAGAATGAAGCCCAGGCAGGTCACGGCAGTCTGTGATATTTGAGCTTTTTCTTGGACAACTTCTATCCTTTATTGGCTTGGTAGTTCAGAGGCCTCCTTAGTAGGGCTGGCGATCAGAATGTCGTCTGCATATTGAAGGAGGGTTTCCTTTTCCAGAGGTAGAACTTTTAGGTCTTTAGCTAAGCTTTCCCCAAAGATGGTGTGGGAATTTTTGCACCCTTGGGGCCAGACGGCCCGGAAGTATTGTTTTAGTTGTATGTTGAGTCCTGCCACTCACAAGCCAAAATTTCTTGTGACTCTGGGACTAATGGAATACAAAAGAAGGCATCATTGAAGACTAATACAGAATACCATGTCCTGGTGGTTGGTAGAATGACCAGCAGGGTGTAGGAATTAGGAGCAACTGGAGGTATATCCTCGGTGGCTTCACTGACTGTCCTGACATCCTTTACCAGGTCCCCAGCAGCCCATGGGGCTCTCGTGGTCAGACCAATCCCAGAATATGGAGCTCACCTGGGCAGGTACCCCACCCCCACCCCAGCCCACAGGGCTCTCGTGGTCAGGCCCCTCCCAGGATACAGAGCTACCCTTGCAGGTACCGTGGCAGGGCTGGGCACACAGGAACCGTGCACATAGCCCTCATTGCAGAGCACCCCCAGCTCACCTGTCGCTCAGAGCTGACACAGAGCACCTCAGAGCAGGACTTGAACTAACAAACAGCAGCTGCGACAGGTCTGTGACCCTGGGCATCACTCCGTGAGGCCTCCCTCCACCTGGTCTTCCAGAGACTTCCACTGCACCCGGGGCACCAGGCCTCTGTCTCCAACCACCACCCACCCCTCCTCTCCCTGACTCCTGGGTTCCTCTCATTAGGAGAGGGTTTTCTTGAAGTTGTCTCCCACTCATGGGCCAGATAAAATGATTAGAAAACAAGCCAAAGCTGCAGCCCCTTGTCTATCCTGACTCTCAGGAGCCCACACCTGTTCCTTGGACCTGGCCGGTTCAGCAAGTTCCATTTTCTGCAACTGTGAGCCCCTGAGGGGTGATGATTGGCTGACCTGGGCAGCCTTACCGTGCCGGCCAGCCCTCCCCAGGTGTGCCTGGGTTGAGATCACTATAAATACCACTCCAGGCAGCAAGAGCCCCTGCAGCCGTGCCTGACGCCATTTTCTCTGCCCTGTCAGCAGTCTCGGGGCTGGGCTGGTGGGAGGGAGTGAGAGGCCACGGCTTTGTGGGTGGCCCAGTGTGAGTGGGGCTCTGCTGGACTTTCTGCAGCAGTTGCCAGGCTGCCACCTGCTAAAGAAGAAGATGTGTCACCCATACCTGCTGCTGGAATTTCTCCCTGGGCAGAGGTGAGGAAGGAAAAAAGCAGTGGGGGCAGGGACAGGACGGGTATCTCAGGCAGGGAAATGGAAATCTTCCAGAAGAGCACCCAGGGCCAGGACCATCCTGGCTGGCCTGCAGGCACCAAGTCGGCCGGCATGCTGTCACTCGTGTGGCTCTATGGCCCTCCCTCTAGGCTTTCAAGTCCTTGTCTATATTCAGGTGTTTTACCTGGGATGGGTGGGAATAGTTCAGCAGCAACTGGCCTGGGGCTCAGCTCACGTTTACTCACAGATGCCTCGGCACGGTGCCCCAGCTTTGCAATGAGGACGCTTGTTGCGTGGGGGCTGCTGGCTGAATGGGAGACGATTCCCCACCACTGACCAACTTCAGAATTGTTTACAACTGGAGCAAGTACCCTGATACGGTTTTCCTCTGTGGAACTGGTGGGTTCTGTGTTTTTTTTCTCTTTTTCGTTTTGGGTTCAAGGTAGATTTTATTCCTCTTTTTTGTATTTACAGATATAAGCATGGAAATAATTTATTCATATAAATACATGTATGTGAAGGGAATAATTGTTTTTTCTATTTTTTAAATTTTATTTCTTTTTAATTTTGAATTTTATTTTATATTTTTATACAGCAGGTTCTTATTGGTTATCTATTTTATACATATAAATGTATACATGCCAATCCCAGTCTCTCAACTCCTCCCACCACCCCCCCAACAGCTTTCCCCCCCTTGTTGTCCATACGTTTGTTGTCTACATCTGTTGCTCTATTTATGCCTTGCAAAATGGTTAATCTGTACAGGTTTTCTAGGTTCCACATATATGCATGAATATACAAGATTTGTTTTTCTCTTTCTGACTTACTTCACTCTGTATGACAGTCTCTAGATGCATCGACGTCTCTACAAATGACCCAATTTCATTCCTTTTCATGGCTTAGTAATATTCCATTTTATATATGTACCACGGCTTTATGCATTCGTCTGTCTGTGGGCATTTAGGTTGCTTCCATTACCTCGATATTGTAAATAGTGATGCAATGAACATTGCGGTGAATGTCTCTTTTTGATTTATGGTTTTGTCTGGGTATATGTCCAGTAGTGGGATTGCTGTATCATATGGTAATTCTATTGTTAGTTTCTTAAGAAATTCCATATTGTTCTCCATAGTGACTGTATCAATTTATATTCCCAACAATAGTGGAAGAGGGTTCCTTTTCTCCACACCCTTTCCAGCATTTTTTGCTTGTAGATTTTCTATGATGCCTATTCTACCAGGTGTGAGGTGATACCTCATTGTTGAATCCATTTCGTTGAGCAAGGGGTAGGTCTTGTCTATTCCATATTTGGCTTATGGAACGGTATCTGTGCTAATTTCAAACTCTGGTTTAATGCAGCACCCCAACTCACCTTCCCCCTTAAGCAAGCATAAGTTAGTTTTCTAAACTTGAGACCCTGTTCTGTTTTGTAATTCAGTTCATGTGTAGCCAAGTTCACATTCCGTGTATTAGTGATACCTTATGATGTTTCTTTTTCTGTGTGACTTATTTCACTTAGAATCATCGTGCCTCAATCCAATCATTATGCTGGCACGGGCCTGATGACATAGATTTCATTGCTGAGTGGTATTCTGTTGTACATAAGTACCGCAACTTCTTTATCCATTATTTGCTCTCTGGGATATTTAACTTGTGCCGTAGAAGAGATTCCAGTAAAAAGAACCGTCCCAACCTTTGGGGTGGCTGTGTCTTTTAGATTTCAAATTAACTAAGCAATAGGACCATAAGTGGAAGTGCCCTAGGCTCTGTTGCTTTGTTTTTTAGATGTTTCAGGAAACACCATACACTTCTCCCGAGTGGCTGTTGGCAATTGACATCCCGCCCATCAGCATAACAAGGCTCCCAGTTCTCCATGGCCTGTCCTGCCTTTCTGGATTTTACACTTTTTTCAGATGGCCCTTTTGACCGGGGGGAAGTGAGACTTCATTGTAGTGCAGATTTCCTTTGCAAGCTTGCTTGGTTGGCCAAAAAGGGCGTATGCGTTTTTTCCTGAATATATTCAGGAAAAAACGCATACGCCCTTTTTGGCCAAGTGCATCATTGTGGACGTTCTGCCTCTTTTCCTATGCTTTCAATGCAATTCCAGTCTACCTCCTGAAATCGGTTTCCTGCAATTCTGCCCCGCTTTCAAGTCCTCTTGGCAGCCTTACTTCAGTATATTTTTGGACGATAGCTGTCATTTATAACTCTGCAGGTTTGTGAATTACAGTGCCCCGAGCTCCTTTCTTCAAGTCGCTTTCTCGTGAGCTGGCCGCAACACCGCAGGATGGCTTCAGGCCCTAATCTGGTTCCGGCACGGCACGCTGAGCCTTTGGTTAATTCCTCTTCCTGGTGGGAAATGAGAGTTAAATTTGCCCGTCCAGACACCTCCAGCTAGTCTGTCATTGGTTCTCCCTATTCCTGTTCATCTTCCGCAGAAATTGCAAACTGGGCCAAACAGGAGGTTAAAGGCACTGACTCTCCAAGTCGGGAGAGTGTTAGTAAAGCGTCTGGCATGTTGCACCCGAGTACCAGGGGACGAAAACTGACACATATTGGAACACGTCTCCCGATCACACGGTTGATCATACTCTGGGTTCCACATGCATGTTTTAGCTGAAGGAAGAATACCTTAAACCTGGAGAGTTGAGACCCGTGGAATGGGTACCATGCAATATGACTTCAAAGGGTCTTCATTTGCTCACCGAACCTCTCCAATCCTATCACTGCTGCGTTTATGCCCCTGTACACACACTTGATTCTCTTTCAGAGACATAGCAATCCATAGGTTTTAAGATACTTCCTAGTCAGGTACACTCTTAGGCATTTAATATGGGGTGTTGAGTCCATTTCGTTGAGCAAGGAGTAGCTCTTGTCTATTCCATATTTGGCTTAAGGAACTTTATCTGTGCTCATTTCAATCTCTGGTTTTATGCAGCACCCCAACTCACCTTTCCCCTTAAGCAAGCATAAGTTGGGTTTCTAAATTTGAGACCCTGTTCTGTTTTGTAATTCAGTTCCTGTGTAGCCAAGTTTACATTCCGTGTATTAGTGATATCTTATGATGTTTCTTTTTCTGTGTGACTTATTTCAGTTAGAATCATCGTACCTGAATCCACTCATTATGCTGCTACGGGCCTGATGACATAGATTTCATTGCTGAGTGATACTGCATTGTACGTAAGTACCACAACTTCTTTATCCATTTTTCACTTTCTGCGATATTGAACTTGTACCGTAAACCAGGTTCTTGTAAACAGAGCCGTCCCAACCTTTTGGGTGGCTGTGTCTTTTTGATTTTAATTTCCCTAAGCTATAGGACCATAAGTGGAAGTGTCCTAGGCTCTGTTGCTTTGTTTTTTAGATGTTTCAGGAAACACCATACACTTCTCCCGAGTGGCTGTTGGCAATTGACATCCCGCCCATCAGCATAACAAGGCTCCCAGTTCTCCATGGCCTGTCCTGCCTTTCTGGAGTTTACACTTTTTTCAGATGGCCCTTTTGACCGGGGGGAAGTGAGACTTCATTGTAGTGCAGATTTCCTTTGCAAGCGCTTGCTTGGTTGGCCAAAAAGGGCGTATGCGTTTTTTCCTGAATATATTCAGGAAAAAACGCATACGCCCTTTTTGGCCAAGTGCATCATTGTGGACGTTCTGCCTCTTTTCCTATGCTTTCAATGCAATTCCAGTCTACCTCCTGAAATCGGTTTCCTGCAATTCTGCCCCGCTTTCAAGTCCTCTTGGCAGCCTTACTTCAGTATATTTTTGGACGATAGCTGTCATTTATAACTCTGCAGGTTTGTGAATTACAGTGCCCCTGAGCTCCTTTCTTCAAGTCGCTTTCTCGTGAGCTGGCCGCAACACCGCAGGATGGCTTCAGGCCCTAATCTGGTTCCGGCACGGCACGCTGAGCCTTTGGTTAATTCCTCTTCCTGGTGGGAAATGAGAGTTAAATTTGCCCGTCCAGACACCTCCAGCTAGTCTGTCATTGGTTCTCCCTATTCCTGTTCATCTTCCGCAGAAATTGCAAACTGGGCCAAACAGGAGGTTAAAGGCACTGACTCTCCAAGTCGGGAGAGTGTTAGTAAAGCGTCTGGAATGTTGCACCCGAGTACCAGGGGACGAAAACTGAGACATATTGGAACACGTCTCCCGATCACACGGTTGATCATACTCTGGGTTCCACATGCATGTTTTAGCTGAAGGAAGAATACCTTAAACCTGGAGAGTTGAGACCCGTGGAATGGGTACCATGCAATATGACTTCAAAGGGTCTTCATTTGCTCACCGAACCTCTCCAATCCTATCACTGCTGCGTTTATGCCCCTGTACACACACTTGATTCTCTTTCAGAGACATAGCAATCCATAGGTTTTAAGATACATCCTAGTCAGGTACACTCTTAGGCATTTAATATGGGGTGTTGAGTCCATTTCGTTGAGCAAGGAGTAGCTCTTGTCTATTCCATATTTGGCTTAAGGAACTTTATCTGTGCTCATTTCAATCTCTGGTTTTATGCAGCACCCCAACTCACCTTTCCCCTTAAGCAAGCATAAGTTGGGTTTCTAAATTTGAGACCCTGTTCTGTTTTGTAATTCAGTTCCTGTGTAGCCAAGGTTACATTCCGTGTATTAGTGATATCTTATGATGTTTCTTTTCCTGTGTGACTTATTTCAGTTACAATCATCGTACCTGAATCCACTCATTATGCTGCTACGGGCCTGATGACATAGATTTCATTGCTGAGTGATACTGCATTGTACGTAACTACCACAACTTCTTTATCCATTTTTCACTTTCTGTGATATTGAACTTGTACCGTAAACCAGGTTCTTGTAAACAGAGCCGTCCCAACCTTTGGGGTGGCTGTGTCTTTTGATTTTAATTTCCCTAAGCTATAGGACCATAAGTGGAAGTGCCCTAGGCTCTGTTGCTTTGTTTTTTAGATGTTTCAGGAAACACCATACACTTCTCCCGAGTGGCTGTTGGCAATTTACATCCCGCCCATCAGCATAACAAGGCTCCCAGTTCTCCATGGCCTGTCCTGCCTTTCTGGATTTTACACTTTTTTCAGATGGCCCTTTTGACCGGGGGGAAGTGAGACTTCATTGTAGTGCAGATTTCCTTTGCAAGCTTGCTTGGTTGGCCAAAAAGGGCGTATGCGTTTTTTCCTGAATATATTCAGGAAAAAACGCATACGCCCTTTTTGGCCAAGTGCATCATTGTGGACGTTCTGCCTCTTTTCCTATGCTTTAAATGCAATTCCAGTCTACCTCCTGAAATCGGTTTCCTGCAATTCTGCCCCGCTTTCAAGTCCTCTTGGCAGCCTTACTTCAGTATATTTTTGGACGATAGCTGTCATTTATAACTCTGCAGGTTTGTGAATTACAGTGTCCCTGAGCTCCTTTCTTCAACTCGCTTTCTCGTGAGCTGGCCGCAACACCGCAGGATGGCTTCAGGCCCTAATCTGGTTCCGGCACGGCACGCTGAGCCTTTGGTTAATTCCTCTTCCTGGTGGGAAATGAGAGTTAAATTTGCCCGTCCAGACACCTCCAGCTAGTCTCTCATTGGTTCTCCCTATTCCTGTTCATCTTCCGCAGAAATTGCAAACTGGGCCAAACAGGAGTTTAAAGGCACTGACTCTCCAAGTCGGGAGAGTGTTAGTAAAGCGTCTGGCATGTTGCACCCGAGTACCAGGGGACGAAAACTGACACATATTGGAACACGTCTCCCGATCACACGGTTGATCATACTCTGGGTTCCACATGCATGTTTTAGCTGAAGGAAGAATACCTTAAACCTGGAGAGTTGAGACCCGTGGAATGGGTACCATGCAATATGACTTCAAAGGGTCTTCATTTGCTCACCGAACCTCTCCAATCCTATCACTGCTGCGTTTATGCCCCTGTACACACGCTTGATTCTCTTTCAGAGACATAGCAATCCATAGGTTTTAAGATACTTCCTAGTCAGGTACACTCTTAGGCATTTAATATGGGGTGTTGAGTCCATTTCGTTGAGCAAGGAGTAGCTCTTGTCTATTCCATATTTGGCTTAAGGAACTTTATCTGTGCTCATTTCAATCTCTGGTTTTATGCAGCACCCCAACTCACCTTTCCCCTTAAGCAAGCATAAGTTGGGTTTCTAAATTTGAGACCCTGTTCTGTTTTGTAATTCAGTTCCTGTGTAGCCAAGGTTACATTCCGTGTATTAGTGATATCTTATGATGTTTCTTTTTCTGTGTGACTTATTTCAGTTAGAATCATCGTACCTGAATCCACTCATTATGCTGCTACGTGCCTGATGACATAGATTTCATTGCTGAGTGATACTGCATTGTACGTAAGTACCACAACTTCTTTATCCATTTTTCGCTTTCTGCGATATTGAACTTGTACCGTAAACCAGGTTCTTGTAAACAGAGCCGTCCCAACCTTTGGGGTGGCTGTGTCTTTTGATTTTAATTTCCCTAAGCTATAGGACCATAAGTGGAAGTGCCCTAGGCTCTGTTGCTTTGTTTTTTAGATGTTTCAGGAAACACCATACACTTCTCCCGAGTGGCTGTTGGCAATTTACATCCCGCCCATCAGCATAACAAGGCTCCCAGTTCTCCATGGCCTGTCCTGCCTTTCTGGATTTTACACTTTTTTCAGATGGCCCTTTTGACCGGGGGGAAGTGAGACTTCATTGTAGTGCAGATTTCCTTTGCAAGCTTGCTTGGTTGGCCAAAAAGGGCGTATGCGTTTTTTCCTGAATATATTCAGGAAAAAACGCATACGCCCTTTTTGGCCAAGTGCATCATTGTGGACGTTCTGCCTCTTTTCCTATGCTTTAAATGCAATTCCAGTCTACCTCCTGAAATCGGTTTCCTGCAATTCTGCCCCGCTTTCAAGTCCTCTTGGCAGCCTTACTTCAGTATATTTTTGGACGATAGCTGTCATTTATAACTCTGCAGGTTTGTGAATTACAGTGCCCCGAGCTCCTTTCTTCAAGTCGCTTTCTCGTGAGCTGGCCGCAACACCGCAGGATGGCTTCAGGCCCTAATCTGGTTCCGGCACGGCACGCTGAGCCTTTGGTTAATTCCTCTTCCTGGTGGGAAATGAGAGTTAAATTTGCCCGTCCAGACACCTCCAGCTAGTCTGTCATTGGTTCTCCCTATTCCTGTTCATCTTCCGCAGAAATTGCAAACTGGGCCAAACAGGAGGTTAAAGGCACTGACTCTCCAAGTCGGGAGAGTGTTAGTAAAGCGTCTGGCATGTTGCACCCGAGTACCAGGGGACGAAAACTGACACATATTGGAACACGTCTCCCGATCACACGGTTGATCATTCTCTGGGTTCCACATGCATGTTTTAGCTGAAGGAAGTATCCCTTAATCCTGGAGAGTTGAGACCCATGGAATGGGTACCATGCAATATGACTTCAAAGGTCTTCATTTGCTCACCGAACCTCACCAATCTTATGAGCCCCAAGTGTCCAGCCTTATGTGTCACCCAGCTCTGGGTGTAGATGTGGTAAATGCAGGTTGCATCAGAAGCCTTGAATGATTACTTAAGTATTTCTCTCTATTTCACTGTCATTGTGTTTTGTTTAAGAAATTTATTTTTATTATGGTATTTACCTGATTTTCACTGCTTTAATGCAGCTGTACACACTCTTGATTCTCTTACAGAGATATATAAATCCATAGGTTTTATGATTCTTACTAGTCAGGTATATTCCTAGGCGTTGAATATGGCGTGTTGAGTCCATTTCGTTGAGCAAGGAGTAGCTCTTGTCTATTCCATATTTGGCTTAAGGAACTTTATCTGTGCTCATTTCAATCTCTGGTTTTATGCAGCACCCCAACTCACCTTTCCCCTTAAGCAAGCATAAGTTGGGTTTCTAAATTTGAGACCCTGTTCTGTTTTGGAATTCAGTTCCTGTGTAGCCAAGTTTACATTCCGTGTATTAGTGATACCTTATGATGTTTCTTTTTCTGTGTGACTTATTTCAGTTAGATTCATCGTACTTAGTCCACTCATTATGCTGCTACGGGCCTGATGACATAGATTTCATTGCTGAGTGATATTGCATTGTACGTAAGTACCACAACTTCTTTATCCATTTTTCACTTTCTGCGATATTGAACTTGTACCGTATATGAGGTTCTTGTAAACAGAGCCATCCCAAACTTTGGGGTGGCTGTGTCTTTTTGATTTTAATTGCCCTAAACTATAGTACCATAAGTGGAAGTGCCCTAGGCTCTGTTGCTTTGTTTTTTAGATGTTTCAGGAAACACCAAACACTTCTCCAGAGTGGCTGTTGGCAATTTACATCCTGCCCATCAGCATAAGATGGCTCCCAGTTCTCCATGGCCTGTCATGCCTTTATGGATTTTACACTTTTTTCAGATGGCCCTTTTGACCAGGGGGAATTGAGACTTCATTGTAGTGCAGATTTCCTTTGCAAGCTTGCTTGGTTGGCCAAAAAGGGCGTATGCGTTTTTTCCTGAATATATTCAGGAAAAAACACATACGCCCTTTTTGGGCAAGTCAGGTTTTTGAATTGCAGTGGCCCTTAGCTCCATTTTTCAGCTCTTAGTTTTGTGATCTTGCCCCATAACCACAGGATTCCTTGAAGCCCTATTCTTCTTCTGGGACACCTTGCTGTGCCTTTGCTTCATTCTTCTTACTGATGTGAAATTAGAGTGACATGTGCCCATTGAAACCGCTACAGCTAGTTTCTCACTGGTTCCCCCTATTCCCATTCATCCTCCGCACTAACTGAAGACTGTGCGATACCAGAACTTAAAGGCATTGACTCTCCATGTGGGGATGTTGTTAGTAAAGCGGCTGGAATGTCGATCCGGAGCCCCAGGAGAGGAAAAATGTGGTGTGTTTTAGAAACCTTTCCCGATCATATGGTATACCAGTCGCTGGGTTTCCCAAGCATGGTTTAGCTGTAGGAAGATTCCCTTCACCCTGGAGTGTTGGGACCCTTGGAATGAGTAGCATGAAGTATTGCATTAAACTTTCGGCAGTTGCTCACCGAAGCTCACCAATCCTCTCAGCCCCAAGTGTCCAGCCTTATGTCTTATCCAGCTGTGGGTTTATATGTGGTCAATCCAGGTTGCATCACAGCCCCTGAGCGAATTTTGTAAGAATTTTTCTCTCTTTCATTGTTTCTGCGTTTTGTTTTTAAAATTTATTTCTATAATGGGGTTTAGCTCATTTTCACTGCTGTGTTTGTGCCGCTCTGCACACACTTGATTCCCTTATGGAGATATATCAATACATGGGTTTTAAGATTCTTATTACTCAGATATATTTCTCTGCGGTGTATAGGGTGTGTTGAGGCCAGTTCATTGAGCAAGGTGTAGATCTTGTCTAATACCTATTTGGTTTCTTGAACGGTATCTGTGCTAATTTCAAACTCTGGTTTTATGCATCACCCCACCTCTCCTTTCCCCTTAAGCTGACATAAGTGTGTTTTCTAAATGTGAGACACTGTTCTGTTCTGTAATTCATTTCTTGTGCAGCCATATTTACCCTCCCTCTATAAGTGATATCTTATGATATGTTTCTTTTTCTGTTTGACTTATTTCAAGTAGTATTATCGGACCTAAATCCACTCTTTATCCTTCTACTAGCCTTATTACATTGATTTCATGGTGAAGAGATATTCCATTGTACATAAGTACCACATCTTCTTTATCCATTGTTCTCTTTCCTGGGATATTTAAGGTGTACTGAAGTTGAGGTTCTTGTAAACAGAGTAGCCCTAAACTGTGGTGTGCTTGTGTCTTGTTGATTTTTAGACTTCCCTAGATATACTCCCATGATTGGAAGTGTCCTATGCTCTGTAGCTCTGTTTTTAGATGATTTAGGAACCACCATACACTTCTCCAGAGTGGCTCTCGGCAGTTCACACACTGCCCATCAGCGTATAAAGGCTCCCTGTTCTCCATGGCCTGTCCTGCATTTCTGGTTTTTACAATTTTTTAGGATGGCCCTTTTGACCGGTGGGAAATGAGACTTCTTTGTTGTGCACATTTGCATTGCTTGCTTGCTTCGTTGCCCATAAAGTGCGTATGCGTTTTTTCCTGGATATAATCAGGAAAAATCGCATACGCCCTTTTGGGCCAACTACATCATTGTCGAAATTCTGCCGCTTTTCATGTGCGTTAAAGACGAGTCCAATCTATCTCTTGAAATCTGTTTCTTGCAATTCTGTCTTGCATTCAGATCCTCTTCTTTGCCTTACCTCAACATATTTTTGGACGTTAGTTTTCATTTATAACTCTGCAGGTTTGTGAATTGCAGTGGCCCTGAGCTCCATGTTTTAAGTTGCTCTTTTGTGAGCTGGCCTCAAACCTGCAGGATTGCTTCAGGCCCTATTTTGGCTCCGGCGAGGCAGGCTGAGCCTTTTTTTAATTCTTATTCTTAATGGGAAATTAGAGTGATATGTGCCCGTCCAAACCCCTACAACTCTTCTCTCATTGGTTCCCCCTCTTCCCGTTCATCCTCCTCACAATTTGCAAAATGTGTGAAACAGAAGTTTAAATGTGCTGATTCTCCAAGTGGGGAGCTTCTAAGTAACGTGGCTGGAATGGTGAACAGGAGCACCAGGAGAGGATAAATGAGGTGCATTTTAGACACATCTCCCGATCACATGGTGTACAGTCCTCTGGGTTTTCCATGCATGTTTTAGCTGTAGGAAGATCCCTTGAACCTGCAGATTTGGGACCCATTGAATGGGTACCAGGTAGTATTACTTTAAAGGGTGTGCATTTCCTCACCCAACCTCACATTTCTCTTAGCGCAAACAGTTTCCAGCCTTATGTCTCATCCTGCTGTGGGTCTAGATGTGTTCAATCCATGTTGCATCACCGTCCCTGAGGAAAAGTTGTAAGAGGTTTTCTCTGTCTCTCTGTCGTTTATCTTTTTCAATTTATTACTATATTGGTTACAGCTGATTTTCAAAGCTCTGTTTCTTGCTGCTGTACATCCACTTGATTCACGTACAGAGAGACATCAATAAATTCTTTTTCAGATTCTTACCAGTCGTATATATTCTTTTCCGGTGACTTGAGTGTGCTGAGTGCAGTTCTTTTAGCTACCGTGTAGGCCTTGTTGATTATCAGTTTGGTATTTGGAATGGTATCTTTGCTAATTTCAACCTCCTGGATGATGCCTCACCCCTCCCCACCTTTCCCGTTTAGCAGCCTTATGCGTGTTTTCTACATATTTGACTATGTTTTTGTTTTGTAATTTATTTCATGTGTAGCCATTTTGGATTCCACCTTTAAGTGATATCTTATGATATGTGTCTTCTTCTTTTTGAATTCTGTCACTTAGAATGATCATACGTAACTCCTCCGGAGTTGTTACAGCTGGCCATATTTCATTGATTTCCAGGCTGAATAATATTCCACTCTACCTAAGTACCACATCTCTATCCATTTTTTCCCTCCAGAGACATTTAAGTTATATCCTAGTCGAGGATCTTTTAAACAGAGAGGGGGTAAACATTGGGGTGCCTGTGTCCTCTCGATTTTTGTTTTTCCCAAGATATACGCCCATGGGTGCAAGTGCCCTATGCTCTGTAGCTCATTGTTTAGATGCTTTAGTAAACACAATACACTTCTCCAGAATGGCCGTTGGCAATATACATTTCCACTATAAGTCTCACAGGGCTCCCTCTTCTCCTTGCCCTGTCCTGCATTTCTGTTGTTTACGCTTTATGAGGATGGCTCTTCTGACTGATGCGAAGTGATGTCTTTTGTAGTATTGACTTCCAGTGCCCACCTGTTTGGTTGGCTAAAAAGGTGTACGCTCTTTTCTTGAATATATACACAAAAAAACGCATATACCCTTTTTGGCCAACTGCAATGTTGGCAATGTTCAGCTCCTTTTCTTGTGCTTAATGGCGAGTCCTTTCTACCTCCTCAAATCCCTTTCCTGCCATTCTCCCTTGCTTACAAGTCCTTTTCTCTGACTTTCCTCAAGACATTTTTCAGTGATGGATATTTTCAACTCTGCAGTTTTGTGAATTTTACTGCCCCTGAGTTCTATTGTTCAACTTGTGTTTATGGGAACTGGCCACAAAGCAGCGGGATTTCCTCAAGCTCTATACTGTTTCCATGGGCAACCCTAGCCTTTGGTCAATTCGTCTTCCTGATTGGAAATTAGAGTGACATGTGCCTGTCTGAACACGTAGGACTTGTCTCTCATTGTTCCTCATCCTTCCGCTTCATCCTCTGGACAAATTCCAAACTGTACGCAACAGGATGTTGACAGTGCTGACATCTCCAAGTGGGGAGACTGTTAGTAAAGACGCTGGAGGGGTGAACCCGAGCACCAGGAGATGAGGAGATGAGATGCCTTTTCCAAACTCTTCCCGATCAGATGGTATACCATCCTCTGGGTGTGACAGACATGTTTTAGCAGTAGGAAGAGTCCCATTCATGTAAGGAGAACACCAGGGCTTTTTCAAAATCAGTGTCTCCCCGAAACCCAAACTGGGGAATTTTTTAAGCTACGGCTACACATATGTTCATTAAGGGCCTTGGGAAGTAGGCAGAGTCCAAACTTTAGATGATTGAAGTCTTCAGGGTCAGAAGCACTCACCACCAGCTTCCCTTAGGTTACACTTTAACTGTCATTGATAGATGATGTCAATAAAAATATCTATTCTTTTTCAGATTATTTCCCCTTATAGGTTATTGCAAAATGTTGAGTGTAGTTCCCTGTGCTATACAGTAGTTCCTTGTTGATGATCTATTTTATACATAGCAGTGTGTATGTGTTAATCCCAAACTGTTAATTTATCCCTCCTCCCACCTTTCCCCTTTGGTAATAATAAATTGTAAGATTTTATACTTCTCAGAAATGGGGGAGCTGAAAGAGAGGTATCATTTTCAATGGAAAAGCATTTAAAACAAGATTGAAGGTTTAACCAAGATTATTAGATGTACATCCTTGGAAAGAAATCACTTCATTTCTCTAATATTGAGCTGACAAATAAGACAAACCTTTTCACTGAACTTGCTTATAATAAAGTGATGGAAATATCCAATGGAAGTGTTAGAAACATCTTATTTTACCCGAGCCTTATACACTGTTCTATGTTAACTACACTTTGGCTCACACATCTGTTCATTGAGGTTACAATAGTCTCAATTTCTGTTACTGATCCTCCAGAGTGGACCCCAACAAGTGTCCCCCTGCCCAGTGTCATTGGGGCCAACAGATCGAGACTGAGTTTGGTTCACAAGCAAAGGAAACTTTATATTTTGATCAGAGAATGGAGAGGTGAGAGCATGTACTACCCCGTGGGCTGTGGGCTGGGCTGCTGTGTAGAGATCCTGTCAGAGTCAGTGGGAGGGAGGGGGCGGAGCTCTCGAGGGCCGGGTTGGCTGTAGCTCAGGCTCTATATCGCGGAGTCTGCACTGGGCCCCAGGAGCTGAGGTGTCGACCCAGCCATTCTGCACTAGGAAATCTGGTCTGAAGTGCCGGGTGTGGAACCTCTGCATGCGGGACCCTAGGAGCACGTGAAATTAGACAAAGCACAAAGGATAAAAAAGGTTAGACTTGACTTTATTGCCCAGATTCTATTTTTATCTCCCAGGGATTTTTAATGGGCTTTGCTGGGGACAAACCCCCCCTCTGCCTTTTGTCCCGTTCCTCATTCTTGGAGTGCTGAGGGTGCAGACCCTTCTTCTGTAACTGCTGAGTGCTGAGTTGGGAGCCCTCATACCCTGGGGCGAGGGTCAGAGCTTCTCCCCAGCAGCCTCCAGGTGACGTTGATTGTCCCCAGGCCCCCTGCCTCCCTGCTCGTCCACCTGAGCACCAGCATTGGAAGTGTTATAGATTCTAATGACCTTCAAGGGTCCAGGAAAGAGATGTGCAGAGACGCTGTGGGGGCCGGTTTCACCCCGCCCCACATTTGTTCGGCCACCTTAGGCCGACCGTTTCTGCCAGCCTAGATGCTCTGACCAGTAGTCTGCGCTTTCTTCAATTAGGCCCCTGAATTAACGTACAAACAGCACCAGGTGTCAGAGCCCTGCCCGCTCAACTCCCAGACAGTCCAGGGTCAGTGGTGATCAAGGACCATGATGGCCACTGAGCCAACAGCCTTTTGAAGTAAACAAGAGTCCAGCCGGTCTTACTGGCCACCATCATCACGGTGTCTGTAGGCTTTTCTATGGTGACAGTGTGATATACGGTTCCCCCGCCAAGATTATTAGCTCCCCTCTGGGTGCAGTAAGTCCGGCAAGCAGTAGTCTACTCTTTTGGGACACACTCTTGTTGTTTTATGAGAGAAAGTCCAGGTCAAGTGATGTTCACACGAGTCGTCATGGTGCCCTGTTGCCCCCGGTTATCTCTCTGGATGTTGGAGTTGGAGGGCCTCCTCACTCGAGGTCGGTGTGCCCACGGAGCGAACCCTGCAACTTCAGGGCATGGTTGGTGGTTAGGATCACCACGTGGGGTCCTTTTCCCTTAGGAGGGAGGTGGCCTTTTGGGCTGCTGATTTCCAGGGTTTTAGATACCGCCAGTATCTTGGCCAGATGTGGCAGTGGGCCAAGCCCCTTGGTGACCATAGTTTATCCTACCTGGATGGCATTCTTGCATTGTTCCATTTCAAGTGGTCCCAGGTTTTGCACTAATTCTCCAATGGCGATTCACCTTTCACCGGGAATGTAAAGGTCAAAGGGTTTAGCTAAATTAGGGAGTTCCAGGGCAAGGGTCTGAATTGACTGCTCTTTCCATTCTTGAAAGGCCACTTCTGGATTCTATTCAAAAGGATCATCATCTTTTCCTTTCAGTGTTTCATATAGAGGCCCAGCTAGTAGACTGTAGTTAGGGATCCAGAAGCAGCAAACCCTGGCCTCCCCAGGAACCCCTAAGCTGTCTTCTAGTTTTAGAAAGGGGTAAGGCTGAAAATGGTTTCTTCCCTTTCCTGGGATGGACTTCTCCAACCTTCTGTGAGAATGAAGCCCAGGCAGGTCACGGCAGTCTGTGATATTTGAGCTTTTTCTTGGACAACTTCTATCCTTTATTGGCTTGGTAGTTCAGAGGCCTCCTTAGTAGGGCTGGCGATCAGAATGTCGTCTGCATATTGAAGGAGGGTTTCCTTTTCCAGAGGTAGAACTTTTAGGTCTTTAGCTAAGCTTTCCCCAAAGATGGTGTGGGAATTTTTGCACCCTTGGGGCCAGACGGCCCGGAAGTATTGTTTTCGTTGTATGTTGAGTCCTGCCACTCACAAGCCAAAATTTCTTGTGACTCTGGGACTAATGGAATACAAAAGAAGGCATCATTGAAGACTAATACAGAATACCATGTCCTCGTGGTTGGTAGAATGACCAGCAGGGTGTAGGAATTAGGAGCAACTGGAGGTATATCCTCGGTGGCTTCACTGACTGTCCTGACATCCTTTACCAGGTCCCCAGCAGCCCATGGGGCTCTCGTGGTCAGACCAATCCCAGAATATGGAGCTCACCTGGGCAGGTACCCCACCCCCACCCCAGCCCACAGGGCTCTCGTGGTCAGGCCCCTCCCAGGATACAGAGCTACCCTTGCAGGTACCGTGGCAGGGCTGGGCACACAGGAACCGTGCACATAGCCCTCATTGCAGAGCACCCCCAGCTCACCTGTCGCTCAGAGCTGACACAGAGCACCTCAGAGCAGGACTTGAACTAACAAACAGCAGCTGCGACAGGTCTGTGACCCTGGGCATCACTCCGTGAGGCCTCCCTCCACCTGGTCTTCCAGAGACTTCCACTGCACCCGGGGCACCAGGCCTCTGTCTCCAACCACCACCCACCCCTCCTCTCCCTGACTCCTGGGTTCCTCTCATTAGGAGAGGGTTTTCTTGAAGTTGTCTCCCACTCATGGGCCAGATAAAATGATTAGAAAACAAGCCAAAGCTGCAGCCCCTTGTCTATCCTGACTCTCAGGAGCCCACACCTGTTCCTTGGACCTGGCCGGTTCAGCAAGTTCCATTTTCTGCAACTGTGAGCCCCTGAGGGGTGATGATTGGCTGACCTGGGCAGCCTTACCGTGCCGGCCAGCCCTCCCCAGGTGTGCCTGGGTTGAGATCACTATAAATACCACTCCAGGCAGCAAGAGCCCCTGCAGCCGTGCCTGACGCCATTTTCTCTGCCCTGTCAGCAGTCTCGGGGCTGGGCTGGTGGGAGGGAGTGAGAGGCCACGGCTTTGTGGGTGGCCCAGTGTGAGTGGGGCTCTGCTGGACTTTCTGCAGCAGTTGCCAGGCTGCCACCTGCTAAAGAAGAAGATGTGTCACCCATACCTGCTGCTGGAATTTCTCCCTGGGCAGAGGTGAGGAAGGAAAAAAGCAGTGGGGGCAGGGACAGGACGGGTATCTCAGGCAGGGAAATGGAAATCTTCCAGAAGAGCACCCAGGGCCAGGACCATCCTGGCTGGCCTGCAGGCACCAAGTCGGCCGGCATGCTGTCACTCGTGTGGCTCTATGGCCCTCCCTCTAGGCTTTCAAGTCCTTGTATATATTCAGGTGTTTTACCTGGGATGGGTGGGAATAGTTCAGCAGCAACTGGCCTGGGGCTCAGCTCACGTTTACTCACAGATGCCTCGGCACGGTGCCCCAGCTTTGCAATGAGGACGCTTGTTGCGTGGGGGCTGCTGGCTGAATGGGAGACGATTCCCCACCACTGACCAACTTCAGAATTGTTTACAACTGGAGCAAGTGCCCTGATACGGTTTTCCTCTGTGGAACTGGTGGGTTCTGTGTTTTTTTTCTCTTTTTCGTTTTGGGTTCAAGGTAGATTTTATTCCTCTTTTTTGTATTTACAGATATAAGCATGGAAATAATTTATTCATATAAATACATGTATGTGAAGGGAATAATTGTTTTTTCTATTTTTTAAATTTTATTTCTTTTTAATTTTGAAATTTATTTTATATTTTTATACAGCAGGTTCTTATTGGTTATCTATTTTATACATATAAATGTATACATGCCAATCCCAGTCTCTCAACTCCTCCCACCACCCCCCCCAACAGCTTTCCCCCCTTGTTGTCCATACGTTTGTTGTCTACATCTGTTGCTCTATTTATGCCTTGCAAAATGGTTAATCTGTACAGGTTTTCTAGGTTCCACATATATGCATGAATATACAAGATTTGTTTTTCTCTTTCTGACTTACTTCACTCTGTATGACAGTCTCTAGATGCATCGACGTCTCTACAAATGACCCAATTTCATTCCTTTTCATGGCTTAGTAATATTCCATTTTATATATGTACCACGGCTTTATGCATTCGTCTGTCTGTGGGCATTTAGGTTGCTTCCATTACCTCGATATTGTAAATAGTGATGCAATGAACATTGCGGTGAATGTCTCTTTTTGATTTATGGTTTTGTCTGGGTATATGTCCAGTAGTGGGATTGCTGTATCATATGGTAATTCTATTGTTAGTTTCTTAAGAAATTCCATATTGTTCTCCATAGTGACTGTATCAATTTATATTCCCAACAATAGTGGAAGAGGGTTCCTTTTCTCCACACCCTTTCCAGCATTTTTTGCTTCTGGATTTTCTATGATGCCTATTCTACCAGGTGTGAGGTGATACCTCATTGTTGAATCCATTTCGTTGAGCAAGGGGTAGGTCTTGTCTATTCCATATTTGGCTTATGGAACGGTATCTGTGCTAATTTCAAACTCTGGTTTAATGCAGCACCCCAACTCACCTTCCCCCTTAAGCAAGCATAAGTTAGTTTTCTAAACTTGAGACCCTGTTCTGTTTTGTAATTCAGTTCATGTGTAGCCAAGTTCACATTCCGTGTATTAGTGATACCTTATGATGTTTCTTTTTCTGTGTGACTTATTTCACTTAGAATCATCGTGCCTCAATCCAATCATTATGCTGGTACGGGACTGATGACATAGATTTCATTGCTGAGTGGTATTCTGTTGTACATAAGTACCGCAACTTCTTTATCCACTATTTGCTCTCTGGGATATTTAACTTGTGCCGTAGAAGAGATTCCAGTAAAAAGAACCGTCCCAACCTTTGGGGTGGCTGTGTCTTTTAGATTTTAAATTAACTAAGCAATAGGACCATAAGTGGAAGTGCCCTAGGCTCTGTTGCTTTGTTTTTTAGATGTTTCAGGAAACACCATACACTTCTCCCCAGTGGCTGTTGGCAGTTGACATCCCGCCCATCAGCATAACAAGGCTCCCAGTTCTCCATGGCCTGTCCTGCCTTTCTGGATTTTACACTTTTTTCAGATGGCCCTTTTGACCGGGGGGAAGTGAGACTTCATTGTAGTGCAGATTTCCTTTGCAAGCTTGCTTGGTTGGCCAAAAAGGGCGTATGCGTTTTTTCCATACGCCCTTTTTGGCCAAGTGCATCATTGTGGACGTTCTGCCTCTTTTCCTATGCTTTAAATGCAATTCCAGTCTACCTCCTGAAATCGGTTTCCTGCAATTCTGCCCTGCTTTCAAGTCCTCTTGGCAGCCTTACTTCAGTATATTTTTGGACGATAGCTGTCATTTATAACTCTGCAGGTTTGTGAATTACAGTGCCCCGAGCTCCTTTCTTCAAGTCGCTTTCTCGTGAGCTGGCCGCAACACCGCAGGATGGCTTCAGGCCCTAATCTGGTTCCGGCACGGCACGCTGAGCCTTTGGTTAATTCCTCTTCCTGGTGGGAAATGAGAGTTAAATTTGCCCGTCCAGACACCTCCAGCTAGTCTGTCATTGGTTCTCCCTATTCCTGTTCATCTTCCGCAGAAATTGCAAACTGGGCCAAACAGGAGGTTAAAGGCACTGACTCTCCAAGTCGGGAGAGTGTTAGTAAAGCGTCTGGAATGTTGCACCCGAGTACCAGGGGACGAAAACTGAGACATATTGGAACACGTCTCCCGATCACACGGTTGATCATACTCTGGGTTCCACATGCATGTTTTAGCTGAAGGAAGAATACCTTAAACCTGGAGAGTTGAGACCCGTGGAATGGGTACCATGCAATATGACTTCAAAGGGTCTTCATTTGCTCACCGAACCTCTCCAATCCTATCACTGCTGCGTTTATGCCCCTGTACACACACTTGATTCTCTTTCAGAGACATAGCAATCCATAGGTTTTAAGATACTTCCTAGTCAGGTACACTCTTAGGCATTTAATATGGGGTGTTGAGTCCATTTCGTTGAGCAAGGAGTAGCTCTTGTCTATTCCATATTTGGCTTAAGGAACTTTATCTGTGCTCATTTCAATCTCTGGTTTTATGCAGCACCCCAACTCACCTTTCCCCTTAAGCAAGCATAAGTTGGGTTTCTAAATTTGAGACCCTGTTCTGTTTTGTAATTCAGTTCCTGTGTAGCCAAGGTTACATTCCGTGTATTAGTGATATCTTATGATGTTTCTTTTTCTGTGTGACTTATTTCAGTTAGAATCATCGTACCTGAATCCACTCATTATGCTGCTACGGGCCTGATGACATAGATTTCATTGCTGAGTGATATTGCATTGTACGTAAGTACCACAACTTCTTTATCCATTTTTCACTTTCTGCGATATTGAACTTGTACCGTAAACCAGGTTCTTGTAAACAGAGCCGTCCCAACCTTTGGGGTGGCTGTGTCTTTTGATTTTAATTTCCCTAAGCTATAGGACCATAAGTGGAAGTGCCCTAGGCTCTGTTGCTTTGTTTTTTAGATGTTTCAGGAAACACCATACACTTCTCCCGAGTGGCTCTTGGCAATTTACATCCCGCCCATCAGCATAACAAGGCTCCCAGTTCTCCATGGCCTGTCCTGCCTTTCTGGATTTTACACTTTTTTCAGATGGCCCTTTTGACCGGGGGGAAGTGAGACTTCATTGTAGTGCAGATTTCCTTTGCAAGCTTGCTTGGTTGGCCAAAAAGGGCGTATGCGTTTTTTCCTGAATATATTCAGGAAAAAACGCATACGCCCTTTTTGGCCAAGTGCATCATTGTGGACGTTCTGCCTCTTTTCCTATGCTTTCAATGCAATTCCAGTCTACCTCCTGAAATCGGTTTCCTGCAATTCTGCCCCGCTTTCAAGTCCTCTTGGCAGCCTTACTTCAGTATATTTTTGGACGATAGCTGTCATTTATAACTCTGCAGGTTTGTGAATTACAGTGCCCCTGAGCTCCTTTCTTCAACTCGCTTTCTCGTGAGCTGGCCGCAACACCGCAGGATGGCTTCAGGCCCTAATCTGGTTCCGGCACGGCACGCTGAGCCTTTGGTTAATTCCTCTTCCTGGTGGGAAATGAGAGTTAAATTTGCCCGTCCAGACACCTCCAGCTAGTCTGTCATTGGTTCTCCCTATTCCTGTTCATCTTCCGCAGAAATTGCAAACTGGGCCAAACAGGAGGTTAAAGGCACTGACTCTCCAAGTCGGGAGAGTGTTAGTAAAGCGTCTGGAATGTTGCACCCGAGTACCAGGGGACGAAAACTGACACATATTGGAACACGTCTCCCGATCACACGGTTGATCATACTCTGGGTTCCACATGCATGTTTTAGCTGAAGGAAGAATACCTTAAACCTGGAGAGTTGAGACCCGTGGAATGGGTACCATGCAATATGACTTCAAAGGGTCTTCATTTGCTCACCGAACCTCTCCAATCCTATCACTGCTGCGTTTATGCCCCTGTACACACACTTGATTCTCTTTCAGAGACATAGCAATCCATAGGTTTTAAGATACTTCCTAGTCAGGTACACTCTTAGGCATTTAATATGGGGTGTTGAGTCCATTTCGTTGAGCAAGGAGTAGCTCTTGTCTATTCCATATTTGGCTTAAGGAACTTTATCTGTGTTCATTTCAATCTCTGGTTTTATGCAGCACCCCAACTCACCTTTCCCCTTAAGCAAGCATAAGTTGGGTTTCTAAATTTGAGACCCTGTTCTGTTTTGTAATTCAGTTCCTGTGTAGCCAAGGTTACATTCCGTGTATTAGTGATATCTTATGATGTTTCTTTTCCTGTGTGACTTATTTCAGTTAGAATCATCGTACCTGAATCCACTCATTATGCTGCTACGGGCCTGATGACATAGATTTCATTGCTGAGTGATACTGCATTGTACGTAAGTACCACAACTTCTTTATCCATTTTTCACTTTCTGCGATATTGAACTTGTACCGTAAACCAGGTTCTTGTAAACAGAGCCATCCCAACCTTTGGGGTGGCTGTGTCTTTTTGATTTTAATTTCCCTAAGCTATAGGACCATAAGTGGAAGTGCCCTAGGCTCTGTTGCTTTGTTTTTTAGATGTTTCAGGAAACACCATACACTTCTCCCGAGTGGCTGTTGGCAATTGACATCCCGCCCATCAGCATAACAAGGCTCCCAGTTCTCCATGGCCTGTCCTGCCTTTCTGGATTTTACACTTTTTTCAGATGGCCCTTTTGACCGGGGGGAAGTGAGACTTCATTGTAGTGCAGATTTCCTTTGCAAGCTTGCTTGGTTGGCCAAAAAGGGCGTATGCGTTTTTTCCTGAATATATTCAGGAAAAAACGCATACGCCCTTTTTGGCCAAGTGCATCATTGTGGACGTTCTGCCTCTTTTCCTATGCTTTAAATGCAATTCCAGTCTACCTCCTGAAATCGGTTTCCTGCAATTCTGCCCCGCTTTCAAGTCCTCTTGGCAGCCTTACTTCAGTATATTTTTGGACGATAGCTTTCATTTATAACTCTGCAGGTTTGTGAATTACAGTGCCCCTGAGCTCCTTTCTTCAACTCGCTTTCTCGGGAGCTGGCCGCAACACCGCAGGATGGCTTCAGGCCCTAATCTGGTTCCGGCATGGCACGCTGAGCCTTTGGTTAATTCCTCTTCCTGGTGGGAAATGAGAGTTAAATTTGCCCGTCCAGACACCTCCAGCTAGTCTGTCATTGGTTCTCCCTATTCCTGTTCATCTTCCGCAGAAATTGCAAACTGGGCCAAACAGGAGGTTAAAGGCACTGACTCTCCAAGTCGGGAGAGTGTTAGTAAAGCGTCTGGAATGTTGCACCCGAGTACCAGGGGACGAAAACTGACACATATTGGAACACGTCTCCCGATCACACGGTTGATCATACTCTGGGTTCCACATGCATGTTTTAGCTGAAGGAAGAATACCTTAAACCTGGAGAGTTGAGACCCGTGGAATGGGTACCATGCAATATGACTTCAAAGGGTCTTCATTTGCTCACCGAACCTCTCCAATCCTATCACTGCTGCGTTTATGCCCCTGTACACACACTTGATTCTCTTTCAGAGACATAGCAATCCATAGGTTTTAAGATACTTCCTAGTCAGGTACACTCTTAGGCATTTAATATGGGGTGTTGAGTCCATTTCGTTGAGCAAGGAGTAGCTCTTGTCTATTCCATATTTGGCTTAAGGAACTTTATCTGTGCTCATTTCAATCTCTGGTTTTATGCAGCACCCCAACTCACCTTTCCCCTTAAGCAAGCATAAGTTGGGTTTCTAAATTTGAGACCGTGTTCTGTTTTGTAATTCAGTTCCTGTGTAGCCAAGGTTACATTCCGTGTATTAGTGATATCTTATGATGTTTCTTTTCCTGTGTGACTTATTTCAGTTAGAATCATCGTACCTGAATCCACTCATTATGCTGCTACGGGCCTGATGACATAGATTTCATTGCTGAGTGATACTGCATTGTACGTAAGTACCACAACTTCTTTATCCATTTTTCACTTTCTGCGATTTTGAACTTGTACCGTAAACCAGGTTCTTGTAAACAGAGCCGTCCCAACCTTTGGGGTGGCTGTGTCTTTTTGATTTTAATTTCCCTAAGCTATAGGACCATAAGTGGAAGTGCCCTAGGCTCTGTTGCTTTGTTTTTTAGATGTTTCAGGAAACACCATACACTTCTCCCGAGTGGCTGTTGGCAATTGACATCCCGCCCATCAGCATAACAAGGCTCCCAGTTCTCCATGGCCTGTCCTGCCTTTCTGGATTTTACACTTTTTTCAGATGGCCCTTTTGACCGGGGGGAAGTGAGACTTCATTGTAGTGCAGATTTCCTTTGCAAGCTTGCTTGGTTGGCCAAAAAGGGCGTATGCGTTTTTTCCTGAATATATTCAGGAAAAAACGCATACGCCCTTTTTGGCCAAGTGCATCATTGTGGACGTTCTGCCTCTTTTCCTATGCTTTAAATGCAATTCCAGTCTACCTCCTGAAATCGGTTTCCTGCAATTCTGCCCCGCTTTCAAGTCCTCTTGGCAGCCTTACTTCAGTATATTTTTGGACGATAGCTGTCATTTATAACTCTGCAGGTTTGTGAATTACAGTGCCCCTGAGCTCCTTTCTTCAACTCGCTTTCTCGGGAGCTGGCCGCAACACCGCAGGATGGCTTCAGGCCCTAATCTGGTTCCGGCATGGCACGCTGAGCCTTTGGTTAATTCCTCTTCCTGGTGGGAAATGAGAGTTAAATTTGCCCGTCCAGACACCTCCAGCTAGTCTGTCATTGGTTCTCCCTATTCCTGTTCATCTTCCGCAGAAATTGCAAACTGGGCCAAACAGGAGGTTAAAGGCACTGACTCTCCAAGTCGGGAGAGTGTTAGTAAAGCGTCTGGAATGTTGCACCCGAGTACCAGGGGACGAAAACTGACACATATTGGAACACGTCTCCCGATCACACGGTTGATCATACTCTGGGTTCCACATGCATGTTTTAGCTGAAGGAAGAATACCTTAAACCTGGAGAGTTGAGACCCGTGGAATGGGTACCATGCAATATGACTTCAAAGGGTCTTCATTTGCTCACCGAACCTCTCCAATCCTATCACTGCTGCGTTTATGCCCCTGTACACACACTTGATTCTCTTTCAGAGACATAGCAATCCATAGGTTTTAAGATACTTCCTAGTCAGGTACACTCTTAGGCATTTAATATGGGGTGTTGAGTCCATTTCGTTGAGCAAGGAGTAGCTCTTGTCTATTCCATATTTGGCTTAAGGAACTTTATCTGTGCTCATTTCAATCTCTGGTTTTATGCAGCACCCCAACTCACCTTTCCCCTTAAGCAAGCATAAGTTGGGTTTCTAAATTTGAGACCGTGTTCTGTTTTGTAATTCAGTTCCTGTGTAGCCAAGGTTACATTCCGTGTATTAGTGATATCTTATGATGTTTCTTTTCCTGTGTGACTTATTTCAGTTAGAATCATCGTACCTGAATCCACTCATTATGCTGCTACGGGCCTGATGACATAGATTTCATTGCTGAGTGATACTGCATTGTACGTAAGTACCACAACTTCTTTATCCATTTTTCACTTTCTGCGATATTGAACTTGTACCGTAAACCAGGTTCTTGTAAACAGAGCCGTCCCAACCTTTGGGGTGGCTGTGTCTTTTTGATTTTAATTTCCCTAAGCTATAGGACCATAAGTGGAAGTGCCCTAGGCTCTGTTGCTTTGTTTTTTAGATGTTTCAGGAAACACCATACACTTCTCCCGAGTGGCTGTTGGCAATTGACATCCCGCCCATCAGCATAACAAGGCTCCCAGTTCTCCATGGCCTGTCCTGCCTTTCTGGATTTTACACTTTTTTCAGATGGCCCTTTTGACCGGGGGGAAGTGAGACTTCATTGTAGTGCAGATTTCCTTTGCAAGCTTGCTTGGTTGGCCAAAAAGGGCGTATGCGTTTTTTCCTGAATATATTCAGGAAAAAACGCATACGCCCTTTTTGGCCAAGTGCATCATTGTGGACGTTCTGCCTCTTTTCCTATGCTTTAAATGCAATTCCAGTCTACCTCCTGAAATCGGTTTCCTGCAATTCTGCCCCGCTTTCAAGTCCTCTTGGCAGCCTTACTTCAGTATATTTTTGGATGATAGCTGTCATTTATAACTCTGCAGGTTTGTGAATTACAGTGCCCCTGAGCTCCTTTCTTCAACTCGCTTTCTCGTGAGCTGGCCGCAACACCGCAGGATGGCTTCAGGCCCTAATCTGGTTCCGGCACGGCACGCTGAGCCTTTGGTTAATTCCTCTTCCTGGTGGGAAATGAGAGTTAAATTTGCCCGTCCACACACCTCCAGCTAGTCTGTCATTGGTTCTCCCTATTCCTGTTCATCTTCCGCAGAAATTGCAAACTGGGCCAAACAGGAGGTTAAAGGCACTGACTCTCCAAGTCAGGAGAGTGTTAGTAAAGCGTCTGGAATGTTGCACCCGAGTACCAGGGGACGAAAACTGAGACATATTGGAACACGTCTCCCGATCACACGGTTGATCATACTCTGGGTTCCACATGCATGTTTTAGCTAAAGGAAGAATACCTTAAACCTGGAGAGTTGAGACTCGTGGAATGGGTACCATGCAATATGACTTCAAAGGGTCTTCATTTGCTCACCGAACCTCTCCAATCCTATCACTGCTGCGTTTATGCCCCTGTACACACACTTGATTCTCTTTCAGAGACATAGCAATCCATAGGTTTTAAGATACTTCCTAGTCAGGTACACTCTTAGGCATTTAATATGGGGTGTTGAGTCCATTTCGTTGAGCAAGGAGTAGCTCTTGTCTATTCCATATTTGGCTTAAGGAACTTTATCTGTGCTCATTTCAATCTCTGGTTTTATGCAGCACCCCAACTCACCTTTCCCCTTAAGCAAGCATAAGTTGGGTTTCTAAATTTGAGACCCTGTTCTGTTTTGTAATTCAGTTCCTGTGTAGCCAAGGTTACATTCCGTGTATTAGTGATATCTTATGATGTTTCTTTTCCTGTGTGACTTATTTCAGTTAGAATCATCGTACCTGAATCCACTCATTATGCTGCTATGGGCCTGATGACATAGATTTCATTGCTGAGTGATACTGCATTGTACGTAAGTACCACAACTTCTTTATCCATTTTTCACTTTCTGCGATATTGAACTTGTACCGTAAACCAGGTTCTTGTAAACAGAGCTGTCCCAACCTTTGGGGTGGCTGTGTCTTTTTGATTTTAATTTCCCTAAGCTATAGGACCATAAGTGGAAGTGCCCTAGGCTCTGTTGCTTTGTTTTTTAGATGTTTCAGGAAACACCATACACTTCTCCCGAGTGGCTGTTGGCAATTTACATCCCGCCCATCAGCATAACAAGGCTCCCAGTTCTCCATGGCCTGTCCTGCCTTTCTGGATTTTACACTTTTTTCAGATGGCCCTTTTGACCGGGGGGAAGTGAGACTTCATTGTAGTGCAGATTTCCTTTGCAAGCTTGCTTGGTTGGCCAAAAAGGGCGTATGCGTTTTTTCCTGAATATATTCAGGAAAAAACGCATACGCCCTTTTTGGCCAAGTGCATCATTGTGGACGTTCTGCCTCTTTTCCTATGCTTTAAATGCAATTCCAGTCTACCTCCTGAAATCGGTTTCCTGCAATTCTGCCCCGCTTTCAAGTCCTCTTGGCAGCCTTACTTCAGTATATTTTTGGACGATAGCTGTCATTTATAACTCTGCAGGTTTGTGAATTACAGTGCCCCTGAGCTCCTTTCTTCAACTCGCTTTCTCGTGAGCTGGCCGCAACACCGCAGGATGGCTTCAGGCCCTAATCTGGTTGCGGCACGGCACGCTGAGCCTTTGGTTAATTCCTCTTCCTGGTGGGAAATGAGAGTTAAATTTGCCCGTCCAGACACCTCCAGCTAGTCTGTCATTGGTTCTCCCTATTCCTGTTCATCTTCCACAGAAATTGCAAACTGGGCCAAACAGGAGGTTAAAGGCACTGACTCTCCAAGTCGGGAGAGTGTTAGTAAAGCGTCTGGAATGTTGCACCCGAGTACCAGGGGACGAAAACTGAGACATATTGGAACACGTCTCCCGATCACACGGTTGATCATACTCTGGGTTCCACATGCATGTTTTAGCTGAAGGAAGAATACCTTAAACCTGGAGAGTTGAGACCCGTGGAATGGGTACCATGCAATATGACTTCAAAGGGTCTTCATTTGCTCACCGAACCTCTCCAATCCTATCACTGCTGCGTTTATGCCCCTGTACACACACTTGATTCTCTTTCAGAGACATAGCAATCCATAGGTTTTAAGATACTTCCTAGTCAGGTACACTCTTAGGCATTTAATATGGGGTGTTGAGTCCATTTCGTTGAGCAAGGAGTAGCTCTTGTCTATTCCATATTTGGCTTAAGGAACTTTATCTGTGCTCATTTCAATCTCTGGTTTTATGCAGCACCCCAACTCACCTTTCCCCTTAAGCAAGCATAAGTTGGGTTTCTAAATTTGAGACCCTGTTCTGTTTTGTAATTCAGTTCCTGTGTAGCCAAGGTTACATTCCGTGTATTAGTGATATCTTATGATGTTTCTTTTCCTGTGTGACTTATTTCAGTTAGAATCATCGTACCTGAATCCACTCATTATGCTGCTACGGGCCTGATGACATAGATTTCATTGCTGAGTGATACTGCATTGTACGTAAGTACCACAACTTCTTTATCCATTTTTCACTTTCTGCGATATTGAACTTGTACCGTAAACCAGGTTCTTGTAAACAGAGCCGTCCCAACCTTTGGGGTGGCTGTGTCTTTTTGATTTTAATTTCCCTAAGCTATAGGACCATAAGTGGAAGTGCCCTAGGCTCTGTTGCTTTGTTTTTTAGATGTTTCAGGAAACACCATACACTTCTCCCGAGTGGCTGTTGGCAATTGACATCCCGCCCATCAGCATAACAAGGCTCCCAGTTCTCCATGGCCTGTCCTGCCTTTCTGGATTTTACACTTTTTTCAGATGGCCCTTTTGACCGGGGGGAAGTGAGACTTCATTGTAGTGCAGATTTCCTTTGCAAGCTTGCTTGGTTGGCCAAAAAGGGCGTATGCGTTTTTTCCTGAATATATTCAGGAAAAAACGCATACGCCCTTTTTGGCCAAGTGCATCATTGTGGACGTTCTGCCTCTTTTCCTATGCTTTAAATGCAATTCCAGTCTACCTCCTGAAATCGGTTTCCTGCAATTCTGCCCCGCTTTCAAGTCCTCTTGGCAGCCTTACTTCAGTATATTTTTGGACGATAGCTTTCATTTATAACTCTGCAGGTTTGTGAATTACAGTGCCCCTGAGCTCCTTTCTTCAACTCGCTTTCTCGGGAGCTGGCCGCAACACCGCAGGATGGCTTCAGGCCCTAATCTGGTTCCGGCATGGCACGCTGAGCCTTTGGTTAATTCCTCTTCCTGGTGGGAAATGAGAGTTAAATTTGCCCGTCCAGACACCTCCAGCTAGTCTGTCATTGGTTCTCCCTATTCCTGTTCATCTTCCGCAGAAATTGCAAACTGGGCCAAACAGGAGGTTAAAGGCACTGACTCTCCAAGTCGGGAGAGTGTTAGTAAAGCGTCTGGAATGTTGCACCCGAGTACCAGGGGACGAAAACTGACACATATTGGAACACGTCTCCCGATCACACGGTTGATCATACTCTGGGTTCCACATGCATGTTTTAGCTGAAGGAAGAATACCTTAAACCTGGAGAGTTGAGACCCGTGGAATGGGTACCATGCAATATGACTTCAAAGGGTCTTCATTTGCTCACCGAACCTCTCCAATCCTATCACTGCTGCGTTTATGCCCCTGTACACACACTTGATTCTCTTTCAGAGACATAGCAATCCATAGGTTTTAAGATACTTCCTAGTCAGGTACACTCTTAGGCATTTAATATGGGGTGTTGAGTCCATTTCGTTGAGCAAGGAGTAGCTCTTGTCTATTCCATATTTGGCTTAAGGAAATTTATCTGTGCTCATTTCAATCTCTGGTTTTATGCAGCACCCCAACTCACCTTTCCCCTTAAGCAAGCATAAGTTGGGTTTCTAAATTTGAGACCGTGTTCTGTTTTGTAATTCAGTTCCTGTGTAGCCAAGGTTACATTCCGTGTATTAGTGATATCTTATGATGTTTCTTTTCCTGTGTGACTTATTTCAGTTAGAATCATCGTACCTGAATCCACTCATTATGCTCCTACGGGCCTGATGACATAGATTTCATTGCTGAGTGATACTGCATTGTACGTAAGTACCACAACTTCTTTATCCATTTTTCACTTTCTGCGATATTGAACTTGTACCGTAAACCAGGTTCTTGTAAACAGAGCCGTCCCAACCTTTGGGGTGGCTGTGTCTTTTTGATTTTAATTTCCCTAAGCTATAGGACCATAAGTGGAAGTGCCCTAGGCTCTGTTGCTTTGTTTTTTAGATGTTTCAGGAAACACCATACACTTCTCCCGAGTGGCTGTTGGCAATTGACATCCCGCCCATCAGCATAACAAGGCTCCCAGTTCTCCATGGCCTGTCCTGCCTTTCTGGATTTTACACTTTTTTCAGATGGCCCTTTTGACCGGGGGGAAGTGAGACTTCATTGTAGTGCAGATTTCCTTTGCAAGCTTGCTTGGTTGGCCAAAAAGGGCGTATGCGTTTTTTCCTGAATATATTCAGGAAAAAACGCATACGCCCTTTTTGGCCAAGTGCATCATTGTGGACGTTCTGCCTCTTTTCCTATGCTTTAAATGCAATTCCAGTCTACCTCCTGAAATCGGTTTCCTGCAATTCTGCCCCGCTTTCAAGTCCTCTTGGCAGCCTTACTTCAGTATATTTTTGGACGATAGCTTTCATTTATAACTCTGCAGGTTTGTGAATTACAGTGCCCCTGAGCTCCTTTCTTCAACTCGCTTTCTCGGGAGCTGGCCGCAACACCGCAGGATGGCTTCAGGCCCTAATCTGGTTCCGGCACGGCACGCTGAGCCTTTGGTTAATTCCTCTTCCTGGTGGGAAATGAGAGTTAAATTTGCCCGTCCAGACACCTCCAGCTAGTCTGTCATTGGTTCTCCCTATTCCTGTTCATCTTCCGCAGAAATTGCAAACTGGGCCAAACAGGAGGTTAAAGGCACTGACTCTCCAAGTCGGGAGAGTGTTAGTAAAGCGTCTGGAATGTTGCACCCGAGTACCAGGGGACGAAAACTGACACATATTGGAACACGTCTCCCGATCACACGGTTGATCATACTCTGGGTTCCACATGCATGTTTTAGCTGAAGGAAGAATACCTTAAACCTGGAGAGTTGAGACCCGTGGAATGGGTACCATGCAATATGACTTCAAAGGGTCTTCATTTGCTCACCGAACCTCTCCAATCCTATCACTGCTGCGTTTATGCCCCTGTACACACACTTGATTCTCTTTCAGAGACATAGCAATCCATAGGTTTTAAGATACTTCCTAGTCAGGTACACTCTTAGGCATTTAATATGGGGTGTTGAGTCCATTTCGTTGAGCAAGGAGTAGCTCTTGTCTATTCCATATTTGGCTTAAGGAACTTTATCTGTGCTCATTTCAATCTCTGGTTTTATGCAGCACCCCAACTCACCTTTCCCCTTAAGCAAGCATAAGTTGGGTTTCTAAATTTGAGACCCTGTTCTGTTTTGTAATTCAGTTCCTGTGTAGCCAAGGTTACATTCCGTGTATTAGTGATATCTTATGATGTTTCTTTTCCTGTGTGACTTATTTCAGTTAGAATCATCGTACCTGAATCCACTCATTATGCTGCTACGGGCCTGATGACATAGATTTCATTGCTGAGTGATACTGCATTGTACGTAAGTACCACAACTTCTTTATCCATTTTTCACTTTCTGCGATATTGAACTTGTACCGTAAACCAGGTTCTTGTAAACAGAGCCGTCCCAACCTTTGGGGTGGCTGTGTCTTTTTGATTTTAATTTCCCTAAGCTATAGGACCATAAGTGGAAGTGCCCTAGGCTCTGTTGCTTTGTTTTTTAGATGTTTCAGGAAACACCATACACTTCTCCCTAGTGGCTGTTGGCAATTGACATCCCGCCCATCAGCATAACAAGGCTCCCAGTTCTCCATGGCCTGTCCTGCCTTTCTGGATTTTACACTTTTTTCAGATGGCCCTTTTGACCGGGGGGAAGTGAGACTTCATTGTAGTGCAGATTTCCTTTGCAAGCTTGCTTGGTTGGCCAAAAAGGGCGTATGCGTTTTTTCCTGAATATATTCAGGAAAAAATGCATACGCCCTTTTTGGCCAAGTGCATCATTGTGGACGTTCTGCCTCTTTTCCTATGCTTTCAATGCAATTCCAGTCTACCTCCTGAAATCGGTTTCCTGCAATTCTGCCCCGCTTTCAAGTCCTCTTGGCAGCCTTACTTCAGTATATTTTTGGACGATAGCTGTCATTTATAACTCTGCAGGTTTGTGAATTACAGTGCCCCTGAGCTCCTTTCTTCAACTCGCTTTCTCGTGAGCTGGCCGCAACACCGCAGGATGGCTTCAGGCCCTAATCTGGTTCCGGCACGGCACGCTGAGCCTTTGGTTAATTCCTCTTCCTGGTGGGAAATGAGAGTTAAATTTGCCCGTCCAGACACCTCCAGCTAGTCTGTCATTGGTTCTCCCTATTCCTGTTCATCTTCCACAGAAATTGCAAACTGGGCCAAACAGGAGGTTAAAGGCACTGACTCTACAAGTCGGGAGAGTGTTAGTAAAGCGTCTGGAATGTTGCACCCGAGTACCAGGGGACGAAAACTGACACATATTGGAACACGTCTCCCGATCACACGGTTGATCATACTCTGGGTTCCACATGCATGTTTTAGCTGAAGGAAGAATACCTTAAACCTGGAGAGTTGAGACCCGTGGAATGGGTACCATGCAATATGACTTCAAAGGGTCTTCATTTGCTCACCGAACCTCTCCAATCCTATCACTGCTGCGTTTATGCCCCTGTACACACACTTGATTCTCTTTCAGAGACATAGCAATCCATAGGTTTTAAGATACTTCCTAGTCAGGTACACTCTTAGGCATTTAATATGGGGTGTTGAGTCCATTTCGTTGAGCAAGGAGTAGCTCTTGTCTATTCCATATTTGGCTTAAGGAACTTTATCTGTGCTCATTTCAATCTCTGGTTTTATGCAGCACCCCAACTCACCTTTCCCCTTAAGCAAGCATAAGTTGGGTTTCTAAATTTGAGACCCTGTTCTGTTTTGTAATTCAGTTCCTGTGTAGCCAAGGTTACATTCCGTGTATTAGTGATATCTTATGATGTTTCTTTTCCTGTGTGACTTATTTCAGTTAGAATCATCGTACCTGAATCCACTCATTATGCTGCTACGGGCCTGATGACATAGATTTCATTGCTGAGTGATACTGCATTGTACGTAAGTACCACAACTTCTTTATCCATTTTTCACTTTCTGCGATATTGAACTTGTACCGTAAACCAGGTTCTTGTAAACAGAGCCGTCCCAACCTTTGGGGTGGCTGTGTCTTTTTGATTTTAATTTCCCTAAGCTATAGGACCATAAGTGGAAGTGCCCTAGGCTCTGTTGCTTTGTTTTTTAGATGTTTCAGGAAACACCATACACTTCTCCCGAGTGGCTGTTGGCAATTGACATCCCGCCCATCAGCATAACAAGGCTCCCAGTTCTCCATGGCCTGTCCTGCCTTTCTGGATTTTACACTTTTTTCAGATGGCCCTTTTGACCGGGGGGAAGTGAGACTTCATTGTAGTGCAGATTTCCTTTGCAAGCTTGCTTGGTTGGCCAAAAAGGGCGTATGCGTTTTTTCCTGAATATATTCAGGAAAAAACGCATACGCCCTTTTTGGCCAAGTGCATCATTGTGGACGTTCTGCCTCTTTTCCTATGCTTTAAATGCAATTCCAGTCTACCTCCTGAAATCGGTTTCCTGCAATTCTGCCCCGCTTTCAAGTCCTCTTGGCAGCCTTACTTCAGTATATTTTTGGACGATAGCTGTCATTTATAACTCTGCAGGTTTGTGAATTACAGTGCCCCTGAGCTCCTTTCTTCAACTCGCTTTCTCGTGAGCTGGCCGCAACACCGCAGGATGGCTTCAGGCCCTAATCTGGTTCCGGCACGGCACGCTGAGCCTTTGGTTAATTCCTCTTCCTGGTGGGAAATGAGAGTTAAATTTGCCCGTCCAGACACCTCCAGCTAGTCTCTCATTGGTTCTCCCTATTCCTGTTCATCTTCCGCAGAAATTGCAAACTGGGCCAAACAGGAGGTTAAAGGCACTGACTCTCCAAGTCGGGAGAGTGTTAGTAAAGCGTCTGGCATGTTGCACCCGAGTACCAGGGGACGAAAACTGACACATATTGGAACACGTCTCCCGATCACACGGTTGATCATACTCTGTGTTCCACATGCATGTTTTAGCTGAAGGAAGAATACCTTAAACCTGGAGAGTTGAGACCCGTGGAATGGGTACCATGCAATATGACTTCAAAGGGTCTTCATTTGCTCACCGAACCTCTCCAATCCTATCACTGCTGCGTTTATGCCCCTGTACACACACTTGATTCTCTTTCAGAGACATAGCAATCCATAGGTTTTAAGATACTTCCTAGTCAGGTACACTCTTAGGCATTTAATATGGGGTGTTGAGTCCATTTCGTTGAGCAAGGAGTAGCTCTTGTCTATTCCATATTTGGCTTAAGGAACTTTATCTGTGCTCATTTCAATCTCTGGTTTTATGCAGCACCCCAACTCACCTTTCCCCTTAAGCAAGCATAAGTTGGGTTTCTAAATTTGAGACCCTGTTCTGTTTTGTAATTCAGTTCCTGTGTAGCCAAGGTTACATTCCGTGTATTAGTGATATCTTATGATGTTTCTTTTCCTGTGTGACTTATTTCAGTTAGAATCATCGTACCTGAATCCACTCATTATGCTGCTACGGGCCTGATGACATAGATTTCATTGCTGAGTGATACTGCATTGTACGTAAGTACCACAACTTCTTTATCCATTTTTCACTTTCTGCGATATTGAACTTGTACCGTAAACCAGGTTCTTGTAAACAGAGCCGTCCCAACCTTTGGGGTGGCTGTGTCTTTTGATTTTAATTTCCCTAAGCTATAGGACCATAAGTGGAAGTGCCCTAGGCTCTGTTGCTTTGTTTTTTAGATGTTTCAGGAAACACCATACACTTCTCCCCAGTGGCTGTTGGCAATTGACATCCCGCCCATCAGCATAACAAGGCTCCCAGTTCTCCATGGCCTGTCCTGCCTTTCTGGATTTTACACTTTTTTCAGATGGCCCTTTTGACCGGGGGGAAGTGAGACTTCATTGTAGTGCAGATTTCCTTTGCAAGCTTGCTTGGTTGGCCAAAAAGGGCGTATGCGTTTTTTCCTGAATATATTCAGGAAAAAACGCATACGCCCTTTTTGGCCAAGTGCATCATTGTGGACGTTCTGCCTCTTTTCCTATGCTTTCAATGCAATTCCAGTCTACCTCCTGAAATCGGTTTCCTGCAATTCTGCCCCGCTTTCAAGTCCTCTTGGCAGCCTTACTTCAGTATATTTTTGGACGATAGCTGTCATTTATAACTCTGCAGGTTTGTGAATTACAGTGCCCCTGAGCTCCTTTCTTCAACTCGCTTTCTCGTGAGCTGGCCGCAACACCGCAGGATGGCTTCAGGCCCTAATCTGGTTCCGGCACGGCACGCTGAGCCTTTGGTTAATTCCTCTTCCTGGTGGGAAATGAGAGTTAAATTTGCCCGTCCAGACACCTCCAGCTAGTCTGTCATTGGTTCTCCCTATTCCTGTTCATCTTCCGCAGAAATTGCAAACTGGGCCAAACAGGAGGTTAAAGGCACTGACTCTCCAAGTCGGGAGAGTGTTAGTAAAGCGTCTGGAATGTTGCACCCGAGTACCAGGGGACGAAAACTGACACATATTGGAACACGTCTCCCGATCACACGGTTGATCATACTCTGGGTTCCACATGCATGTTTTAGCTGAAGGAAGAATACCTTAAACCTGGAGAGTTGAGACCCGTGGAATGGGTACCATGCAATATGACTTCAAAGGGTCTTCATTTGCTCACCGAACCTCTCCAATCCTATCACTGCTGCGTTTATGCCCCTGTACACACACTTGATTCTCTTTCGGAGACATAGCAATCCATAGGTTTTAAGATACTTCCTAGTCAGGTACACTCTTAGGCATTTAATATGGGGTGTTGAGTCCATTTCGTTGAGCAAGGAGTAGCTCTTGTCTATTCCATATTTGGCTTAAGGAACTTTATCTGTGCTCATTTCAATCTCTGGTTTTATGCAGCACCCCAACTCACCTTTCCCCTTAAGCAAGCATAAGTTGGTTTTCTAAATTTGAGACCCTGTTCTGTTTTGTAATTCAGTTCCTGTGTAGCCAAGGTTACATTCCGTGTATTAGTGATATCTTATGATGTTTCTTTTCCTGTGTGACTTATTTCAGTTAGAATCATCGTACCTGAATCCACTCATTATGCTGCTACGGGCCTGATGACATAGATTTCATTGCTGAGTGATACTGCATTGTACGTAAGTACCACAACTTCTTTATCCATTTTTCACTTTCTGCGATATTGAATTTGTACCGTAAACCAGGTTCTTGTAAACAGAGCTGTCCCAACCTTTGGGGTGGCTGTGTCTTTTTGATTTTAATTTCCCTAAGCTATATTACCATAAGTGGAAGTGCCCTAGGCTCTCTTGCTTTGTTTTTTAGATGTTTCAGGAAACACCATACACTTCTCCCGAGTGGCTGTTGGCAATTTACATCCCGCCCATCAGCATAACAAGGCTCCCAGTTCTCCATGGCCTGTCCTGCCTTTCTGGATTTTACACTTTTTTCAGATGGCCCTTTTGACCGGGGGGAAGTGAGACTTCATTGTAGTGCAGATTTCCTTTGCAAGCTTGCTTGGTTGGCCAAAAAGGGCGTATGCGTTTTTTCCTGAATATATTCAGGAAAAAACGCATACGCCCTTTTTGGCCAAGTGCATCATTGTGGACGTTCTGCCTCTTTTCCTATGCTTTAAATGCAATTCCAGTCTACCTCCTGAAATCGGTTTCCTGCAATTCTGCCCCGCTTTCAAGTCCTCTTGGCAGCCTTACTTCAGTATATTTTTGGACGATAGCTGTCATTTATAACTCTGCAGGTTTGTGAATTACAGTGCCCCTGAGCTCCTTTCTTCAACTCGCTTTCTCGTGAGCTGGCCGCAACACCGCAGGATGGCTTCAGGCCCTAATCTGGTTCCGGCACGGCACGCTGAGCCTTTGGTTAATTCCTCTTCCTGGTGGGAAATGAGAGTTAAATTTGCCCGTCCAGACACCTCCAGCTAGTCTGTCATTGGTTCTCCCTATTCCTGTTCATCTTCCGCAGAAATTGCAAACTGGGCCAAACAGGAGGTTAAAGGCACTGACTCTCCAAGTCGGGAGAGTGTTAGTAAAGCGTCTGGCATGTTGCACCCGAGTACCAGGGGACGAAAACTGACACATATTGGAACACGTCTCCCGATCACACGGTTGATCATACTCTGGGTTCCACATGCATGTTTTAGCTGAAGGAAGAATACCTTAAACCTGGAGAGTTGAGACCCGTGGAATGGGTACCATGCAATATGACTTCAAAGGGTCTTCATTTGCTCACCGAACCTCTCCAATCCTATCACTGCTGCGTTTATGCCCCTGTACACACACTTGATTCTCTTTCAGAGACATAGCAATCCATAGGTTTTAAGATACTTCCTAGTCAGGTACACTCTTAGGCATTTAATATGGGGTGTTGAGTCCATTTCGTTGAGCAAGGAGTAGCTCTTGTCTATTCCATATTTGGCTTAAGGAACTTTATCTGTGCTCATTTCAATCTCTGGTTTTATGCAGCACCCCAACTCACCTTTCCCCTTAAGCAAGCATAAGTTGGGTTTCTAAATTTGAGACCCTGTTCTGTTTTGTAATTCAGTTCCTGTGTAGCCAAGGTTACATTCCGTGTATTAGTGATATCTTATGATGTTTCTTTTCCTGTGTGACTTATTTCAGTTAGAATCATCGTACCTGAATCCACTCATTATGCTGCTACGGGCCTGATGACATAGATTTCATTGCTGAGTGATACTGCATTGTACGTAAGTACCACAACTTCTTTATCCATTTTTCACTTTCTGCGATATTGAACTTGTACCGTAAACCAGGTTCTTGTAAACAGAGCCGTCCCAACCTTTGGGGTGGCTGTGTCTTTTGATTTTAATTTCCCTAAGCTGTAGGACCATAAGTGGAAGTGCCCTAGGCTCTGTTGCTTTGTTTTTTAGATGTTTCAGGAAACACCATACACTTCTCCCGAGTGGCTGTTGGCAATTGACATCCCGCCCATCAGCATAACAAGGCTCCCAGTTCTCCATGGCCTGTCCTGCCTTTCTGGATTTTACACTTTTTTCAGATGGCCCTTTTGACCGGGGGGAAGTGAGACTTCATTGTAGTGCAGATTTCCTTTGCAAGCTTGCTTGGTTGGCCAAAAAGGGCGTATGCGTTTTTTCCTGAATATATTCAGGAAAAAACGCATACGCCCTTTTTGGCCAAGTGCATCATTGTGGACGTTCTGCCTCTTTTCCTATGCTTTCAATGCAATTCCAGTCTACCTCCTGAAATCGGTTTCCTGCAATTCTGCCCCGCTTTCAAGTCCTCTTGGCAGCCTTACTTCAGTATATTTTTGGACGATAGCTGTCATTTATAACTCTGCAGGTTTGTGAATTACAGTGCCCCTGAGCTCCTTTCTTCAACTCGCTTTCTCGTGAGCTGGCCGCAACACCGCAGGATGGCTTCAGGCCCTAATCTGGTTCCGGCACGGCACGCTGAGCCTTTGGTTAATTCCTCTTCCTGGTGGGAAATGAGAGTTAAATTTGCCCGTCCAGACACCTCCAGCTAGTCTGTCATTGGTTCTCCCTATTCCTGTTCATCTTCCGCAGAAATTGCAAACTGGGCCAAACAGGAGGTTAAAGGCACTGACTCTCCAAGTCGGGACAGTGTTAGTAAAGCGTCTGGAATGTTGCACCCGAGTACCAGGGGACGAAAACTGAGACATATTGGAACACGTCTCCCGATCACACGGTTGATCATACTCTGGGTTCCACATGCATGTTTTAGCTGAAGGAAGAATACCTTAAACCTGGAGAGTTGAGACCCGTGGAATGGGTACCATGCAATATGACTTCAAAGGGTCTTCATTTGCTCACCGAACCTCTCCAATCCTATCACTGCTGCGTTTATGCCCCTGTACACACACTTGATTCTCTTTCAGAGACATAGCAATCCATAGGTTTTAAGATACTTCCTAGTCAGGTACACTCTTAGGCATTTAATATGGGGTGTTGAGTCCATTTCGTTGAGCAAGGAGTAGCTCTTGTCTATTCCATATTTGGCTTAAGGAACTTTATCTGTGCTCATTTCAATCTCTGGTTTTATGCAGCACCCCAACTCACCTTTCCCCTTAAGCAAGCATAAGTTGGGTTTCTAAATTTGAGACCCTGTTCTGTTTTGTAATTCAGTTCCTGTGTAGCCAAGGTTACATTCCGTGTATTAGTGATATCTTATGATGTTTCTTTTCCTGTGTGACTTATTTCAGTTAGAATCATCGTACCTGAATCCACTCATTATGCTGCTACGGGCCTGATGACATAGATTTCATTGCTGAGTGATACTGCATTGTACGTAAGTACCACAACTTCTTTATCCATTTTTCACTTTCTGCGATATTGAACTTGTACCGTAAACCAGGTTCTTGTAAACAGAGCCGTCCCAACCTTTGGGGTGGCTGTGTCTTTTTGATTTTACTTTCCGTAAGCTATAGGACCATAAGTGGAAGTGCCCTAGGCTCTGTTGCTTTGTTTTTTAGATGTTTCAGGAAACACCATACACTTCTCCCGAGTGGCTGTTGGCAATTGACATCCCGCCCATCAGCATAACAAGGCTCCCAGTTCTCCATGGCCTGTCCTGCCTTTCTGGATTTTACACTTTTTTCAGATGGCCCTTTTGACCGGGGGGAAGTGAGACTTCATTGTAGTGCAGATTTCCTTTGCAAGCTTGCTTGGTTGGCCAAAAAGGGCGTATGCGTTTTTTCCTGAATATATTCAGGAAAAAACGCATACGCCCTTTTTGGCCAAGTGCATCATTGTGGACGTTCTGCCTCTTTTCCTATGCTTTAAATGCAATTCCAGTCTACCTCCTGAAATCGGTTTCCTGCAATTCTGCCCCGCTTTCAAGTCCTCTTGGCAGCCTTACTTCAGTATATTTTTGGACGATAGCTGTCATTTATAACTCTGCAGGTTTGTGAATTACAGTGCCCCTGAGCTCCTTTCTTCAACTCGCTTTCTCGTGAGCTGGCCGCAACACCGCAGGATGGCTTCAGGCCCTAATCTGGTTCCGGCACGGCACGCTGAGCCTTTGGTTAATTCCTCTTCCTGGTGGGAAATGAGAGTTAAATTTGCCCGTCCAGACACCTCCAGCTAGTCTGTCATTGGTTCTCCCTATTCCTGTTCATCTTCCGCAGAAATTGCAAACTGGGCCAAACAGGAGGTTAAAGGCACTGACTCTCCAAGTCGGGAGAGTGTTAGTAAAGCGTCTGGAATGTTGCACCCGAGTACCAGGGGACGAAAACTGAGACATATTGGAACACGTCTCCCGATCACACGGTTGATCATACTCTGGGTTCCACATGCATGTTTTAGCTGAAGGAAGAATACCTTAAACCTGGAGAGTTGAGACCCGTGGAATGGGTACCATGCAATATGACTTCAAAGGGTCTTCATTTGCTCACCGAACCTCTCCAATCCTATCACTGCTGCGTTTATGCCCCTGTACACACACTTGATTCTCTTTCAGAGACATAGCAATCCATAGGTTTTAAGATACTTCCTAGTCAGGTACACTCTTAGGCATTTAATATGGGGTGTTGAGTCCATTTCGTTGAGCAAGGAGTAGCTCTTGTCTATTCCATATTTGGCTTAAGGAACTTTATCTGTGCTCATTTCAATCTCTGGTTTTATGCAGCACCCCAACTCACCTTTCCCCTTAAGCAAGCATAAGTTGGGTTTCTAAATTTGAGACCCTGTTCTGTTTTGTAATTCAGTTCCTGTGTAGCCAAGGTTACATTCCGTGTATTAGTGATATCTTATGATGTTTCTTTTCCTGTGTGACTTATTTCAGTTAGAATCATCGTACCTGAATCCACTCATTATGCTGCTACGGGCCTGATGACATAGATTTCATTGCTGAGTGATACTGCATTGTACGTAAGTACCACAACTTCTTTATCCATTTTTCACTTTCTGCGATATTGAACTTGTACCGTAAACCAGGTTCTTGTAAACAGAGCCGTCCCAACCTTTGGGGTGGCTGTGTCTTTTTGATTTTACTTTCCCTAAGCTATAGGACCATAAGTGGAAGTGCCCTAGGCTCTGTTGCTTTGTTTTTTAGATGTTTCAGGAAACACCATACACTTCTCCCGAGTGGCTGTTGGCAATTTACATCCCGCCCATCAGCATAACAAGGCTCCCAGTTCTCCATGGCCTGTCCTGCCTTTCTGGATTTTACACTTTTTTCAGATGGCCCTTTTGACCGGGGGGAAGTGAGACTTCATTGTAGTGCAGATTTCCTTTGCAAGCTTGCTTGGTTGGCCAAAAAGGGCGTATGCGTTTTTTCCTGAATATATTCAGGAAAAAACGCATACGCCCTTTTTGGCCAAGTGCATCATTGTGGACGTTCTGCCTCTTTTCCTATGCTTTAAATGCAATTCCAGTCTACCTCCTGAAATCGGTTTCCTGCAATTCTGCCCCGCTTTCAAGTCCTCTTGGCAGCCTTACTTCAGTATATTTTTGGACGATAGCTGTCATTTATAACTCTGCAGGTTTGTGAATTACAGTGCCCCTGAGCTCCTTTCTTCAACTCGCTTTCTCGTGAGCTGGCCGCAACACCGCAGGATGGCTTCAGGCCCTAATCTGGTTCCGGCACGGCACGCTGAGCCTTTGGTTAATTCCTCTTCCTGGTGGGAAATGAGAGTTAAATTTGCCCGTCCAGACACCTCCAGCTAGTCTGTCATTGGTTCTCCCTATTCCTGTTCATCTTCCGCAGAAATTGCAAACTGGGCCAAACAGGAGGTTAAAGGCACTGACTCTCCAAGTCGGGACAGTGTTAGTAAAGCGTCTGGAATGTTGCACCCGAGTACCAGGGGACGAAAACTGACACATATTGGAACACGTCTCCCGATCACACGGTTGATCATACTCTGGGTTCCACATGCATGTTTTAGCTGAAGGAAGAATACCTTAAACCTGGAGAGTTGAGACCCGTGGAATGGGTACCATGCAATATGACTTCAAAGGGTCTTCATTTGCTCACCGAACCTCTCCAATCCTATCACTGCTGCGTTTATGCCCCTGTACACACACTTGATTCTCTTTCAGAGACATAGCAATCCATAGGTTTTAAGATACTTCCTAGTCAGGTACACTCTTAGGCATTTAATATGGGGTGTTGAGTCCATTTCGTTGAGCAAGGAGTAGCTCTTGTCTATTCCATATTTGGCTTAAGGAACTTTATCTGTGCTCATTTCAATCTCTGGTTTTATGCAGCACCCCAACTCACCTTTCCCCTTAAGCAAGCATAAGTTGGGTTTCTAAATTTGAGACCCTGTTCTGTTTTGTAATTCAGTTCCTGTGTAGCCAAGGTTACATTCCGTGTATTAGTGATATCTTATGATGTTTCTTTTCCTGTGTGACTTATTTCAGTTAGAATCATCGTACCTGAATCCACTCATTATGCTGCTACGGGCCTGATGACATAGATTTCATTGCTGAGTGATACTGCATTGTACGTAAGTACCACAACTTCTTTATCCATTTTTCACTTTCTGCGATATTGAACTTGTACCGTAAACCAGGTTCTTGTAAACAGAGCCGTCCCAACCTTTGGGGTGGCTGTGTCTTTTTGATTTTACTTTCCGTAAGCTATAGGACCATAAGTGGAAGTGCCCTAGGCTCTGTTGCTTTGTTTTTTAGATGTTTCAGGAAACACCATACACTTCTCCCGAGTGGCTGTTGGCAATTTACATCCCGCCCATCAGCATAACAAGGCTCCCAGTTCTCCATGGCCTGTCCTGCCTTTCTGGATTTTACACTTTTTTCAGATGGCCCTTTTGACCGGGGGGAAGTGAGACTTCATTGTAGTGCAGATTTCCTTTGCAAGCTTGCTTGGTTGGCCAAAAAGGGCGTATGCGTTTTTTCCTGAATATATTCAGGAAAAAACGCATACGCCCTTTTTGGCCAAGTGCATCATTGTGGACGTTCTGCCTCTTTTCCTATGCTTTCAATGCAATTCCAGTCTACCTCCTGAAATCGGTTTCCTGCAATTCTGCCCCGCTTTCAAGTCCTCTTGGCAGCCTTACTTCAGTATATTTTTGGACGATAGCTGTCATTTATAACTCTGCAGGTTTGTGAATTACAGTGCCCCTGAGCTCCTTTCTTCAACTCGCTTTCTCGTGAGCTGGCCGCAACACCGCAGGATGGCTTCAGGCCCTAATCTGGTTCCGGCACGGCACGCTGAGCCTTTGGTTAATTCCTCTTCCTGGTGGGAAATGAGAGTTAAATTTGCCCGTCCAGACACCTCCAGCTAGTCTGTCATTGGTTCTCCCTATTCCTGTTCATCTTCCGCAGAAATTGCAAACTGGGCCAAACAGGAGGTTAAAGGCACTGACTCTCCAAGTCGGGAGAGTGTTAGTAAAGCGTCTGGAATGTTGCACCCGAGTACCAGGGGACGAAAACTGAGACATATTGGAACACGTCTCCCGATCACACGGTTGATCATACTCTGGGTTCCACATGCATGTTTTAGCTGAAGGAAGAATACCTTAAACCTGGAGAGTTGAGACCCGTGGAATGGGTACCATGCAATATGACTTCAAAGGGTCTTCATTTGCTCACCGAACCTCTCCAATCCTATCACTGCTGCGTTTATGCCCCTGTACACACACTTGATTCTCTTTCAGAGACATAGCAATCCATAGGTTTTAAGATACTTCCTAGTCAGGTACACTCTTAGGCATTTAATATGGGGTGTTGAGTCCATTTCGTTGAGCAAGGAGTAGCTCTTGTCTATTCCATATTTGGCTTAAGGAACTTTATCTGTGCTCATTTCAATCTCTGGTTTTATGCAGCACCCCAACTCACCTTTCCCCTTAAGCAAGCATAAGTTGGGTTTCTAAATTTGAGACCCTGTTCTGTTTTGTAATTCAGTTCCTGTGTAGCCAAGGTTACATTCCGTGTATTAGTGATATCTTATGATGTTTCTTTTCCTGTGTGACTTATTTCAGTTAGAATCATCGTACCTGAATCCACTCATTATGCTGCTACGGGCCTGATGACATAGATTTCATTGCTGAGTGATACTGCATTGTACGTAAGTACCACAACTTCTTTATCCATTTTTCACTTTCTGCGATATTGAACTTGTACCGTAAACCAGGTTCTTGTAAACAGAGCCGTCCCAACCTTTGGGGTGGCTGTGTCTTTTTGATTTTACTTTCCCTAAGCTATAGGACCATAAGTGGAAGTGCCCTAGGCTCTGTTGCTTTGTTTTTTAGATGTTTCAGGAAACACCATACACTTCTCCCGAGTGGCTGTTGGCAATTTACATCCCGCCCATCAGCATAACAAGGCTCCCAGTTCTCCATGGCCTGTCCTGCCTTTCTGGATTTTACACTTTTTTCAGATGGCCCTTTTGACCGGGGGGAAGTGAGACTTCATTGTAGTGCAGATTTCCTTTGCAAGCTTGCTTGGTTGGCCAAAAAGGGCGTATGCGTTTTTTCCTGAATATATTCAGGAAAAAACGCATACGCCCTTTTTGGCCAAGTGCATCATTGTGGACGTTCTGCCTCTTTTCCTATGCTTTCAATGCAATTCCAGTCTACCTCCTGAAATCGGTTTCCTGCAATTCTGCCCCGCTTTCAAGTCCTCTTGGCAGCCTTACTTCAGTATATTTTTGGACGATAGCTGTCATTTATAACTCTGCAGGTTTGTGAATTACAGTGCCCCTGAGCTCCTTTCTTCAACTCGCTTTCTCGTGAGCTGGCCGCAACACCGCAGGATGGCTTCAGGCCCTAATCTGGTTCCGGCATGGCACGCTGAGCCTTTGGTTAATTCCTCTTCCTGGTGGGAAATGAGAGTTAAATTTGCCCGTCCAGACACCTCCAGCTAGTCTGTCATTGGTTCTCCCTATTCCTGTTCATCTTCCGCAGAAATTGCAAACTGGGCCAAACAGGAGGTTAAAGGCACTGACTCTCCAAGTCGGGAGAGTGTTAGTAAAGCGTCTGGAATGTTGCACCCGAGTACCAGGGGACGAAAACTGACACATATTGGAACACGTCTCCCGATCACACGGTTGATCATACTCTGGGTTCCACATGCATGTTTTAGCTGAAGGAAGAATACCTTAAACCTGGAGAGTTGAGACCCGTGGAATGGGTACCATGCAATATGACTTCAAAGGGTCTTCATTTGCTCACCGAACCTCTCCAATCCTATCACTGCTGCGTTTATGCCCCTGTACACACACTTGATTCTCTTTCGGAGACATAGCAATCCATAGGTTTTAAGATACTTCCTAGTCAGGTACACTCTTAGGCATTTAATATGGGGTGTTGAGTCCATTTCGTTGAGCAAGGAGTAGCTCTTGTCTATTCCATATTTGGCTTAAGGAACTTTATCTGTGCTCATTTCAATCTCTGGTTTTATGCAGCACCCCAACTCACCTTTCCCCTTAAGCAAGCATAAGTTGGTTTTCTAAATTTGAGACCCTGTTCTGTTTTGTAATTCAGTTCCTGTGTAGCCAAGGTTACATTCCGTGTATTAGTGATATCTTATGATGTTTCTTTTCCTGTGTGACTTATTTCAGTTAGAATCATCGTACCTGAATCCACTCATTATGCTGCTACGGGCCTGATGACATAGATTTCATTGCTGAGTGATACTGCATTGTACGTAAGTACCACAACTTCTTTATCCATTTTTCACTTTCTGCGATATTGAATTTGTACCGTAAACCAGGTTCTTGTAAACAGAGCTGTCCCAACCTTTGGGGTGGCTGTGTCTTTTTGATTTTAATTTCCCTAAGCTATATTACCATAAGTGGAAGTGCCCTAGGCTCTCTTGCTTTGTTTTTTAGATGTTTCAGGAAACACCATACACTTCTCCCGAGTGGCTGTTGGCAATTGACATCCCGCCCATCAGCATAACAAGGCTCCCAGTTCTCCATGGCCTGTCCTGCCTTTCTGGATTTTACACTTTTTTCAGATGGCCCTTTTGACCGGGGGGAAGTGAGACTTCATTGTAGTGCAGATTTGCTTTGCAAGCTTGCTTGGTTGGCCAAAAAGGGCGTATGCGTTTTTTCCTGAATATATTCAGGAAAAAACGCATACGCCCTTTTTGGCCAAGTGCATCATTGTGGACGTTCTGCCTCTTTTCCTATGCTTTCAATGCAATTCCAGTCTACCTCCTGAAATCGGTTTCCTGCAATTCTGCCCCGCTTTCAAGTCCTCTTGGCAGCCTTACTTCAGTATATTTTTGGACGATAGCTTTCATTTATAACTCTGCAGGTTTGTGAATTACAGTGCCCCTGAGCTCCTTTCTTCAACTCGCTTTCTCGGGAGCTGGCCGCAACACCGCAGGATGGCTTCAGGCCCTAATCTGGTTCCGGCATGGCACGCTGAGCCTTTGGTTAATTCCTCTTCCTGGTGGGAAATGAGAGTTAAATTTGCCCGTCCAGACACCTCCAGCTAGTCTGTCATTGGTTCTCCCTATTCCTGTTCATCTTCCGCAGAAATTGCAAACTGGGCCAAACAGGAGGTTAAAGGCACTGACTCTCCAAGTCGGGAGAGTGTTAGTAAAGTGTCTGGAATGTTGCACCCGAGTACCAGGGGACGAAAACTGACACATATTGGAACACGTCTCCCGATCACACGGTTGATCATACTCTGGGTTCCACATGCATGTTTTAGCTGAAGGAAGAATACCTTAAACCTGGAGAGTTGAGACCCGTGGAATGGGTACCATGCAATATGACTTCAAAGGGTCTTCATTTGCTCACCGAACCTCTCCAATCCTATCACTGCTGCGTTTATGCCCCTGTACAGACACTTGATTCTCTTTCAGAGACATAGCAATCCATAGGTTTTAAGATACTTCCTAGTCAGGTACACTCTTAGGCATTTAATATGGGGTGTTGAGTCCATTTCGTTGAGCAAGGAGTAGCTCTTGTCTATTCCATATTTGGCTTAAGGAACTTTATCTGTGCTCATTTCAATCTCTGGTTTTATGCAGCACCCCAACTCACCTTTCCCCTTAAGCAAGCATAAGTTGGGTTTCTAAATTTGAGACCCTGTTCTGTTTTGTAATTCAGTTCCTGTGTAGCCAAGGTTACATTCCGTGTATTAGTGATATCTTATGATGTTTCTTTTCCTGTGTGACTTATTTCAGTTAGAATCATCGTACCTGAATCCACTCATTATGCTGCTACGGGCCTGATGACATAGATTTCATTGCTGAGTGATACTGCATTGTACGTAAGTACCACAACTTCTTTATCCATTTTTCACTTTCTGCGATATTGAACTTGTACCGTAAACCAGGTTCTTGTAAACAGAGCCGTCCCAACCTTTGGGGTGGCTGTGTCTTTTTGATTTTAATTTCCCTAAGCTATAGGACCATAAGTGGAAGTGCCCTAGGCTCTGTTGCTTTGTTTTTTAGATGTTTCAGGAAACACCATACACTTCTCCCGAGTGGCTGTTGGCAATTGACATCCCGCCCATCAGCATAACAAGGCTCCCAGTTCTCCATGGCCTGTCCTGCCTTTCTGGATTTTACACTTTTTTCAGATGGCCCTTTTGACCGGGGGGAAGTGAGACTTCATTGTAGTGCAGATTTCCTTTGCAAGCTTGCTTGGTTGGCCAAAAAGGGCGTATGCGTTTTTTCCTGAATATATTCAGGAAAAAACGCATACGCCCTTTTTGGCCAAGTGCATCATTGTGGACGTTCTGCCTCTTTTCCTATGCTTTAAATGCAATTCCAGTCTACCTCCTGAAATCGGTTTCCTGCAATTCTGCCCCGCTTTCAAGTCCTCTTGGCAGCCTTACTTCAGTATATTTTTGGACGATAGCTGTCATTTATAACTCTGCAGGTTTGTGAATTACAGTGCCCCTGAGCTCCTTTCTTCAACTCGCTTTCTCGTGAGCTGGCCGCAACACCGCAGGATGGCTTCAGGCCCTAATCTGGTTCCGGCACGGCACGCTGAGCCTTTGGTTAATTCCTCTTCCTGGTGGGAAATGAGAGTTAAATTTGCCCGTCCAGACACCTCCAGCTAGTCTCTCATTGGTTCTCCCTATTCCTGTTCATCTTCCGCAGAAATTGCAAACTGGGCCAAACAGGAGGTTAAAGGCACTGACTCTCCAAGTCGGGAGAGTGTTAGTAAAGCGTCTGGCATGTTGCACCCGAGTACCAGGGGACGAAAACTGACACATATTGGAACACGTCTCCCGATCACACGGTTGATCATACTCTGGGTTCCACATGCATGTTTTAGCTGAAGGAAGAATACCTTAAACCTGGAGAGTTGAGACCCGTGGAATGGGTACCATGCAATATGACTTCAAAGGGTCTTCATTTGCTCACCGAACCTCTCCAATCCTATCACTGCTGCGTTTATGCCCCTGTACACACACTTGATTCTCTTTCAGAGACATAGCAATCCATAGGTTTTAAGATACTTCCTAGTCAGGTACACTCTTAGGCATTTAATATGGGGTGTTGAGTCCATTTCGTTGAGCAAGGAGTAGCTCTTGTCTATTCCATATTTGGCTTAAGGAACTTTATCTGTGCTCATTTCAATCTCTGGTTTTATGCAGCACCCCAACTCACCTTTCCCCTTAAGCAAGCATAAGTTGGGTTTCTAAATTTGAGACCCTGTTCTGTTTTGTAATTCAGTTCCTGTGTAGCCAAGGTTACATTCCGTGTATTAGTGATATCTTATGATGTTTCTTTTCCTGTGTGACTTATTTCAGTTAGAATCATCGTACCTGAATCCACTCATTATGCTGCTACGGGCCTGATGACATAGATTTCATTGCTGAGTGATACTGCATTGTACGTAAGTACCACAACTTCTTTATCCATTTTTCACTTTCTGCGATATTGAACTTGTACCGTAAACCAGGTTCTTGTAAACAGAGCCGTCCCAACCTTTGGGGTGGCTGTGTCTTTTTGATTTTAATTTCCCTAAGCTATAGGACCATAAGTGGAAGTGCCCTAGGCTCTGTTGCTTTGTTTTTTAGATGTTTCAGGAAACACCATACACTTCTCCCGAGTGGCTGTTGGCAATTGACATCCCGCCCATCAGCATAACAAGGCTCCCAGTTCTCCATGGCCTGTCCTGCCTTTCTGGATTTTACACTTTTTTCAGATGGCCCTTTTGACCGGGGGGAAGTGAGACTTCATTGTAGTGCAGATTTCCTTTGCAAGCTTGCTTGGTTGGCCAAAAAGGGCGTATGCGTTTTTTCCTGAATATATTCAGGAAAAAACGCATACGCCCTTTTTGGCCAAGTGCATCATTGTGGACGTTCTGCCTCTTTTCCTATGCTTTAAATGCAATTCCAGTCTACCTCCTGAAATCGGTTTCCTGCAATTCTGCCCCGCTTTCAAGTCCTCTTGGCAGCCTTACTTCAGTATATTTTTGGACGATAGCTGTCATTTATAACTCTGCAGGTTTGTGAATTACAGTGCCCCTGAGCTCCTTTCTTCAACTCGCTTTCTCGTGAGCTGGCCGCAACACCGCAGGATGGCTTCAGGCCCTAATCTGGTTCCGGCACGGCACGCTGAGCCTTTGGTTAATTCCTCTTCCTGGTGGGAAATGAGAGTTAAATTTGCCCGTCCAGACACCTCCAGCTAGTCTCTCATTGGTTCTCCCTATTCCTGTTCATCTTCCGCAGAAATTGCAAACTGGGCCAAACAGGAGGTTAAAGGCACTGACTCTCCAAGTCGGGAGAGTGTTAGTAAAGCGTCTGGCATGTTGCACCCGAGTACCAGGGGACGAAAACTGACACATATTGGAACACGTCTCCCGATCACACGGTTGATCATACTCTGGGTTCCACATGCATGTTTTAGCTGAAGGAAGAATACCTTAAACCTGGAGAGTTGAGACCCGTGGAATGGGTACCATGCAATATGACTTCAAAGGGTCTTCATTTGCTCACCGAACCTCTCCAATCCTATCACTGCTGCGTTTATGCCCCTGTACACACACTTGATTCTCTTTCAGAGACATAGCAATCCATAGGTTTTAAGATACTTCCTAGTCAGGTACACTCTTAGGCATTTAATATGGGGTGTTGAGTCCATTTCGTTGAGCAAGGAGTAGCTCTTGTCTATTCCATATTTGGCTTAAGGAACTTTATCTGTGCTCATTTCAATCTCTGGTTTTATGCAGCACCCCAACTCACCTTTCCCCTTAAGCAAGCATAAGTTGGGTTTCTAAATTTGAGACCCTGTTCTGTTTTGTAATTCAGTTCCTGTGTAGCCAAGGTTACATTCCGTGTATTAGTGATATCTTATGATGTTTCTTTTCCTGTGTGACTTATTTCAGTTAGAATCATCGTACCTGAATCCACTCATTATGCTGCTACGGGCCTGATGACATAGATTTCATTGCTGAGTGATACTGCATTGTACGTAAGTACCACAACTTCTTTATCCATTTTTCACTTTCTGCGATATTGAACTTGTACCGTAAACCAGGTTCTTGTAAACAGAGCCGTCCCAACCTTTGGGGTGGCTGTGTCTTTTTGATTTTAATTTCCCTAAGCTATAGGACCATAAGTGGAAGTGCCCTAGGCTCTGTTGCTTTGTTTTTTAGATGTTTCAGGAAACACCATACACTTCTCCCGAGTGGCTGTTGGCAATTGACATCCCGCCCATCAGCATAACAAGGCTCCCAGTTCTCCATGGCCTGTCCTGCCTTTCTGGATTTTACACTTTTTTCAGATGGCCCTTTTGACCGGGGGGAAGTGAGACTTCATTGTAGTGCAGATTTCCTTTGCAAGCTTGCTTGGTTGGCCAAAAAGGGCGTATGCGTTTTTTCCTGAATATATTCAGGAAAAAACGCATACGCCCTTTTTGGCCAAGTGCATCATTGTGGACGTTCTGCCTCTTTTCCTATGCTTTCAATGCAATTCCAGTCTACCTCCTGAAATCGGTTTCCTGCAATTCTGCCCCGCTTTCAAGTCCTCTTGGCAGCCTTACTTCAGTATATTTTTGGACGATAGCTGTCATTTATAACTCTGCAGGTTTGTGAATTACAGTGCCCCTGAGCTCCTTTCTTCAACTCGCTTTCTCGTGAGCTGGCCGCAACACCGCAGGATGGCTTCAGGCCCTAATCTGGTTCCGGCACGGCACGCTGAGCCTTTGGTTAATTCCTCTTCCTGGTGGGAAATGAGAGTTAAATTTGCCCGTCCAGACACCTCCAGCTAGTCTCTCATTGGTTCTCCCTATTCCTGTTCATCTTCCGCAGAAATTGCAAACTGGGCCAAACAGGAGGTTAAAGGCACTGACTCTCCAAGTCGGGAGAGTGTTAGTAAAGCGTCTGGCATGTTGCACCCGAGTACCAGGGGACGAAAACTGACACATATTGGAACACGTCTCCCGATCACACGGTTGATCATACTCTGGGTTCCACATGCATGTTTTAGCTGAAGGAAGAATACCTTAAACCTGGAGAGTTGAGACCCGTGGAATGGGTACCATGCAATATGACTTCAAAGGGTCTTCATTTGCTCACCGAACCTCTCCAATCCTATCACTGCTGCGTTTATGCCCCTGTACACACACTTGATTCTCTTTCAGAGACATAGCAATCCATAGGTTTTAAGATACTTCCTAGTCAGGTACACTCTTAGGCATTTAATATGGGGTGTTGAGTCCATTTCGTTGAGCAAGGAGTAGCTCTTGTCTATTCCATATTTGGCTTAAGGAACTTTATCTGTGCTCATTTCAATCTCTGGTTTTATGCAGCACCCCAACTCACCTTTCCCCTTAAGCAAGCATAAGTTGGGTTTCTAAATTTGAGACCCTGTTCTGTTTTGTAATTCAGTTCCTGTGTAGCCAAGGTTACATTCCGTGTATTAGTGATATCTTATGATGTTTCTTTTCCTGTGTGACTTATTTCAGTTAGAATCATCGTACCTGAATCCACTCATTATGCTGCTACGGGCCTGATGACATAGATTTCATTGCTGAGTGATACTGCATTGTACGTAAGTACCACAACTTCTTTATCCATTTTTCACTTTCTGCGATATTGAACTTGTACCGTAAACCAGGTTCTTGTAAACAGAGCCGTCCCAACCTTTGGGGTGGCTGTGTCTTTTTGATTTTAATTTCCCTAAGCTATAGGACCATAAGTGGAAGTGCCCTAGGCTCTGTTGCTTTGTTTTTTAGATGTTTCAGGAAACACCATACACTTCTCCCGAGTGGCTGTTGGCAATTGACATCCCGCCCATCAGCATAACAAGGCTCCCAGTTCTCCATGGCCTGTCCTGCCTTTCTGGATTTTACACTTTTTTCAGATGGCCCTTTTGACCGGGGGGAAGTGAGACTTCATTGTAGTGCAGATTTCCTTTGCAAGCTTGCTTGGTTGGCCAAAAAGGGCGTATGCGTTTTTTCCTGAATATATTCAGGAAAAAACGCATACGCCCTTTTTGGCCAAGTGCATCATTGTGGACGTTCTGCCTCTTTTCCTATGCTTTAAATGCAATTCCAGTCTACCTCCTGAAATCGGTTTCCTGCAATTCTGCCCCGCTTTCAAGTCCTCTTGGCAGCCTTACTTCAGTATATTTTTGGACGATAGCTGTCATTTATAACTCTGCAGGTTTGTGAATTACAGTGCCCCTGAGCTCCTTTCTTCAACTCGCTTTCTCGTGAGCTGGCCGCAACACCGCAGGATGGCTTCAGGCCCTAATCTGGTTCCGGCACGGCACGCTGAGCCTTTGGTTAATTCCTCTTCCTGGTGGGAAATGAGAGTTAAATTTGCCCGTCCAGACACCTCCAGCTAGTCTGTCATTGGTTCTCCCTATTCCTGTTCATCTTCCGCAGAAATTGCAAACTGGGCCAAACAGGAGGTTAAAGGCACTGACTCTCCAAGTCGGGAGAGTGTTAGTAAAGCGTCTGGCATGTTGCACCCGAGTACCAGGGGACGAAAACTGACACATATTGGAACACGTCTCCCGATCACACGGTTGATCATACTCTGGGTTCCACATGCATGTTTTAGCTGAAGGAAGAATACCTTAAACCTGGAGAGTTGAGACCCGTGGAATGGGTACCATGCAATATGACTTCAAAGGGTCTTCATTTGCTCACCGAACCTCTCCAATCCTATCACTGCTGCGTTTATGCCCCTGTACACACACTTGATTCTCTTTCAGAGACATAGCAATCCATAGGTTTTAAGATACTTCCTAGTCAGGTACACTCTTAGGCATTTAATATGGGGTGTTGAGTCCATTTCGTTGAGCAAGGAGTAGCTCTTGTCTATTCCATATTTGGCTTAAGGAACTTTATCTGTGCTCATTTCAATCTCTGGTTTTATGCAGCACCCCAACTCACCTTTCCCCTTAAGCAAGCATAAGTTGGGTTTCTAAATTTGAGACCCTGTTCTGTTTTGTAATTCAGTTCCTGTGTAGCCAAGGTTACATTCCGTGTATTAGTGATATCTTATGATGTTTCTTTTCCTGTGTGACTTATTTCAGTTAGAATCATCGTACCTGAATCCACTCATTATGCTGCTACGGGCCTGATGACATAGATTTCATTGCTGAGTGATACTGCATTGTACGTAAGTACCACAACTTCTTTATCCATTTTTCACTTTCTGCGATATTGAACTTGTACCGTAAACCAGGTTCTTGTAAACAGAGCCGTCCCAACCTTTGGGGTGGCTGTGTCTTTTTGATTTTAATTTCCCTAAGCTATATTACCATAAGTGGAAGTGCCCTAGGCTCTCTTGCTTTGTTTTTTAGATGTTTCAGGAAACACCATACACTTCTCCCGAGTGGCTGTTGGCAATTTACATCCCGCCCATCAGCATAACAAGGCTCCCAGTTCTCCATGGCCTGTCCTGCCTTTCTGGATTTTACACTTTTTTCAGATGGCCCTTTTGACCGGGGGGAAGTGAGACTTCATTGTAGTGCAGATTTCCTTTGCAAGCTTGCTTGGTTGGCCAAAAAGGGCGTATGCGTTTTTTCCTGAATATATTCAGGAAAAAACGCATACGCCCTTTTTGGCCAAGTGCATCATTGTGGACGTTCTGCCTCTTTTCCTATGCTTTAAATGCAATTCCAGTCTACCTCCTGAAATCGGTTTCCTGCAATTCTGCCCCGCTTTCAAGTCCTCTTGGCAGCCTTACTTCAGTATATTTTTGGACGATAGCTGTCATTTATAACTCTGCAGGTTTGTGAATTACAGTGCCCCTGAGCTCCTTTCTTCAACTCGCTTTCTCGTGAGCTGGCCGCAACACCACAGGATGGCTTCAGGCCCTAATCTGGTTCCGGCACGGCACGCTGAGCCTTTGGTTAATTCCTCTTCCTGGTGGGAAATGAGAGTTAAATTTGCCCGTCCAGACACCTCCAGCTAGTCTGTCATTGGTTCTCCCTATTCCTGTTCATCTTCCGCAGAAATTGCAAACTGGGCCAAACAGGAGGTTAAAGGCACTGACTCTCCAAGTCGGGAGAGTGTTAGTAAAGCGTCTGGCATGTTGCACCCGAGTACCAGGGGACGAAAACTGACACATATTGGAACACGTCTCCCGATCACACGGTTGATCATACTCTGGGTTCCACATGCATGTTTTAGCTGAAGGAAGAATACCTTAAACCTGGAGAGTTGAGACCCGTGGAATGGGTACCATGCAATATGACTTCAAAGGGTCTTCATTTGCTCACCGAACCTCTCCAATCCTATCACTGCTGCGTTTATGCCCCTGTACACACACTTGATTCTCTTTCAGAGACATAGCAATCCATAGGTTTTAAGATACTTCCTAGTCAGGTACACTCTTAGGCATTTAATATGGGGTGTTGAGTCCATTTCGTTGAGCAAGGAGTAGCTCTTGTCTATTCCATATTTGGCTTAAGGAACTTTATCTGTGCTCATTTCAATCTCTGGTTTTATGCAGCACCCCAACTCACCTTTCCCCTTAAGCAAGCATAAGTTGGGTTTCTAAATTTGAGACCCTGTTCTGTTTTGTAATTCAGTTCCTGTGTAGCCAAGGTTACATTCCGTGTATTAGTGATATCTTATGATGTTTCTTTTCCTGTGTGACTTATTTCAGTTAGAATCATCGTACCTGAATCCACTCATTATGCTGCTACGGGCCTGATGACATAGATTTCATTGCTGAGTGATACTGCATTGTACGTAAGTACCACAACTTCTTTATCCATTTTTCACTTTCTGCGATATTGAACTTGTACCGTAAACCAGGTTCTTGTAAACAGAGCCGTCCCAACCTTTGGGGTGGCTGTGTCTTTTGATTTTAATTTCCCTAAGCTATAGGACCATAAGTGGAAGTGCCCTAGGCTCTGTTGCTTTGTTTTTTAGATGTTTCAGGAAACACCATACACTTCTCCCGAGTGGCTGTTGGCAATTGACATCCCGCCCATCAGCATAACAAGGCTCCCAGTTCTCCATGGCCTGTCCTGCCTTTCTGGATTTTACACTTTTTTCAGATGGCCCTTTTGACCGGGGGGAAGTGAGACTTCATTGTAGTGCAGATTTCCTTTGCAAGCTTGCTTGGTTGGCCAAAAAGGGCGTATGCGTTTTTTCCTGAATATATTCAGGAAAAAACGCATACGCCCTTTTTGGCCAAGTGCATCATTGTGGACGTTCTGCCTCTTTTCCTATGCTTTCAATGCAATTCCAGTCTACCTCCTGAAATCGGTTTCCTGCAATTCTGCCCCGCTTTCAAGTCCTCTTGGCAGCCTTACTTCAGTATATTTTTGGACGATAGCTGTCATTTATAACTCTGCAGGTTTGTGAATTACAGTGCCCCTGAGCTCCTTTCTTCAACTCGCTTTCTCGTGAGCTGGCCGCAACACCGCAGGATGGCTTCAGGCCCTAATCTGGTTCCGGCACGGCACGCTGAGCCTTTGGTTAATTCCTCTTCCTGGTGGGAAATGAGAGTTAAATTTGCCCGTCCAGACACCTCCAGCTAGTCTCTCATTGGTTCTCCCTATTCCTGTTCATCTTCCGCAGAAATTGCAAACTGGGCCAAACAGGAGGTTAAAGGCACTGACTCTCCAAGTCGGGAGAGTGTTAGTAAAGCGTCTGGAATGTTGCACCCGAGTACCAGGGGACGAAAACTGACACATATTGGAACACGTCTCCCGATCACACGGTTGATCATACTCTGGGTTCCACATGCATGTTTTAGCTGAAGGAAGAATACCTTAAACCTGGAGAGTTGAGACCCGTGGAATGGGTACCATGCAATATGACTTCAAAGGGTCTTCATTTGCTCACCGAACCTCTCCAATCCTATCACTGCTGCGTTTATGCCCCTGTACACACACTTGATTCTCTTTCGGAGACATAGCAATCCATAGGTTTTAAGATACTTCCTAGTCAGGTACACTCTTAGGCATTTAATATGGGGTGTTGAGTCCATTTCGTTGAGCAAGGAGTAGCTCTTGTCTATTCCATATTTGGCTTAAGGAACTTTATCTGTGCTCATTTCAATCTCTGGTTTTATGCAGCACCCCAACTCACCTTTCCCCTTAAGCAAGCATAAGTTGGTTTTCTAAATTTGAGACCCTGTTCTGTTTTGTAATTCAGTTCCTGTGTAGCCAAGGTTACATTCCGTGTATTAGTGATATCTTATGATGTTTCTTTTCCTGTGTGACTTATTTCAGTTAGAATCATCGTACCTGAATCCACTCATTATGCTGCTACGGGCCTGATGACATAGATTTCATTGCTGAGTGATACTGCATTGTACGTAAGTACCACAACTTCTTTATCCATTTTTCACTTTCTGCGATATTGAATTTGTACCGTAAACCAGGTTCTTGTAAACAGAGCCGTCCCAACCTTTGGGGTGGCTGTGTCTTTTTGATTTTAATTTCCCTAAGCTATATTACCATAAGTGGAAGTGCCCTAGGCTCTCTTGCTTTGTTTTTTAGATGTTTCAGGAAACACCATACACTTCTCCCGAGTGGCTGTTGGCAATTGACATCCCGCCCATCAGCATAACAAGGCTCCCAGTTCTCCATGGCCTGTCCTGCCTTTCTGGATTTTACACTTTTTTCAGATGGCCCTTTTGACCGGGGGGAAGTGAGACTTCATTGTAGTGCAGATTTCCTTTGCAAGCTTGCTTGGTTGGCCAAAAAGGGCGTATGCGTTTTTTCCTGAATATATTCAGGAAAAAACGCATACGCCCTTTTTGGCCAAGTGCATCATTGTGGACGTTCTGCCTCTTTTCCTATGCTTTCAATGCAATTCCAGTCTACCTCCTGAAATCGGTTTCCTGCAATTCTGCCCCGCTTTCAAGTCCTCTTGGCAGCCTTACTTCAGTATATTTTTGGACGATAGCTGTCATTTATAACTCTGCAGGTTTGTGAATTACAGTGCCCCTGAGCTCCTTTCTTCAACTCGCTTTCTCGTGAGCTGGCCGCAACACCGCAGGATGGCTTCAGGCCCTAATCTGGTTCCGGCACGGCACGCTGAGCCTTTGGTTAATTCCTCTTCCTGGTGGGAAATGAGAGTTAAATTTGCCCGTCCAGACACCTCCAGCTAGTCTCTCATTGGTTCTCCCTATTCCTGTTCATCTTCCGCAGAAATTGCAAACTGGGCCAAACAGGAGGTTAAAGGCACTGACTCTCCAAGTCGGGAGAGTGTTAGTAAAGCGTCTGGCATGTTGCACCCGAGTACCAGGGGACGAAAACTGACACATATTGGAACACGTCTCCCGATCACACGGTTGATCATACTCTGGGTTCCACATGCATGTTTTAGCTGAAGGAAGAATACCTTAAACCTGGAGAGTTGAGACCCGTGGAATGGGTACCATGCAATATGACTTCAAAGGGTCTTCATTTGCTCACCGAACCTCTCCAATCCTATCACTGCTGCGTTTATGCCCCTGTACACACACTTGATTCTCTTTCAGAGACATAGCAATCCATAGGTTTTAAGATACTTCCTAGTCAGGTACACTCTTAGGCATTTAATATGGGGTGTTGAGTCCATTTCGTTGAGCAAGGAGTAGCTCTTGTCTATTCCATATTTGGCTTAAGGAACTTTATCTGTGCTCATTTCAATCTCTGGTTTTATGCAGCACCCCAACTCACCTTTCCCCTTAAGCAAGCATAAGTTGGGTTTCTAAATTTGAGACCCTGTTCTGTTTTGTAATTCAGTTCCTGTGTAGCCAAGGTTACATTCCGTGTATTAGTGATATCTTATGATGTTTCTTTTCCTGTGTGACTTATTTCAGTTAGAATCATCGTACCTGAATCCACTCATTATGCTGCTACGGGCCTGATGACATAGATTTCATTGCTGAGTGATACTGCATTGTACGTAAGTACCACAACTTCTTTATCCATTTTTCACTTTCTGCGATATTGAACTTGTACCGTAAACCAGGTTCTTGTAAACAGAGCCGTCCCAACCTTTGGGGTGGCTGTGTCTTTTTGATTTTAATTTCCCTAAGCTATAGGACCATAAGTGGAAGTGCCCTAGGCTCTGTTGCTTTGTTTTTTAGATGTTTCAGGAAACACCATACACTTCTCCCGAGTGGCTGTTGGCAATTGACATCCCGCCCATCAGCATAACAAGGCTCCCAGTTCTCCATGGCCTGTCCTGCCTTTCTGGATTTTACACTTTTTTCAGATGGCCCTTTTGACCGGGGGGAAGTGAGACTTCATTGTAGTGCAGATTTCCTTTGCAAGCTTGCTTGGTTGGCCAAAAAGGGCGTATGCGTTTTTTCCTGAATATATTCAGGAAAAAACGCATACGCCCTTTTTGGCCAAGTGCATCATTGTGGACGTTCTGCCTCTTTTCCTATGCTTTCAATGCAATTCCAGTCTACCTCCTGAAATCGGTTTCCTGCAATTCTGCCCCGCTTTCAAGTCCTCTTGGCAGCCTTACTTCAGTATATTTTTGGACGATAGCTGTCATTTATAACTCTGCAGGTTTGTGAATTACAGTGCCCCTGAGCTCCTTTCTTCAACTCGCTTTCTCGTGAGCTGGCCGCAACACCGCAGGATGGCTTCAGGCCCTAATCTGGTTCCGGCACGGCACGCTGAGCCTTTGGTTAATTCCTCTTCCTGGTGGGAAATGAGAGTTAAATTTGCCCGTCCAGACACCTCCAGCTAGTCTCTCATTGGTTCTCCCTATTCCTGTTCATCTTCCGCAGAAATTGCAAACTGGGCCAAACAGGAGGTTAAAGGCACTGACTCTCCAAGTCGGGAGAGTGTTAGTAAAGCGTCTGGCATGTTGCACCCGAGTACCAGGGGACGAAAACTGACACATATTGGAACACGTCTCCCGATCACACGGTTGATCATACTCTGGGTTCCACATGCATGTTTTAGCTGAAGGAAGAATACCTTAAACCTGGAGAGTTGAGACCCGTGGAATGGGTACCATGCAATATGACTTCAAAGGGTCTTCATTTGCTCACCGAACCTCTCCAATCCTATCACTGCTGCGTTTATGCCCCTGTACACACACTTGATTCTCTTTCAGAGACATAGCAATCCATAGGTTTTAAGATACTTCCTAGTCAGGTACACTCTTAGGCATTTAATATGGGGTGTTGAGTCCATTTCGTTGAGCAAGGAGTAGCTCTTGTCTATTCCATATTTGGCTTAAGGAACTTTATCTGTGCTCATTTCAATCTCTGGTTTTATGCAGCACCCCAACTCACCTTTCCCCTTAAGCAAGCATAAGTTGGGTTTCTAAATTTGAGACCCTGTTCTGTTTTGTAATTCAGTTCCTGTGTAGCCAAGGTTACATTCCGTGTATTAGTGATATCTTATGATGTTTCTTTTCCTGTGTGACTTATTTCAGTTAGAATCATCGTACCTGAATCCACTCATTATGCTGCTACGGGCCTGATGACATAGATTTCATTGCTGAGTGATACTGCATTGTACGTAAGTACCACAACTTCTTTATCCATTTTTCACTTTCTGCGATATTGAACTTGTACCGTAAACCAGGTTCTTGTAAACAGAGCCGTCCCAACCTTTGGGGTGGCTGTGTCTTTTGATTTTAATTTCCCTAAGCTATAGGACCATAAGTGGAAGTGCCCTAGGCTCTGTTGCTTTGTTTTTTAGATGTTTCAGGAAACACCATACACTTCTCCCGAGTGGCTGTTGGCAATTGACATCCCGCCCATCAGCATAACAAGGCTCCCAGTTCTCCATGGCCTGTCCTGCCTTTCTGGATTTTACACTTTTTTCAGATGGCCCTTTTGACCGGGGGGAAGTGAGACTTCATTGTAGTGCAGATTTCCTTTGCAAGCTTGCTTGGTTGGCCAAAAAGGGCGTATGCGTTTTTTCCTGAATATATTCAGGAAAAAACGCATACGCCCTTTTTGGCCAAGTGCATCATTGTGGACGTTCTGCCTCTTTTCCTATGCTTTCAATGCAATTCCAGTCTACCTCCTGAAATCGGTTTCCTGCAATTCTGCCCCGCTTTCAAGTCCTCTTGGCAGCCTTACTTCAGTATATTTTTGGACGATAGCTGTCATTTATAACTCTGCAGGTTTGTGAATTACAGTGCCCCTGAGCTCCTTTCTTCAACTCGCTTTCTCGTGAGCTGGCCGCAACACCGCAGGATGGCTTCAGGCCCTAATCTGGTTCCGGCACGGCACGCTGAGCCTTTGGTTAATTCCTCTTCCTGGTGGGAAATGAGAGTTAAATTTGCCCGTCCAGACACCTCCAGCTAGTCTCTCATTGGTTCTCCCTATTCCTGTTCATCTTCCGCAGAAATTGCAAACTGGGCCAAACAGGAGGTTAAAGGCACTGACTCTCCAAGTCGGGAGAGTGTTAGTAAAGCGTCTGGAATGTTGCACCCGAGTACCAGGGGACGAAAACTGACACATATTGGAACACGTCTCCCGATCACACGGTTGATCATACTCTGGGTTCCACATGCATGTTTTAGCTGAAGGAAGAATACCTTAAACCTGGAGAGTTGAGACCCGTGGAATGGGTACCATGCAATATGACTTCAAAGGGTCTTCATTTGCTCACCGAACCTCTCCAATCCTATCACTGCTGCGTTTATGCCCCTGTACACACACTTGATTCTCTTTCGGAGACATAGCAATCCATAGGTTTTAAGATACTTC